>NC_141615.1:33385713-33729292 GCF_047967505.1 Dipteris shenzhenensis
TAGGATTAAGGATTTAGGAATTAGGGGTTAGAGTTTAGGTTTAGGTTTTTAAGATTAGGGATTATGGGTTAGGGTTTCAAATTAGGATTTAGGGACTTAGGATTCGAGTTTAGGTATTAGGGTTTAGGGTTTAGGGTTTAAGGGTTAGGGTTTAGGAATTAGGGTTTTGGGATTAGGATTTTGGGATTAGGGATTAGGGGTTACGGATTAGAATTTAGGGGTTTAGGATTTAGGTTTAGGGATTAGGGATTAGGGTTTAGGATTTAGGGCTAAGGGTTTAAGGGTTAGGGTTTAGGAATTAGGGATTAGGATATAGAATTTAGGGTTTAGAAATTAGGGGTTAGGGTTTAAGATTTAGGGTTTAGGGTTTAGGAATTAGGGTTTATGGTTTCAAGGGTATGAATTAGGGTTTAGGGTTTGGGGATTAGGGGTTAGGGTTTAGGGTTTGATTAATTTGTTAAACATGATCTAGATTTTTAAATAATTAATAAAGTAGATTATTGAGAAGAGACTAATGTTCTTTATAATGGTTGTTACAATTTGTTTGCAAAGGAAACTCACAAAGGAGATGGCTACAAAATTTATTCCGCGGATGGAGGTGATTTTATGTTGCAAAAGAGAAGTAGTTGCATTTGCTACAATCCATAAAAGTGATCCAAATTCTATTTGTCACTTTAGAAGACTTTGCAAAGATAAGGTGGTGGTTATCGTATCAAGGATTCTTAGTGCACATGTTGAGCTAAAGCATAAGTGTGGGGATATGGAAATCCTTGGAGATGTTATGTCCTATAATAATTCCAACAAAGCATTTATTGCATGGAATAGAGATGAGACTTATCCAACACACGTCATCAGGAATGCAAAGTGCATATCTTTGGATTTTAGAGTGCGAGATATTTTACAAATGTTATCATTTGCAAATAAGAATGTAGCAAAAGGTCAGGTCTTGGGATTTGAACAAGTGGAACATTGGACATTTGTGCAGATGAGAATTCAAAAAGTTACTGATGATGGTATGGATGATAACTCAATCTCATTGGATGGTCCCTACTATGAGGTAGGTAAGGATTTGAGATGGAGCATGCAATTTTTAAAGATTGAAAAGACTCAGCATGTGGTTTTTAATGATAAACATAATGTATACTACAACATCAAAGAATCGAAAGAATATGCAAATGTACCAAGCTCTATTCCTTCAGAGATGGATGATTCCAATGCACTCAACTATAGCACTGATGTCTTATCAAAAGTTGATGAGTTCATTGGTATCGAGAAAGAAAAAGATTTCACAAGTGATGCCTTATCCGAGGTGGATGAGTTCATGCACATTGAGAACTTGGGCAAAGATGTCAAAAGTGATCTTTTCAAGCATGGATGGCTTCATGGATACTTATAAAGTTCTTGGAGTCAAACCAAGTGACTATGGAATTATGGAAATCATGCACGATAGTATAATGAGTGATGTTCTCTCTGGAGTAGAGGAGTTTCAAGACTATGGAGTTATGAAATCCATAGAAAGTGCATCAATGAGTGATGTTCTCTTAGGAATAGATGAGCTTGAAGACCATTCTGGACACTCTATCACCATTGACTATGGAGTTATGAAATCCATAGAAAGTGCATCAATGAGTGATGTTCTCTCATGAATAGATGAGTTTAGATCATTCTGGACACTCTAATGCCATTGTGACAAGTGATTCTACGATTGTATCAAAAGTAGGGATGAGATCAATAAAGGACTATTCGGTATTTGACTTTGATTGTGAAACAGTTAACGTTACAAATGGTTTGATGAATGTGTCAAAAGCAAGGATGACATCAACAAAGGACTATTCAGTATTTGACTGTCAGAGTGATAAGATCGAGGATGCAACGTCTCATGAAAACAATGTGATAAATAAATATTCCAAGGATAACTACACAAATCCAAATAAGAATGTACAGAAGGTCCCAAAACCGACATATAGATGCATGAAATGACAATGAGTCCAAGCAAATCCAAAAAAGCAACCAAAGAGAATAAGAGTAATGAATGAAGATGTTATGCTAAAAGCAATGCGATCTACATGTTGTAAGCGTAGATGTATGTGATCCATTAACTTACATGACATCAAGGGCTATAGAGAACATGTATGGTAGAGGAAAGGGAGCATAAGAAATTAATACCTACTCACGAGACTGTCTTGCTTTCTTGTAAATGATAAGAGAAGGTGAAGTTCAGGACAATAGATAAGGTCTCTTATAAATGGAAAAAGTTTTTGCAATAATGCATATTGCATTATTATAGGAAGTATGGAGTTAAATTTAACATTCATGGAAACATAGGAAGGCCCAAGACAAGAGCCTGAACGGTTGCAGCAATAGCAATTTTGAAAGATTTTATGAAAATGCTTTACCACAACCCCATCTATTAGAAATGCATCTTCTGATAGGTTTGACTAAAAAAGAAGTATTTAACTCTATTGGAGAAACATAGAGGCAAAGAGGGCATGCACCGGCATCTTTTCATACTTTGTATACTCTTTGGAAAAAAAGCTTTGGACATGTTAAAATCCCAAAGAGGCAAAAAATGTCAAAGTGCAATGACTGTGATGATGTAAAGCGAGCACTTGAGAGTGCAACATCTCCAGAATACAAAGAAGCTTACAAAAAAAGGAGAGAATTTCATCATGGACTTGTTCGACATTCTAGAATAAAATATGCATTTTGGAAGGAGCAAGCTATTTCTCACCCAAATGAGTACATGTGCGTTATTGTAGATGGTATGGATCAAAATACAACAACATTACCTCGATTTGTTAACACTCCACCTAAGCTACAAGGAAATACTTTTTAAAGACATATCTATGTGATGTATTAGTGCACGAATTTAAGTTTTTTGCAGACATATGGATTGATTCCTTGCATCTACATGATAGCAATCAAGTTATAACATCCATTATGAAGGCAATTCACGATGTACATGTAGAAAAAGGTCGCCTACTAGCAACTTTGAGAGTACAAGTAGACAATTGTGGACGAGAGAATAAGAATGTACTCTTCTTTGCATTCTGCTCAATGCTAATCGCTCATAGAATCTTCAATGAGATTGAAGTTGGGGTTTTGTTGGTTTGGCACACACATGAGGATATCGATCAGGTATTTAGCACGGTTTCAAGAGACCTAAAACACAAGGACATGGAGACGATGGATGACTTGATAAGAAAATGTGGGAGGCAACCGTAAGGAAGGAACAATATGCCCAATGGTTGAGAGGATGTATGATTGGAAGAGCTTTATTCTACCTTTCATACAAAAAGGTGGTGATGCCCTGATAGGTCATAGCGCTCCACACTATTTTCACTTTTTCTTAAAGGATGAAAAACCAGTGATGCAATGGCAACACTATTCTCTTGATACAAAACGGGAACCTGAAGAACCTTACTCTCTCTTAACTTCAATCTCGAGCAAAGAAATGCATCCAACATGGGCTCCCATAAAAGAATTCTGCGAGAAATCCAAAGGTGAAATAGAAGGCTTAAAAGCTTTTGTTACATACAAAGAGGAAATACTCCGGAGATTTCCTGATTGTAATTAGCAAGATCTACCAATTGATAAAGGATCTTGCAAAAATGCAAGAAGATGATATTAAGGCAGAACAACCTTTATTTTGGCCAAATGTTGGTAATGACTTGCATCTAGCATGTGGTCTCTTTGAAAATGAGCTTGAATCACTGCTCCCACATCCATATTATGGACCCAAGAAGAGAGAGTTTATGCCACAAATAGACATAGATGTCCATAATTTTGTTACAGTTCGACCATCGAATGATGAATATGAAAACGTGAAATTTTGGGTTGCGAAAGTAGTTGAGATGAGCATGGATGACCAGGGGAGAGCTACAACATTTACAGTAGTATGGTATGAGCCAAGGGGAAGGAAGGAGAACCAAGATAACAATACATTGTATAGTAGTGGTCTGAAAAAGGAATGGGTCCCAAACGATGATGCAATTTCAAGACTCCACAGAGACAGTCATAGTATCCTGGAAATCAAGGTTAATGAAAACAAAGAAGCACATGGGGTATGATATAGAAGACAACATAAAATTACCAAAACCAATTATTTCACACATTACAGAGTTCATAAAGATGCTCGCCCAAGAGGAAGTAGAAGGAGATAGCGCAAATGAAGAATGCCCATGATAACACCATTCAAATATCGAGAAAGAGTGAAGGTGGTGGTGGTAGTCGAATGAGAGTGAATGAAGATGGCACCCAAGCGACAAGTGACAACAAAAAGGACATTCTGGACAAGAAAATGTTTGGATCGCTCATTTCTCTGATGCTAGAAAAGGACATTCAAACAAGAAAATGTTTGGATCGCCCATTTGTACTAAACTCACTGTAAAGGAAAAATTAAATTATTGAAAAGGCCACAGGAGATCCTTTGTACAAAGACTCATCCAAAGCAATACTTGACATGATGCATGCCATGGAACAAAAAATTCACTTGTCCTAGCCGCCAACTCAAACATATCCATGGCGAGAAAATGTCTGGTGTCCACATTGCATGGCCACTCATACAGCAAATGAGTGCCCAGTCCTAAGAGCCACGATCATTGTACAAGCAACTCCACCACCAAGGTTGTGGTGCCATATCTGTGTCGTCGGTGGCCATGATGAAAACAGTTGCATCTTCAACATGCATAACAACCTGCCTTGACCTCAACAATACCAAGCGGCACCCATACTAGTGTATAGGCAATCGACACTTGCACAAGCACCCCCAGCTCCAAGGCTAAATCATGTACCCGTTTGGACACAAGTCCCACAACTACTCAGAAATCTAAATCCACAACCATACCCAAGAGCACCAAATCTGGCTCCTCAGGCAGTTCTAATACATCAATTACAAGCCGAGGAAGTAGACTCGCCATTTGAGTATGAAGCAGAGTACCTAGTGTACTATGTAGAGGGTGCAGAGGGTCTAATACTAGTTTATGCAAATCAAATACAGCCCAACACATATCGTGCACCAATCAAATGCTACGGTTGTGGAGGAAATCACCGGATCATAGAGTGCCCTCATCATGGTAGCCCAGCAACTTTCCAACCACTTTGTCAAGATTGTGGCATAGCACATGCCTGTATGGATTGTCCCATGAAAATTAAGGTCCTAGAATAAACAGAGGTTAAGCCTGACGTCCCAATCGGCATCATTGGGGTGGACCATCAAAGTTTGGGTCCGCTGGCAAGTGTAAAATCACAACTTGTAAATTTAACTACACGCCAACAGAAAGAGGCAACCAAGGACCCTAACATTCCAATCCAACCAAAGAGGCTTCTTGAAAAGAAAGCACAAGCGCCTCCAGCTCCACCAAGAAATGAGCAGCCGAGTTCATCCACATCAACTCCTGAGCCTCAAATAAAAGAAGCTCCATACCCAAATGTAGAGGTGGAGAAGGCTCGCTTTCAGGCACTTCAACAATGGGTACAAAAGGAACAAGACCAATTTGAGGCTAAGTAACAAGCTCAATTTGAGGCTGAGAAACAAGCTCAAGACCCAATCCATGACTTGGCCCCGCAAAGTAGTGATACTATACTCTAGCCTCTGTTCCAACAACCTCTGTTCCAACAACAGACTCTAGGGCATAATGTACTGCCACATCAACTTGAAAGAGCCACACTCTCTAGCATCCTGAGTTGCCATGTGTCAATTCCCATCAGAATCCTCCTGTGGAATTGTCCCAATCTCTGGGAGAGTTTCAAAGGATGGATTGAACTCGCAAATCCCCCTCCACCTATGAACGACATTGAACAGATCCCTGTGCGGATGGGTGAGAGCAAAATAATAGTAAAAGATCCCACAAAAAAGCTGAAGGAGGAAATCATAGAAAAGCCATGGCCAAGCACTTCAATGAATTTGAACGAGTCCAAACAAGGATCGTCGAATTGTACCTTGCAAAGAAAGCTCCCTCAAAATCAGTACCACCGCCTCTTGAATGGGTCCCTTGAGGTACTGGAAGGAGTATGCGTAGCAAATGAACCCTTACTTGGAAAGAACTTACCAGTGGAAAAACTACTCCACAATTCCCACTGTAAGAAGTTTTGGAAATGTAAGCCACATGTATGGATGAAGCTCGATCAAGAGACTTCAGAAAAAGAAACTCAAGAAGAGCCTAACAAATTAGAAAATGCAACTATGCCACCCAGTACAGATGACACATGTCAGGCTAGTTCAGCACCATTAGAGGTCGATCTTTGAGAAGTGCCAGAATACTTCAAGAATTACACAAGTGGCAATGCGCCGATAGCAATGCCAAGACCACTAAGAGAATCTGAAGTTCAAGAAATCGATAGCATTGGAGAAACTCCAATCTATGAGGGACTGGCAAAAACATGCACAATAAACCTCGCCCTTGAAGGGGAGGAAGAAAAACTGGTTTACATTGGGAAATAGCTTCGTCAAGAAGATGAAACCAAACTCAAAGCACTCCTAATGGAATACCATGACTGCCTAGCATGGTCATATAAAGAGATGAAAGGAATTTCACCAAAAGTGGTAGTATAGACAATACCTATAAGGGAAGGTGCTCACCCTAAGGTATGTGGACCTTATCTCACAAATCCTAAATATGGCACCATGGTTTATGACAAGCTGGAAAAAATTCCAGATGCCGGATTCATCTTTGAGATAGAGCATACTGATTGGGTTTCATCCATCGTCATTGTGCCTAGATGCAACAACAAGCTCAAAATATGCCTAAACTTAAAAAATGTGAATGCCACCACAATTAGGGATCACTATCCCTTACCCTTAACAGAAACAGTGTTGGAAAATTTTGCAGGATCCAAAATATATAGCTTCTTGGATGGCTTCAGTGGCTATAACCAATGCCTTTGTAATGCCTCGACCACTGTTATGGATAAAATTATCTAAGGAAAAAGGCATTAATATGTATGTGTGTTTGTATATGTGGCAATAGTATAATCAAATATGGTGTGCATAGGGCCCAAGGTTGAGGTGGCAAGGCATGACCATGTGCCACCCTTCCATGTAAGAGGACCCATAAGGTGTGTTGTACATAATCCATAATAGTAATATTATAAAATGCAAGGTGGCATGGCTCCTCCATGTGCCACCCCTCCACCTAGGATGCAATAATTGAGATATGGCTCAAAGTCCATGGGAGAAGCAATATAAAATGGGTGGAGATGGCTATTATATTGAGTTATTCCCTCCATATGGGATAGGCCCATGTGGGGGAGGTATAGAAGGACAAGGAGAGCTAGTTAAATAATGGGGAAAGTAGGATGAGGTGGCAAGATTCCTTGTGCCAACCCTCCACTTGTCCTCCTAGAGGTTTGAACCTATTATAAAATTGGAAGAGACCAAGGGAGTATCATAGACTTGAGATATGGGGCTTGATTTATGCGGAAAATTGAGGCAAAGGGTTGTCGCATACAATTGAGAGTGCGTACCCACCTAGCCCACATGGGAGACTTTTCCACACACACCATGCATGTGGGAGGATACATTAATGTGGAGAGACCCCCTCTTTTGGCTATAAAAGCAAGGGGCAATTCCTTGATGGGACACGCTCATTCTTGTAAAGCCACCTAGCTAGTATTTTGATATTTCCCTCTCCCCTTGATGTCTACATCTCAACATTCCTCTTCCTATCATGTACTTGCTTCTCTTCCCACTCTCCCTTTTTCCTTGTGTCATAGTCTCCCTTTTCCTTCCCTCCACTTCTAATTCCTTATTCACCCCTATGACTTCCCTTCGCCCTCGTGATCTCCTTTTCTCTATGGCCTTTGAGCGTTGCCATACTTAGTCTCTAGCTTTTGGTCTCGGTTTCTTTTCCGGCTAAAACCACATTCAAGCGAGTCATGTTCACCGCTTTCAAGTCATTTCTAAATAAGTTTTTACAGGTGTTCTTGGATGGTTTATGCATCCATTCAAACAAACAAGACCACTTCAAATGTCTTGAAGCAGTACTAATCAAATGCAGGGAGTATGGCATCTCCCTAAATCCAAAAAAATGCCAGTTCATGGTCACCCATAGAGTTGTTTTGGGACACATTGTCTCTCAACATGGGATTGCAACTGACGTGGACAAAATCAAAATCATCATGGAATTGCCTCCTCTACAAATTCCAAAGGTGTACAAGTCTTTATGGGACATGCCAGTATTATAGAAGATTTATATTGCAGTATGCCATGATAGATAGACCACTTTACAAATTATTAGTGGAATTCTTATGGACCGAAGAGTGCGACCAAGCCTTTGAGCTTCTAATGTGGCACCTAATCATAGCACCCATCCTTATATCTTGCAATTGGGATATTGATTTTCATGTTCATATAGATGGATCCATGTATGCAATTGGGAGTGTGCTTTGTCAACTTGGTGAACATAAGAAAGACTACCCATTCTACTTTGCTAGTCGACAACTCAATGATGCAGAGATCAACTATACCACCACAGAAAGAGAAGCCCTAGCAATGGTGTGTAGTGTAAAGAAATTTTCGCACTATCTACTGGCAAATGATTTTGTCTTCTACACCGACCATCAAGCATTGCTTTATCTTGTGAACCATCTGTGTACAATAGGAAGAATAACCAGATGGCTCCTCTTGCTTCAAGAATTCAACTTCAAAATAGCGGTCTGCAAAGGTGCCCAACACTACATTGCCGATCACATGTCTCGGGGGGAGAAGAAGCCACTGGAGTAGAAGGCGACTTACCAGATGCTACACTATTTCAAATAGATGTTGTTCCAAAATGGTGTGGAGATATCATTGGGTACTTGATGGCAGGAAGACCACCCCCTGACATGAAAGCAGTAGATGCCAGAAAATTGATTCTAAAGGATGCACCCTATCAATTCATTGCAGGAAAACTATATAAGATGGGCAAGGACCAGATATTAAAAAGATCTGTAATGCCTCATGAGATCATGCCAATTCTGAGTGAAGTCCATGAAGGCATTGCAGAGCACACGTCTAAGGGAAGCCACAACAAGAAAAGTTCTCCTCGCAAGCTATTGGTGCCAATACTATGGGCGAATGCCTATGAATATGTAAAAGGCTGTGATGTATGCCAATGAACTATTAAACCACAACACAAAGACTTCAGTCCCCTAACACCAGTTGTTGCACAAAAACCATTTGAAAAATGGGGGATTGACTATGTGGGTCCCATACATCCAGTAGCAAAAGGAACATAGGCATGCTACATCATTTAGGCCACTGATTACTTTACAAAATGGGCTGAAGCTAAAGCAGTCCAAAAGACAGATGCCAGTAGCATAGCAAGATTCTTATATGAAAATGTAATCACCAGATTCAGATGCCCCATTGAAATTGTGTCAGATAGAGACACACATTTTGTCAATGAGGTAATCCAAGAACTCTTGTCTGGCTTCATGGTAATCCATAGAAAAAGCACACCCTAGTACCCCCAAGGGAATGGACTAGTAGAATCCACAAACAAAATAATTTGCATTATCCTCACCAAGGTAGTAGAACCACAGCGTTCTAATTGTGTAGAGAAACTGAATGATGCCTTATGGGCATACAGAACCACATTCAAGGTCAGTACAGGGAACACACCTTTTCAATTGGTGTACGGCCTTGAAGCTATGGTCCCACTCGAATTTGTAATACCAAGTCTACGCATCGTAGTACAGGAATGGATGGGAGACAAGGAATCCTTGAAAGAAAGGCTCTATCAGTTGGAGAAGCATACACAGACAAGAGTAGTCGCCTACCATGTCATGACAACAGAAAAACATAGAAGAAAGGCATGGTTTGATAGAAACCTTAAAGCTAAAGACATCAAGGTAGGTGACTTAGTCTTGTTATATAATGCCAAAGTACACAAGGGGAAACTAAAGTATCTAGGTCAAGGACCATACCGAGTATGCAAGATGAATCCATCGGAGCTGTGTTGCTAGAAACATTGGATGGAGTCCAATTCAACACAACAATAAATGAGAGCTGACTAACGCACTACTACATCAACATGCAAGCCATGCCCGACAAAAATGAAGATTTGGGAAACCAAGTCTTTCTTGGTTAGGATTAGATTGTATCATGAGCACTCACTTGATATGTACATCTTCACACATATAGGTAGCATCAATCAATTTTACATAGGGCTCAGAAGTAATGAATGAGTTCTAGATACCCTATGAAAATCCTAGCAAAAAAAGCATATAGTTAGTCCCTACCTAGCTACTAGGTCATGTGCACTCACACGGTTTTGCTTAGACACATAGATGATTGCATGAGTAGTTGTACCACACACTTTCATTCCCTTCTCTCAGAGCAGAAATGAATTCACAAGCAGGACAAGAAACTATGCCAAAAATCAAGATGAATTGGCAAAAGAGTCTGCAGCCTCAGCAGCGAGACCCCCGCCAAACATCACAACCGTCTCCTATATGAAAAAATATCAGACTTGCATACAAACTTATCTACAAGCTCAATGATACGGGTGCAATCGCATCCAACATGTATGCAAGATAGCAATAAATGCTAGCGTAACCAATGAGACCCTGCCATACCTCTTCCCAGGAAGATTCGATGGCAGAGTCTGCAACCTCAGCACCGAGACCCCCTCTGAAATTCACAGTCATCTACCCCTCCTTAAGCGAAGATAAGCATCCTGACTATAGACCACAGATTGTATGGTGCAAAGGCATTACAACAGGAACGACTCGCATGCCACAATCTTAACAACCACTGGGTTACACAAATCGCATCCCAACTCCGAAATCAAAATAAGCCATAACCCGAGGAGGGGTGCTCAAATGGATCTGGGAGTATGTTGACTCTGTGCCAACATGGACTTATGTAGAAAGAGAATGTGTTACAACTTCTACATATGAGTTCTACATGTAGAAAGAGAACGTGTTACAACTTCTATATGCGAGTTCTACATGTAGAAACAGAATGTGTTACAACTTCTACATATGACTTCTACATGTAGAAAGAGAATGTGTTACAACTTTGTGTTACAACTTCTACATACGACTTCTACATGTAGAAAGAGAATGTGTTACAACTTCTACATGTAGAAAGAGAATGTGTTACAACTTTCTGTTACCACTTCTACAAACGGCTTCTACATGTAGAAAGAGAATGTGTTACAACTTCTACATATGACTTCTACATGTAGAAAGAGAATGTGTTACAACTTCTACATGTAGAGAGATAATGTGTTACAATTCCTACATGTAGAGAGAGAAGCTCTCCAACTTGTATAAATACCCCATAATGGAATGAAGCCCACACTCTTTGGGGTATTGTGTTGAGTCTACTTTGGTATTCCAAAAATTTGTCTCAAGTGTCCATGCTTCCTTGCACTCCATGTCCATAAGCATGTCCTAACCTTGCAACTCCTCCTCCCCTTTCCTCCAACCTTGCAACCCATCCTCTCCCTCTCCTCCTCCCTCCTCCTCCCTCCTCCTCCTCCTCCTCCTCCCTCCTCCTCCTCCTCCTTCTCCTCTCTCCTCCTCCTCCCTCCTCCTCCTCCCTCCTCTCTCTTCTTTCCCCCATGTTCTTACACCTTCTTCCTCTCCCACTCCTATGCTCCCCCTAAACCCTTAGTTCCTCAACCCTTAATCTCCATGACCTACGAGGGAGATGAGTTCTCCACCATGTACTCTACTCTAAACCTTGGAACCCCTTCTAACCCTGAAACTCCTTATAACCCAGGAACTTCCTTCTAAACCTTGGAACCCCTTCTAACCCTGGAACTCCTTCTAACCCTGGAACCTCCTTCTAAACCTTGGAACCCCTTCTAACCCTAGAACTCCTTCTAACCCTGGAACCTCCTCTAAACTTTGGAACCTCCTTCTAAACCTTGGAACTCCTTCTAACCCTGGAACCTCCTTCTAAACCTTGGAACTCCTTCTAACCCTGGAACCTCTTCCGAACCCTTAAACTCCTCCTAAACCCTACAACCCCCAATGAAGGCAAAAGCCTTCATTACCTCAACCATGATGATACACGTTCCTTTTACGCATACATGCACTATGTTTGCTTACCACACTTAAGCCTACGTCTCTCACTAGAACATGACTCGAGGTCCTAAGCTACATGTATACTACAATCGACAACCCTAATATGTTTGTAGGTGACAAAAAGCCTTGGAACCTTGCATACTGAGAGTACGCTGCTCTTCCTATGAAAGCTGTAGGAAAGAGCCAACATTTGAAACCCTAAACCCTAAACCCCTAAACCCCGGCAGTGGCACCAAGTGTTGGCTCTTTCTTATGGCTTTTAGAGGAAGAGCAAGGTACTCTCACTATGTAAGATTTCGAGGCTTTTTGTCACCTACAGATATATTAGGAGTGTCGACTGTAGTATACGTGTAGCTTAGGACCTCGAGTCGTATTCCGGTGAGAGACGTAGGCTTAAGTGTGGTAAGCAAACATAGTGCATGTATGCATAAAAGGAATGTGTATCATCATGGTTGAGGTAATGAAGGCTTTCACCTTTGTTGGGGGTTGTAGGGTTTAGGAGGAGTTTAAGGGTTAGGAGGAGGTTCTAGGGTTACGTTGACTATGTGCCAACATGAACTTATGTAGAAAGAGAATGTGATACAACTTTGTGTTACAACTTTGTGATACAACTTTGTGATACAACTTTGTGTTACAACTTTGTGTTACAACTTCTAGATACAACTTTGTGTTACAACTTTGTGATACAACTTTGTGTTACAACTTTGTGTAACAACTGTGTGTAATAACTTTGTGTTACTTCTTCTAGATGTAGAAAGAGAATGTGTTACAACTTTGTGATACAACTTTGTGCAGAGAGAGAAGCTCTCCAACTTGTATAAATACCCCATAATGGAATGAAGCCCATACTCTTTGAAGCATTGTGTTGAGTCTACTTTGGTATTCCAAGCATTTGTCTCAAGTGTCCATGCTTCCTTGCATTGCACGTCCAAAAGCATGTCCTAACGTTGCAACTCCTCCTCCCCTTTCCTCGAACCTTGCAACCCACCCTCTCCCTCTCCTCCTCCCTCCTCCTCCTCCTCCTTCCTCCTCCTCCTCCCTCCTCCTCCTCCTCCTCTCTTCTCCTCCTCCTTTCTCCTCCTCCCTCCTCTCTCTTCTTTCCCCCATGCTCTTATGTGGGAGAGGAGAGCACACACAAAGGGATAAGGAGACAACAAAAGTGGTGGAGCAAAAGCTACTCCAGCTTATTCCTCTATCAAATATATATGAGTATACATGGGCACTGTACAAGTGGGTAGGCACACTGCCCTTTACCCCAACAACCTCCCACTTAAAGGCAGTGTGCCTTTATGGGAGTATAGTACACATATAATACAATCAGCCATAGGTTGAAAAACAAGATGACCAAACCATCATCCTATGCCCATCGGCACTTTACAATGTGCAAAGTGCATAGAGGATAAGCTACTAGCAAACATCAGGTTTACAGGATAGAAAATGACAAGCTGTAGATGCTTGTCAACCAAGATCTCATGCCAGATCTCACTGGGAGAGTGAACTCTCACCACCACGTGCTCCTGTGCTAAGTCCATAGTACCCAAACTGTCATTGTGCAAAGAAAATGTCTCTGCACCACCTGTGACCATAAGCACATGCCCTACAATAGACCTCTACTGGTCTACCCAACCTGCATCACCTGCATGCTACTCCCGGAAGCATAAGGACCTAATGTCCACAACCACTTCCCTACTGCTGAAATCTGCCATAATCATGCTCCCAACTCCCACTACAACAAAAGCAAGAACCGGAAGTGTAGCCCCAATGGCAAACATGTGAGAACCAAGTCTCAACATAGTCATGGATGCATGAAGTACTATGGCTGCCATATCAACCATAACTTGTTGCTCAACTGATTTGTGATCGTCAAACTTGCTGTGTTTCAAGTATGGAGCCAATACAGGCAATGGAGTACTCAGTAACTTCCCCCTCTCCATATTGAAACAACCAATTATCTGACAAACATCATCAAGACCATGCAGCTGCCACTGCAAAGCATCCCTGTCCATAAGGAACCATATGGCAAGTAACCTCAGAGGGATAGCAACCTCCTGGAGACCATAACCTGTCTCACTGTGCATCACATGCTGAGCTCTCATAAGGTATCAAACCAAGAAGCCAAGCTCGAGGGATTGCTTCTGACCATGGAGGCACTTACGAAGCAAACATATCAATGATTCTTGCCCATGCGCAATATGACCCGAGTCAATAAGTGAAGAAACCACATCCCAGCCAATGGATCATACCGGGCATCATTAGCCAAGGTATCCTCCTCACCATGCCTAGCCTCATCCTCATCTGCAAGAGGCACTCTGCATCCTCGGAGCAAACTATCACTGTCCATAGAAGATGCATCAACAATCTCCATAGGAGTATAAATTTATGGAATACTCAAGACATCTGACCGTCTCTGACCAAAATCAGGAAGTAATCGTGGCTGTCCCAACTTTATAACCTGCTCACCGTGGGAAAAACCTCCCACTCCAAGGGATATGGGCTGCCCCTGCAAAGAATTCAGAGGTATCAGTGCACTTACACCCTCCTAGAATACCACTCTCCTACTATCCATAGTCCTGGGCTGCTGTCTAAACATAGCATCCTCTCTGAAATAGGCATTATGGCTATGTATCAACTCTCTAGTTGAAGAATCCCATAACATGTACTCCCTACTGGAACATGGTGTCCTGCCTGTCAAGAAGTCAAATGGCACTCTACCATTCAGAGTTCTCCTGGGTGACCTGTTAAGCAAGTATGCAGCTGTCTTAAATGCCTCAGCCCAATAGCATTCGGTAAGACCTACATATCATAGCATGCTGCCAATCCTGTCCAATAGAATCCGATTTATGCCTTCTGCCAAGGCATCATGAGTAGAAAGATGAGAAGTGGTCAACACCCTCCTGATACCAAGTGTATCACATAGATGCTGAAATCTAGAAGAGGTAACTCTGCATCACCATCAGTCATCAAGCTCAATAGCTTCTTTCTTGATTGATTTTCAGCATTACCCAAGAAGCACTGAAATGTATCATATACATCATGCTTTTGATGAATCGGATATACCCATATGTACTTTGTAGCAGCATCAATAAATGTCACAAAGTAAGAGGCACCACCCAATGAAACAGTAGGCATAGGCCCACAAAATGCACTATGAACCAACTGTAATGGCTCAACATACCTCTCACTAACTGTCTTCCTCACAAAAGAGGATCCTGACTGCTGATCATCATCACAATCATGACATAAAATTTGAGAGACATCCATAACAGGAATGTATCTCAATGTTGTAAGGGATTCCATACCTATAGTAGACATATGTCCAAGTCTGGCATACCATAAACTAACTAATGGCTGCTTACTAATCATAAGCATCTTATCCTGGACACCTGATACATGCAATGCATAAGAGAATCCAAAACGTGATCGCCTAGCCATAACCAGATTGCCTCTAGCAATCTTCCATGCATGATCAAAGAGACATGATAACCTGCCTCAATCAACTGTCCAGTATTGATCTTGCTTGTAGCAAATCTTGGTATATGTATAACCCTCTGTAGAACAAGAATAGAGCCACTAGGCATAACAAGTTGGATATCCCCATAACCATAGACATCCATAGAATGATCAATGCCCATCAAACCACTCTCCACAATGCATTCCTGATATGCACTGAACCATGACCTATGAGGGGTCATATGACATGAAGCACATGGATCTAACATCCAATCACCGAGAATGGGTACATCAGTGGCCAAGAAGGAGGTGTCAGACATAGACAAAAGAATGCCTTCATCACTGCTACTGTTAGTGGAAACCCTGGCATCCACGCCTTGAAGCTCAACATGCTTCTTCTCCTTCTTCCTGTCATTCTTAACCTTGCTCTTTTTCTTGCATTTTCTCAGCCATTTCTAGCAATACTTTTTCATGTGGCCATACTTTCCACAATAGAAACATCTAACACAAGTCCGAGAGCTAGACTTGCTCTTGGAATTCCCCCTTGAACATGACCTATTTCTACCAATTGATCAACCTTTGGAGTGCATATCAAGGTTGTATTTCAGCCCATCAGGGCATTTCAACCCATCATGCTGTAACATAACACTATCATGGTCATACATCCGGCATATACGAGTATAGAACTCATATGCATGGTAGTCTACACCCTGTACACAATCATGTACCTGCAAGTAGACTGACTTTGAGAGTGATGACTGAACGATAGAGCATGCTTGCTCATCCATGTCATCTCAATCACTAAGTTTAATGCTATTAGGCTTGACACCTTTGCATTGAATGGGCTTATGCTGCCTCTTCTGCACTAACACATCATAAATCTGCTCTTTCCAATACTGAAAGTTTGATCCATCCAACCTCTCAATATTAAAGAGGGCACTACTAGCTGTAGATGCCATATCTTTGGCACAATAGCTCACAACCAAAGAGCAGTATAGTGCAATAGGCAACCCAAACGACCAAAAAATATAGTGTTGTCTAGACCAATCAGGTCTCCAAATAAATAGGCTGATCCAATGCTAAAAAGCACTCAGCCATAAAGAGTCATAAACAAGAATATATGCAGCCTAGTAACCTGCTAATGCCTAGCAATCCAAGTAAGAAATGCACTTTACCAAATGAGCAATGCCTGCTCAACCAATGGCAATAGGAGCCTAGCTCAACTATCCATAAACATCAGTGCAGCATCCACCAATGCAAATCCATAATGCATCGAAATGGCATTTACTGCATCACCTCAAGCACGCAATCCTTTGGCAACAAAATCAAGCATTCACCACTTGCCAAATGTGCCAAAGTGACTTGCCAAAATGCCAATAATGCCCTTGGACTGAAGTGAGATCCCAATCACTTTCTGTAATTTACTGTGAGTTCCCAATTCACTGTTGTGCAAGAGAAATTCCTACAACAATACCTCACAGCCACTTTGGGCAAAATAACATGATCTCCCTGTTTTTGAACAGCCATATCTTTTCATTGAAACGCCGGATGCCAAAGCTGTAAACAGAAAAGTTGTAGCTGGTAGAAAGATCTACAACTTGTTAGTGACTTCAAGAGCCAAATTGGATTCTCAGATATTCAAGCTCCCGGTAGATCTCTTGAAGCAATGCCCATGCTCCTCTCACCGAGCTCCTCGTAGATCGAATGCTGTGGGCTTTGATACCAGTTGTGGGAGAGGAGAGCACACACAAAGGGATAAGGAGACACCAAAAGTGGTGGAGCAATTATTCCTCTATCAAATATATATGAGTATACATGGGCATTGTACAAGTGCCCTTTACCCCAACATCTTACACGTTCTTCCTCTCCCACTCCTATGCTCCCCTAAACTCTTTGTTTCTCAACCCTTAAAACTCCATGATCTATGAGGGAGACCTTGGAACCTCCTTTTAAACCCTAGAACTCCTTCTAAACCCTAGAACCTCCTTCTAAACCCTGGAACATGCTTCTGAACCTTGGATCCTCCTTCCAACCCTGGACTCCTTCTAAACCCTCGAACCTCGTTCTAAACCCTGGAACTCTTTCTAAACCCTGGAACCTCCTTCTGAACCCTGGTACCTCCTTCTAACCCTAGAGCCTCCTTCTAGCCCTTAAACTCCTCCTAAACCCTACAACCCCCAATGAAGGCGAAAGCCTTCATTACCTCAACAAAGATGATTTGCGTTCCTTTTACACATGCATGCACTTTGTTTGCTTACCACACTTAAGCCTACATCTCTCACCAGAACACAACTCTAGGTCCTAAGCTACACATATACTACAACTGACAATCCCAATATATCTGTAGGTGACAAAAAGCCTCGGAACCCTGCAAACATAGAATACCCAGCTCTTCCTATGAAAGCAGTAGGAAAGAGCCAACATTTGGTGCCATTGCCGGAGAGACTAGCATCTCAAGTAGTGAGTAAACATACATAGGTATGTGAAAAAACAAACTACTTCAAACTCCATGAACATAACACTCAAGGGCAAGGAGAGTAAATTTTTTTTCCATTTCTAGCCAAACATATCAATCCCAAGCATCAACCTTGGGTTGCTACCTTAAGAAATTTTCTTTATTTCTTAAATAATAGTGGACATGAATGCGTAGAGCTTGCAATTTCGAACATTTTACCTTTTTTCAGAAAAGCAAACCGAGCTATCCATAAAGAGTTATGGCTCGGGAAGTGTTTAGGGTTAAACCCTAAACCTAAAATCAAATCCTATAAAAACCAACTCCACCCCCTCATTCTTCATCTTTCACTTTTTGCCTCCATTCTTTTCTTCATTCTGAGCCCCACACAAGACACTCCTCCCTCTCCATCGACCACCATCTTACTCCCATCCTCACATTGTAAGTAACTTCGAGCCCATCTCGTAGTGATAACCTAGCCATCCACCCACGGCCCATTGTTCCACAACAATTCCGTTACATCGAGAAAGACTTGGAGAGCATTCAGGTGACCACTTCTCCCTCCTTTTCGATTTCTGTTTGTCAATTTATTTATTTATTTTTTGCTCTTTTTTTCCCCCCCTCCCATCTCCACCACCCCTCCCCCTCCCCCCTCCATTTCCACCTCCCCCTCCCCCCTCCATTTCCACCTCCCCTCCCCCCTCCATCTCCACCACCCCCCCCCTCCCCCTCCATCTCCACCTCCCCCTCCCCCCTCCCCCCTCCCCCTCCATTTCCACCTCCCCCCTCCCCCCAATCTCCCCCTCCCCCTCCCCCCTCCATCTCCACCACCCCCTCCCCCCTCCCCCTCCATCTCCACCACCCCCTCCCCCTCCCCCCTCCATCTCCATCTTCCCCTCCCACCTCCCTGTCCATCTCCACCACCCCCTCCCCCTCCATCTCCCCCTCCCCCCTCCATCTCCACCTCCCCCTTTCCCCTCCATCTCCACGACCCCCTCCCCCCTCCATCTTCCCCTCCCCCCTCCCCCTCCATCTATACCTCCCCCTCCCCCTCCCCCCTCCATCTCCACCTCCCCCTCCCCCCTCCATCTCCACCACCCCCTCCCCCCTCCCCCTCCATCTCCACCACCCCCTCCCCCTCCTCCCTCCATCTCCCCCTCCCCCTCCCCCTCCCCCCTCCATCTCCATTTCCACCTCCCCCTCCCCCTCCATCTCCCCCTCCCCCTCCATCTCCCCCTCCCCCTCCCTCTTTCCCTCCCCCTTTCTCTCTCTCTCTCTCTTTCCCTCCCTCTTTCTCTCTCTCTCTCTTCCCCTCCCCCCTCCATCTCCATCTCCCCCTCCCCCCTCCCCCTCCATCTCCCCCTCCCCCTTCCCCCTCCCCCTCCCATTTCCACCACCCCCACCACCTCCCCCTTTCACTCTCTCTCTTTCTCTCTCTCTCTCTTTTTCCTCTCTCTCTCTCATTCTCTCCCCATCCCCCTCTCTCTCTTTTCTCTCTCGTCTCTCCCCCTTTTCCCCCTCTCTCTCTTTTCTCTCTCGTCTCTCCCCCTCCCCCCTCTCTCTCTTTACTCTCTCTCTATCCTTCTCTCCCCATCCCCCTCTCTCTCTTTTCTCTCTCCTCTCTCCCCCTCCCCCCCTCTCTCTCTTTTCTCTCTCCCCTCTTCCCCTTCCCCCCCTCTCTCTCTCTCCCCCTTACCCCCCCTCTCTCTACCACCTTACCCACTCCTCCCTCTCTAAACCCCCCCTGCGCAAAACCCCTCCCCCCTCTCTAAACCCCCCCTGCGTGTAACCCCCCCGAGTCGCCTTTGCGGCACTACTGTAGCGCCCCCGCCCGTGGTGCCACTTCCCCCGCGGCGGCGCATGCCATTGTGAAGATTGTGGGAGAGAGGGAAGGAGTCTCACTTGTGGCTTTCTCACATGCACAATGGGGGAATACACACGAAGGTGGAGGCTGAAAACAGTTTTCCTCTTCTTAGTTGTGAAAGCCAAAAGAACTCAAGAGTACAAAGAAATAGAAGAACCCTATATGTGGGTCTCAAACCAAACTCAACTAACTAAGGTGGCATACTAACTGAGCCACGAACTAGTGTAGATAAGGATAGCTGTCATCCAGCTATTATTCGTGAGCGGTGTACCAACCGCATCTCCAGCTAACAAGTCGGTGACATAAATGCACAACAGTCACCCTGGCATATCACGAGTGGAGCTCTATATCTCAACACTCCCCCTCCAGCTCAATCCCAATTCCTGCACACCAATCAGGTCTCTGAACTTGCGCAGCTTCTCTGCGCCCAATGCTTTCGTGAATATGTCAGCTACCTGATCCTCTGTGCTGACATAAACTAGATCAATAAGACCTAGTAAAACCTTCTCCCGCACATAGTGATAATGCACCTCAATGTGCTTTGTTCTAGCATGAAAGACTGGGTTCTTTGCCAAGTGTATATTGCTCATGTTGTCACAATAAATGACAACTGGCCCACATCCGTAGACTGATGCATATCATAGAGTAGCTTATGCAACCAAGCTACCTCACATGCAGCCATTGCTGCACCCCTGTACTCAGCCTCTGTGCTCGACAAGGCAACTGTAGGCTGTTTCTTACTGCTCCAAGTTACTGCAGCACTCCCAAAAGAGAACACATACCCACTGGTAGATCGTCTATCAGAAATACTACCAGCCAGTGTATCCATGCAACTGTATCCGAACCCCAGCCTCATAAAATAGTCCATACTGCAATGTGGACTTCACATACCTGAGTATGCATCTAGCCGCATCCAAATGCGGTTTCCTTGGAGCCTGCATATAAACTGACTTACCAACCCAACGGCATAGCTCAAATCTGGCCTGGTAATAGTCATGTAAATCAAACTTCCTACTATGCGTCTGTACATAGTAGGGTCTTCCAGAAGCTCACCTGCATCTGCGCTCAGCTTCACATTCTGCTCCAAAGGAACTGAAATAGGCTTATAGCCTGTCATCCCATATTTGGATAGCATGTCCAGTCCACACTGCCTCTGCAAGACCTGTATCCCACTTGGTGATCTAATCACCTCAATGCCCAAGAAATAACGCAGCTCTCCCAAATCCTTCATCTCAAACTTTTGCCTCAATAGCATTTTCACATGAAGGATATCTTCATCACTATCACGTGTGATGATCAAATCATCAACATAAATGACCAGCAGCATAATCCCTTTCTCTGTTTTTCTCACATAGAGTGAGAAATCTGCCTTGGAAATCTGAAAGCCAATAGTGACAAGATACTGTCCTATCTTGTCAGACCATGCTCTAGGTGCTTGCTTCAAGCCATACAAGGCTTTCTTCAACCTGCAAACAAACTCAGGATGAATAGCATGAACATAACCTGCTGGCTGCTCCATAAAGACCTCTTCTTGCAAATCACCATACAAGAAGGCATTCTTTACATCCATCTGATGTAAAGACCATCCCTTTGATGCAGCCATAGCAATGGTTGCTCTTACGGTTGCCATCCTTGCAACCGGGCTGAAAGTTTCTTCATAATCAATGCCATATGTCTGTGCATACCCCTTGACAAATCTTGCCTTGTATCTATTCACAGAACCATCTGCATTGTGCTTGATCTTATAAACCCACTTACAACCAATTGCATTCTTGCCTTTAGGCAAAGGCACCAATTCCCATGTAGCATAAGCATCCAAGGCATCCATTTCTTCATCCATGGCTTTCTCCCATTTTTCATTTCCCATGGCTTGCTCAAAAGAAGTGGGTTCTGGTTCCTGTATCACTTTGACCATATAGGCATAGTGAATAAATATAAATCCATCATATTTCAGCCTATCCACAGGATACCTAACCCTGGTAGACCTGTGCAAAATAGGCTCACTTTTAGGTGCTCTCAAAACATCCCTGGTCTTCCTTACTCCAAATGTAACAACAGAAGGAATACCCAACTCATCATCAATGCTCTGCTCTGAGCCACTGGATTCACCATCCACACAAGAGTGACCTGCATTCACATCAAACATGGGCTGATCTACCTTCTCTTTTCCTTTTCGTGATACCTGCGTACCACTCTCTGCATTGCTTTGAGGGGATTCTCCTGATCTCAATCTGCCTGTCCATGGCCAAGTATGTGAACCACTGGTAGAGGACACTCTAGGTCCACTGATATTTTGTGATTGCTGCTGTGCATTCTGTGCAGCATTACCATTTTGTGCATCTACATCAATCATCACATTTACTGGTTTATACCAGCTGCTCATCTCATCAAAAACAACATCTCTGCTCACTGTGAACTTACGTGTAGAAGGGTTATAGCATCTATACCCTTTCTGCTACAGAGAATAACCAATAAAGATGCACTTCTCAGCTTTTGGATCCAACTTGGACCTCAACTCATCTGGCACATGGACATAGGCAATGCAACCAAAAATCTTCAGATGAGAAATATCTGGTTTCCTACTAGTATACATCTCCTCTGGCGTCATGCCATGTATTGCTGCAGTGGGAGTCCTGTTCATTATATAGACTGCTGTAGCAACTGCTTCAGCCCAATAATAATCTGGCAGATCTTTTTCATTTAGCATAGCCCGAGATACCTCTCCAATATGCCTGTTTTTTCTTTCTGCAATTCCATTTTGCTGTGGGGTATGACTGCATGAATATTGCTGCTTTATACCATGCTCCTGCAAGAACCTTGCAAACTCATTTGAGAGGTACTCTCCCCCTCCATCTGACCTTAGGCATTTTATTTGCAGGCCTGTTTCTTTTTCAACCATAGATTTGAAAGCTTTGAAGTGCCCAAACACTTCACTTTTCTTTTTCATAAAATACACCCACAGTTTTCTACTGAAGTCATCAATAAATGTGACAAAATAGTGACAGCCTCCAATAGATGCAGCTTTTGTAGTCCACACATCAGAGTGGATTAATTCCAATGGCTTTTTACTCTCTTGAACATGCCTAGGAAAAGGTTTCCTTGCCTGTTTCCCAAATTGACAGGCTTCACAAACCTTGTGCATTTCTGCAACCTTGAATTTAGGCAATCCTGCAACAATATTTTGGGCTTGCATTGATTTAAGTCGCTGTATATTAACATGACCAATGTGTTTGTGCCAGATATCAATATCTGCAACTACACCGGTCCCATGTGCAAACATTGCTGCACTCAATTCAGGCATGTCTGCATCCAACGTAAACATCCTGCCCTTCTTCTTTCCTTTTGCTATCAAGCGACCATTATTTTTCATATCCTCAACAAAGCATCCATGAGGATTAAATCTGACCTGCAAGCCTTGCTCAACCATCTGACCAACAGAAACCACGTTCTTGGTGATGTTTGGGACATGAAATACATCCGACAAGTATTTCTTTTTCCCATCCTACATAGACAAAGGAACTTTGCCAATCTGCACAACAGGATGTATAGTATCATCACCAGTCTCCACAAATCCTAGCTTTTCCATTTTCCTTGCATCTTGCATCCATTCTGCATGACCTGTCATGTGGTTTGATGCACCTGAGTCAACATACCACACATCATTTTGTTCTTCTGCACTTGTCACAAAATTGGTCATATGCTGCACCATAAAAAGATGCTCATTTCTGTCATCACCCTGCCTCCTAGAAGATGCATAATTGCCTTGCTGCAATTTTCCATTCATAATGTCATTCTGCTTTTTGTAGCAGTCCTTAGCCATATGACCCATTTTGCCACAATAGTAGCATTCAACATTGCTGTTTGCATTTTGGCTTCTCTGCCATCCACCATGGCCTCTTTGGCTCCCCCTGCCTCTAGAGTTACCACGTCCTCCTACATAGGACTGGTTTTCTTGCATTTGCTGCATATTCTCATTTCTACCACGGCCTGCAGGTCGGCCTCCTCTACCTTTGCCTCTACCTCTGCCAGCATTTGAGTAGAAGACAGTTTCTTTTGAAGTTCCTGCTAAAGAAGATGCACCCCCATTTCTCTGCTCTTCAGAAATTAGAAGAGCAATCAACTCCTGAAAATCTGGAAATTTGTCACGGACGGCAATGGATGTTCGGAATTGTGCATAATCCTTTCCTAGACCATTCAAGGTCACATAAACCAAATCGTCATCATCCACTGGCGACCCAATGGAAGTAAGTGCATCTGCAATTTTCTTCACTTTCATGTGGTAGTCATTTATGCTCAAATTTTCTCTCTGCACATTGTGCAACTCCTGTTTGAGTTGCATTTTCTTGGCTTGCGTATTTGTGCTGTACATTTTTGCCAAAGTATCCCATGCCTCCTTTGGCATATTTGCATCCTGAATATGCACAATCATGGAGTCCGAAATACTGATAGACAGCCAGTACATAACTTTCCTGGCTCTCTCATGCCATGCTTTAAATGCCTGCATTTCCTGTTGACTGGGAACATTAGGAAGAACAGGTTCTTCTTCATTTCCTGTAAGTGTGAACAACTAACTTCATGTTAACTTCTTGTTAACTTCTAACATCATGCTAACTTCTAACTTCATTTTTACGATCTTATAAGTATCCATCAATAGAACTATGATCTTCTAACATCACGCTAACTTCTAACTATCATGATAATGATCTAACTTTCCATCATGATAACTTCTAACTTCATTCTAACGATCATGCTAATAATTATGCCTAACCGAGTGTTTGCCTAACTAGAAGAATTGAGCATTCTGCGAAGCGACTACCGATAATCTAAAGTGGCTACCATCTTCATGTAAAACTGATGCTCCATCTGTCAGTTTTCATGAAAATTTGATGTTTAATGAAGAGGCTTACTCATGCTGAAAATCTATCAGTTCCATCTTCCCCATCTTGACTTCAGGCTTTGCTTGCTCTCAAGCTTTGCTCCATCTTCACTCCAAGAATCCTGATGCTTATCATCTTCTCCCTTTCCCCCTCCTCCTCATTAGATACTTCCTCCTTTTTTCTCCTGCCATCTCATTTAAGGTGAGTGGATACTTCAGTTGCTATTTGGGGGTGTCACCATATCATATCAACTTCACGACTGATGAAAAGAACATCCCACTTCTTATCAATCTTTTCAGCAAGTGTGTAAAGAGAAACTCAGAGATCGAATCAAAACACTTCAACAATTGGTGTCGCCATTTGGAAAAGTCAGAACCTTCGAGACTTTTACCGTCTGTTTGAGGTGTTTCACATTCTCATATGATGATGTTCGGTTTTGCTGGCTGTTTTGGTTTTTTCGGCCCTCCATGCGCTCCTGCTCCTGCTCCTTAGGCTCCTGCTCCTGCTCCTTGTGCTCCTTGTGCTCTTGCTCAGTTGTCTCTCCCATAACTACATGCCGCTCCCATTCATTTATCGTAGTCATCTGAACAATCCATTTAAAGCTACATGTAGCAATCTTGTGCTTGCAATTCCATGGGCATTCTTTTATCGTAGTCATCTGAACAATCCATTCTATTCTTTCTTGGTGATCGTTATCCTCATCATCTTCTTCATCGAATTCACCTCAGCTGCACACCACCTTGTCTCGCAGACCAGAGTTACTGTAGCACACAACCAAGAATCCCACCTTCAGTCCCATGCTCATATCTTGCTCCATTTCAAATGATCCATTTCCAAGGATCCCTCTGTGCATTGGCGCTGAGATCTCCTCTCTCTCTCTCTCTCTCTCCCTTGCTGCCACGGTAGCGCGCCTCTCCCACTCTCTCCTTTCTCTCTCTCTCTCTCTCGCCTCTCTTTCTCTCCTCTCTCTCTCTCTCTCTCTCCCACTCTCCTCTCTCTCTCTCGCCTCTCTCTCCCTCTCCTCTCTCTCTCTCTCTCTCTCTCTCTCTCTCTCTCTCTCGCTCTCTCGCTGTCGTGGCAGTGCACCTCGCTCTCTCCTCTCTCTCTCTCACTCTCTCTCGCCCACTCTCTCCTCTCTCTCTCTCTCTATCTCTCTATCTCTCTCTCTCTCTCTCTCTCTCTCTCTCTCTCTCTCATTCTCTCCTCTCTCTCTCTCTCTCCGACTCTCTCCTCTCTCCCTCCCACTCTCTCCTCTCTCCCTCCCACTCTCTCCTCTCTTTCTCCCCCTCTCTCTCTGTTTCTACTTCTACTTCTCCTCTCTCTCTCTCTCTCTCTCTCTCTCTCTCTCTCTCTCTCTCGTGCATGCGCGTGCTGTTGCAGTGTCTTGCCTCTCTTCCCATTCTCTCTCAACACCTATTTCATTAATTTTGGAACTTTTTGTGTTGTTTTTGGACGAAGCCCAAAAATCCTTCCCAAATGAAAATTTTACTTTGTGAAAATATCCTTCCCAAATCAAAATTTTACTTTTTGAAAATATTCTTCCCAAATCAAAAGTTCACTTTGTGGCACTATCATATTCACATAAAAATATTGTTTTTTCAATCTATACTTTTGCACCAACATGCAAGAATTTAAAGTAATCCTATATTAGAAATTCTAGCTATATCTAAGTTATTTGTTAATTTAATTATTTTTAATATTTTCCCTTGACTTTTTCCCTTGACATGATAAATTTATAAATCCATGAAAGGAGACTTAAATATTTCATGAAAATAACATTGTCACTCGCAATATGCACAAAATTTTTAAAACTTCTAATAAATAGAAAAAAGACATGATGCCATAAGACCCAAGTTTTGTATTGAACCAAAGAGGTATAATAGCAATTATAGCTATTATTATATGATTACATTGAGAGATGTTGCTCTCAGCTAGAATCTTTATATCCAAAATGATATAGATTGAACATATGTTTACAATTTAAATTGTTGCTCTTAAAGAGCCTCAATTCATGCCATCTGCATAATTTGACTCCCCATTGTCTTATTGCTCAATGTCATGATAGTCCCTTGCCAGGTGCCATCTGCATAATTTCTTGGGTGACATCCAGTGCAAAATACAGGTGCCATCTGCATTAACTCCCACAAGTTATCTTGCCAAGCCTTTCCCCTTGGGTGCATTGACTCCCCATTGTCTTATTGCTCAATGTGATAGTCCCTTGCCAGGCGCCATCTGCATTAACTCCCTATTGTCTTGGCAAGAACAAGCTATGACCCTTGGGTGACATCCAGTGCATATTTTGACTCTCATTTGACATAGGAGGTGATGACTCTGATTATAATTGTCTTGGATTGGCTTCTTGCCTAGTACCCAAATAAAATCCTTCAATGGATTTCAATACAAAGCTTTAATCATGGACATTCTTCATTTGTGTTGATCGAGGTATGTCATGTGCCCTGTCGGATGGCACATACCTCGATCGAGGTATGCTGGACATGCCACATTACCTCGATTGAGGTTTAGCTGGATTGCCAGGACACCTCGAATGAGGTAGATGTGGCATGTATAGATGGCTTGCCAGCAAACCTCGATCGAGGTATAGGCTCGGTCCCATGAAAAAAGCCCAACACCTCGATCGAGGTATTGGCTTGGCTCGATTGTCCTCGTGTCTGATTTTCATAAGAACTAATACCTCGATCGAGGTATTGGAGACCGAAGCAAAACCTTTGTATTTTCACTCGAGCGGGTGTCACACTCACCCAAAAGTGGTCCGGAAGTGGACACCCTTAGCTTGCTACCACCCAGAGAGAGGGAGGGGAGAGGAGGGAGTGGAAGGAGAGAGAGGGGAGAGGAGGGAGGGGAGGGAGAGAGAGAGAGGGGAGGGAGAGAGAAAGAGAGAGAGAGTGAGGGGGGAAGGTATGGGAGAGAGAGAGAGAGTGACGAAGAGAGAAGCAAGGGAGTAGAGGGAGTAGAGGGAGAGAGAGAGAGAGTGAGGGAGAGAGAAGCGAGGGAGTAGAGGGAGTAGAGGGAGAGAGGTCGAATTCTTACAAGAGTGACAAATAAGATTTGACTTAGGAAAAGAATGAAAGGGACTTACGAGAAGAAAGTATCAAGAAGAATGTTGAACACAAATTTGAATTCTTACAACTAAGAGTAGAACTATCATGAGCAAGAGCAAGAAATAAGATTCTTGCTCAAATAAGATCTGACTTCACGAGCAAGAGCAACAAATAAGATTGACTTACGAGAAGAATGAAAGGGACTTACGAGAAGAAAGTATCAAGAAGAATGTTGAACACAAATTTGAATTCAAAAGGAACATACGAGAAGAAAGTATAAGAAGAATGTTGAACACAAATTTGCCTTCTACTTCCTCCATGGCGAGCATTCTTAAAAATTCTTGTATATGCAAAATAGTTTACTGTGGTATTTTTATTTTTCCTTCTACCTCATATCCCAAGCACTTCTTTGATTTCTTTGCCCTTGAATGCCAAGACACTATGATTGTCTCCGTTGAAACTTGAGAGACCGCTTCATCATTTGGGATCATCATTTGGGACCCACTCCTTCATTATACAATTAGTATACAATGTGTTGTTATCCATATTCTCCTTCCTACCCTTTGGCTCATACCATACTGCTGTAAATGTTGTAGCTCTCCCTTGGTCATCTCTTTGCACATCAACTACTTTTGCAACCCAAAACTTCACATTCTCATATTCATCATCCGATGGCCGAACCACAACAAAACAATCGACCTCTATATCTACTTGTGGCATAAACTCTCTCTTCTTCGATCCACAATATGGACGTGGGAGTAATGATACAAATTCATTTTCAAAGACTGGAGCTGGGCGCAAATCATTATGAACATTTGGCCAAAACATATTGCATTCTTCCTTGACATCCTTTGAGCCTCGCATTCTCTCAAGGTCCTTTATTAAATTTCGTTAATTACAGTGGTAGTGTGTTCTCTCCAAGGGACCCACAAATGACAAGCTTATTCTGGAGAGGATTGTTTGAAAATATAGGGACCACACTCAACATCTCATCCTCGTTTCATCCATGGTTTGATGGGCAATCTGAAGAGTCCAATGGCAATGTAATAACACGGTTCATACTTCTACAGGAAAGGCTCCTTTCGAGATCGTAGAAGGATATTGTGAAAATCCACACTTTTCGAGAATGCAAATGTGTAATGTATGCAAAATTTGAATGCCGATTGGCCCTCCAATGGGGAAGAGCGCCCTCATGAGAGTACTTGTTTCTATTTCGACCTACATGCAAGGTGGGAGAGAGATGACGGATGAATGCAATGTGGTAGAGATGCAGTGTTAGACATGCTTTTAGATGCTCCACAGAGTTTTGACATTTACAACTCATGCAAGAACACATTTTTTAGGTTGTTTATTTGCAGGATGTCTTCATCTTCAACAAGTAGCTCTAGTGAGGATGAATCCCTCCGTATCCACCATCATGAAATGTGGTTGGAGTAAAATATCAAATGTATGTGTGATCGATCTTAAGGAAACATGTATCGTGCACACAGAATTACACTCAATCACATCTCAAAGTATGGAGAATGGGATGTGACCATAAACATGGTAAGTGTTAAAGAGTTAAGGTTGATTGAGATACCTATGGGTGTTCATGTGTTTGGGTTATGATCTCGTTTTAATTTGATACAGGATGCAGTGCCACACCCGCATATGTTGCCCTATGCTCGTCATGAGGAGGCGAAGCATTGGCGATATAAGGTGGGATCTTTAGGAGGGATTGTTACAAATGCATGGAGTGATGGTGATAGTAGCCCTCTGCCATTACCTCATGAGGCCATGGAGGAGGAGGTGTTGTTTGATGATATGATGCGGGATTTATATGTCCATCAATCCTTAGGTAGGGATGATAGCATGGAGCAGGACGATCTTTTTTCTACAGCATCGACTGTGAAGATAGTGGAAGACAGGGAAGGAGTCTCATGTGCAACTTTCTCACATACACAATGGGGGAATACACACAAAGGTGGAGGCTGAAAACAATTTTCCTCTTCTTAGTTGTGAAAGCCAAAAGAACTCAAGTACAAAGAAATAGAAGAACCCTATATGTGGGTCTCAAACCAAACTCAACTAACTAAGGTGGCATATTAACTGAGCCACAAACTAGAGTAGATAAAGATAGCTATCATCCAGCTATTATTCATGGGTGGTGTACCAACTGCATCTGCAGCTAACAAGTCGATGACATAAATGCACAACGGTCACCGTGGCATATTGTGAGTGGAGCTCGATATCTTAACACTCCCCCTCGAGCTCAATCCCAATTCCTGCACACCAAGCAGGTCTCTGAACTTGCGCAGCTTCTCTGCGCCCAATGCTTTCATAAATAGGTCAACTACCTGATCCTCTGTGCTGACATAGACTAGATCAATAAGACCTAGTAAAACCTTCTCTCGCACATAGTGATAATGCACCTCAATGTGCTTTGTTCTAGCATGATAGACTGGGTTGTTTGCCAAGTGTATGCTGCTCATGTTATCACAATAAATGACAACTAACCCATTTGTAGATTGATGCATATCATAGAGTAGCTTATGCAACCAAGCTACCTCACATGCAGCCATTGCTGCACCCCTGTACTCAGCCTCTGTGCTCGACAAGGCAATTGTAGGCTATTTCTTGCTGCTCCAAGTGACTGTAGCACTCCCAAAAGAGAACACAAATCCATTGGTAGATCGTCTATCAGAAATACTACCAGCCCAATCAGCATCAGTGTATCCATGCAACTGTATCTGAACCCCAGCCTCATAAAATAGTCCATACTGTAGTGTGGACTTCACATACCTGAGTATGCGTCTAGCTGCATCCAAATGCAGTTTCCTTGGAGCTTGCATAAACTGACTTACCAATCCAACAGCATAGCTTAGACCTGGCCTGGTAATAGTCATATAAATCAAACTTCCTACTATGCGTCTGTACATAGTAGGGTCTTTTAAAAGCTCACCTGCATCTATGCTCAGCTCCACATTCTACTCCAAAGGAATTAAAATAGGCTTACAGCCTGTCATCCCATATTTGGACAGCATGTCCAATCCATACTGCCTCTGCAAGAGCTGTATCCCACTTGGTGATCTAATCACCGCAATGCCCAAGAAATAACGCAGCTCTCCCAAATCCTTCATCTCAAACTTCTGCCTCAATAGCATTTTCACATGAAGGATATCTTCATCACTATCACCTGTAATGATCAAATCATCAACATAAATGACAAGCAGCATAATACCTAACTCTGTTTTTCTCACATAGAGTGAGAAATCTGCCTTGGAAATCTAAAAGCCAATAGTGACAAGATATTGTCCTATCTTGTCAGACCATGCTCTAGGTGCTTGCTTCAAGCCATACAAGGCTTTCTTCAACCTGCAAAAAATCTTAGGATGAAGAGCATGAACATAACCTGGTGGCTGCTCCATTAAGACCTCTTCTTGCAAATCTCCATGCAAAAAGGAATTCTTTACATCCATTTGATGTAAAGACCATCCCTTTGATGCAGCCATAGCAATGGCTGCTCTTACGGTTGCCATCCTTGCAACCGGACTGAAAGTTTCTTCATAATAAATGCCATATGTCTGTGCATACCCCTTGACAACTAATCTTGCCTTGTATCTATTCACAGAACCATCTGCATTGTGATTGATCTTATAAACCCACTTACGGCCAATTGCATTCTTGTCTTTAGGTAAAGGCACCAATTCCCATGTAGCATTTGCTTCCCAGGCATCCATTTCTTCATCCATGGCTTTCTCCCATTTTTCATTTCCCATGGCTTGCTCAAAAGAAGTGGGTTTTGGTTCCTGTATCACTTTGACCATATAGGCATAGTGAATGGCTATAAATCCATCATATTTCAGCCTATCCACACGATACCTAACCCTGGTAGACCTGTGCAAAATAGGCTCACTTCCAGGTGCTCTCAAAACATCCATGGTCCTCCTTACTCCAGGTGTAACAACAGAAGGAATACCCAACTCATCATCAATGCTCTGTTCTGAGCCACTGGTGGATTCACCATCCACATAAGAGTGACCTACATTCACATCAAACATGGGTGATCTACCTTCTCTTTTCCTTCTCGTGATACCTTCATACCACTCTCTGCATTGCTTTGAGGAGATTCTCCTAATCTCAATCTGCCTATCCATGGCAAAGTATGTGAACCACTGCTAGAGGACACTCCAGGTCCACTAATATTTTGTAATTGTTGCTATGAATTCTGTGCAGCATTACCATTTTGTGCATCTACATCAATCATTACATTTACAAGTTTATACCAGCTGCTCATCTCATGAAAAATAACATCTCTGCTCACTGTGAACTTACGTGTAGAAGGGTTACAGCATCTATACCATTTCTGCTACAGAGAATAACCAATAAAGATGCACTTTTGAGCTTTTGGATCCAACTTGGACCTCAACTCATTTGGCACATGAACATAGGCAATGTAACCAAAAAATTTTAATTTATGAGAAATGTCTGGTTTCCTACCAGTATACATCTCCTCTGGCATCATGCCATGTATTGCTGTAGTGGGAGTCCTGTTCATTATATAAACTATTGTAGCAACTGCTTCAGCCCAATAATAATCTGGTAGATCTTTTTCATTTAGCATGGCCTGAGATACCTCTCCAATATGCCTGTTTTTCCTTTCTGCAATTCCATTTTGTTGTGGGGTATGATTGCATGAATATTGCTACTTTATACCATGCTCCTGCAAGAACCTTGCAAACTCATTTGAGAGGTACTCTCCCCCTCCATCTAACCTTAGGGATTTTATTTGTAGGCCTGTTTCTTTTTCAACCATAGCTTTAAAAGCTTTGAAGTGCCCAAACACTTCACTTTTCTTTTTCATAAAATACACCCAAAGTTTTCTGCTGAAGTCATCAATAAATGTGACAAAATAGTAACAGCCTCCAATAGATGTAGCTTTAGTAGTCCACACATCATAATGGATTAATTCAAATGGCTTTTTACTCTCTTGAACATGCCTAGGAAAAGTTTTCCTTGCCTGTTTCCCAAATTGACAGGCTTCACAAACCTTGTGCATTTCTGCAACCTTGAATTTAGGCATCCTGCAATAATATTTTGGGCTTGCATTGATTTAAGTCGTTGTATATTAACATGACCAATGCATTTGTGCTAGATATCAATATCTGCAACTACACCGGTCCCATGTGCAAACATTGCTGGACTCAATTCAGGCATGTCCGCATCCAACGTAAACATCCTACCCCTCTTCTTTTCTTTTGCTATCAAGCGACCGTTATTTTTCATATCCTCAACAAAGCATCCATGAGGATTAAATCTGACCTGCAAGCCCTGCTCAACCATTTTACCAACAGAAACCAGGTTCTTGGTGATGTTCGGGACATGAAATACATCAGACAGGTATTTCTTTTTCCCATCCTGCATAGACAAAGGAATTTTACCAATCTGCACAATAGGATGTGCAGTATCATCACCAGTCTCCACAAATCCTGGCTTTTCCATTTTCCTTGCATCCTGCATCCATTCTGCATGACCTGTCATGTGGTTTGATGCACCTGAGTCAACATACCACACATCATTTCGTTCTTCTGCACTTGTCATAGAATTGCTCATATGCTACACCATAAATAGATGCTCATTTCTGTCATCACCCTGTCTACTGAAAGATGCATAATTGCCTTGCTGCAATTTTCCATTCATAATGTCATTCTGCTTTTTGTAGCAGTCCTTAGCCATATGACCCATTTTACCACAATAATAACATTCAACATTGCTATTTGCATTTTGGCCTCTCTGCCATCCACCACGGCCTCTTTGGCTCCCCCTGCCTCTAGAGTTACCACGTCCTCCTTCATAGGACTAGTTTTCTTGAGTTTGCTACATATTCTTATTTCTACCATGGCCTGCACATCGGCCTCCTCTACCTCTGCCTCTACCTCTTCCAGCATTTGAGTAGAAGACAGTTTCTTTTGAAGTTCCTCTTGAAGAAGATGCACCCCCATTTCTTTGCTTATCAGAAATTAGAAGAGCAAACAACTCTTCAAAATCTGGAAATTTTTCACGGATGGCAATGGATGTCCGGAACTGTGCATAATCCTTTCCTAGACCATTCAAGGTCACAGAAACTAGATCATCATCTTCCACTGGCGACCCAATGGAAGCAAGTGCATCTGCAATTTTCTTCACCTTCATGTGGTAGTCATTTATGCTCAAATTTTCTCTCTGCACATTGTGCAACTCCTGTTTGAGCTGCATTTTCCTAGCTTGCATATTTGTGTTGTACATATTTGCCAAAGTATCCCATGCCTCCTTTGGCGTACTTGCATCCTTTAAATGCCTGCATTTCCTGTTGATTGGGAACATTAGGAAGAACAGGTTCTTCATTTCCTGTAATGAACTCCCAATAGCCTTTTCCCATAAGGAAATTTGTCATTCTAAACTTCCATGCCTGGAAGTTGTTCTTGTCAAGCTTTTCAATGACAATCTGTGAAAGAGAATCAGATGCCATTACAGAACAGTGCAAAATATTCTGTCACTGAAAAAAACATAGCTTTGGCCTCACACGGGCAGATCTATAAAACTGACAAAAGTGGTATTTCACCACACAGTCACTTCCTAGTGACGATTTTGCATCAACAGGAAACAAGCATGATTCTACAACTCCCAATATCTCTGCACACAGGCATACGATGCAATTTCTACGACAACTTTTCACCGACTAGCTAAGCAGTGGTCGCACAGCCAAAACAGGGCCTTTTTCTGAGTGTCTGCGAAGAACTTCCGCCTTCAAAATGGGCCCCAAAATGGCCTCGTATCAGGAAAATAAAGTCACTAAGGGCCTAGCCCTTACTCGCAGCATATACTACGCTCTCGCCACACCACGAAGGGTGTCTCAATTTGAGATAGTGCACTCTTGCACTTCTGGCTGTGCTACCTACAGAGATTTGCTCCCAAACTTGAAATAGGAAAGGAACACTGGTCCTCTTACTAGGACACTGTGAACTTGGTTTTCTTTCCTGAGCTCCTGACCACGAACAAGGCTCTGATACCATGTGAAGATAGTGGGAGAGAGGGAAGGAGTCTCATGTGCAGCTTTCTCACATACACAATGAGGGAATACACACAAAGGTGGAGGCTGAAAATAGTTTTCCTCTTCTTAGCTGTGAAAGCCAAAAGAACTCAAGTACAAAGAAATAGAAGAACCCTATATGTGGGTCTCAAACCAAACTCAACTAACTAAGGTGGCATACTAACTAAGCCACAAACTAGAGTAGATAAAGATAGCTGTTATCCAGCTATTATTTGTGGGCGGTGTACCAACCGCATCTGCAGCTAACAAGTTGGTGACATAAATGCACAACGGTCACCCTCGCATATCGTGAGTGGAGCTTGATATCTCAACATCAACTCCATTGTTTGAGGGGTGCACATTCTCTGTTCTTCGTGCCTCCCTTGAGTTACTAAACTTACAGACCATGGAGCAATGCAAGTTTGAATGCATTACTCAAGTAAGATTTAAAGTCTATTTTGCAAACATGGTGAATTATGCTAGTGGGTCAATTACTCGAATGCTTTTTCTCATTTATGGTCTTCACATGCAGGCTATTGTGTACGTAAAATGCTTCTAAGGGAGAATAAATTACCAACCTCAAGAGATATGGCAAGGCAACATGTGACCTCTCTTGGAGGATTAGATTACAAGTGCATCCATGCATGCATCAACGATTGCGTTTTGTTTCGTGGACCAGATAAGGATGCAAGATAGTGTCCTACTTGTGGAGAGGCAAGATCTAGAGCAGATCTCAAAACTTTGGATGTGCCTCGTAAGGTTCTGTGACATTTTCCCATAATCCCTCGCATCCAACATATGTTCAAGTGCAAATCCATTGCAGAGCTCATGTCATGGCATTCCTCCCATCGATCAACCGATGGCAGCTCCCGCAGAGACTCCTGCATGGAAGAATATTGAAGACACATGGCCAAGCTTCAAGGAAGAACTTAGGAGCTTGAGACTTGGATTGGGTATGGACGGTGCAAACCCATTTGGTCTCAAAAGCACCTCATATAGTGTATGGCCAGTGATATTGGTGAATTATAATCTTCCACCCTCTATGGTGATTAAGAAAGGACATGGCGTTATGTACTTATCCCTTCTAATTCCAAGGAAACATAAAGTCAAAAATCCTAATGTTTATTTGAAGCCTTTGATTAACGAGCTAGAGATACTTTGGAGAGGTATCGAGGAGCATGATGTGAGCAGGCCTCCCTCGTCACAAGACTTCAATTGCAAAGCAGTCTTGATGTGGACAATGCATGACTTCCCAAGCTATGGCGAGTGTTCAAGTAAGCATTGCACTTTTAATTATGAGTAGGCAATTGACATGGCACCCTAAACCCACCTTCAACTCTTAATTGCATCTATTGTTCGGGTCTCACTACATGTCCTGTTTGTGGTCCTTCACTAGTTGCCTCATGGGTAGACGCATTGAATAAGGTAATCTATGAGAATTACCATTGATTTCTCGAAATGATCATCCTACATATGTCGCCCCTTGGAATAAAGTCCCCCCACAATCACTCACTGCGGGAGATTGGATGAGAATTTGGGACGATTCCACGATTCCTCCACCACTTGGCATGAGCCGGTAAGGGTTTGTCACTATTGTGTGGTATATTGGCTAGAAATAAAGATTGCCCACCAACACCAGCTTTTATTTATGTACTCCATCTTTTATCATTTACCAGATTGGTCCCACCTCAAGATCAATCACCTGCTTGATCCCATACATATATTCAAGAATGTGGCATCTTGTTGGTAAGCTGAAAGGAAAGCAAGGAGTGAACACAAACTCAGAATACTTGCATTATAGAATGAAGAAGAGTGAGGTCCTTATCTAGGCACCTCATACATGCTCACTGACATCACTGATGACTTCAGAGCTCCACAATCATCTCCTCAATCTGCTCCTAGATTCTCTCAATCATCCTATGTGGCTCTTCCACCACCTAACTGTACTTGTGGGCACCTAACTGTGCCTCTAGCACTCACACATAGAAACCAAGGTGTGCGTGAGGCATACACCTTGAGATATCCCATCAAACCCCCCCTCAAGCGAATGCCTCAGGCTATGTCAAGGATACATCTAGTCTCATAGTTTCTCATGCCATCTCATGGTGGTCAAGGATAAATCTATGGCTAGGTTCTCATGCTAGCAAGGGTTCCCTTGGGTGTAAGGTAAACAAAAGGGATACAAAAAGACCTTCCAATGGTTATCTCCCCTTATGTACATGCACACAATGTCTGTAGGAGGTACCATGGAGCAAAACATACACATGGCCTACATCATAAGGTGACCAGAGGTGTTTACAAAACACACAGAAACACAATAGTTTATTTCATTCATTTTGGAGGACTATCCAGGCTGAGTACCTTGACATAAAAAGAGAGATCTAGAGTATAGAGATGTTTTAAAATGCATAATCTTCAAAGGATGCCTCATCTTGTGGAGGCTCATCAACTAAACGTAGATTTGCATTTTTTGTCGCTCTGCAAAACTTCTCATTATGGTTGTTCTTTCCACATTGCTTGCATGGATTAATTTTGAAGCAGTCCTTTGAAAGGTGATTTGCCTTTCCACAGTGATTGCAAGGGGTATATTTGCCCTTCTGGACTTTTACAGCATAAACAGTGTCATTGCCTTTCCTGAGCTCCATATGCCTTTCTTCTTCTTGGAGGGCAGAGATAATACCTTCAAGATTAGGATTCGGAAGATTTTTCAAAGTGGTAACTATGTGATCATATTCTTCAAGCATACTCTTAAGTAACACTGCCATAGCATCATATGGAGTAATAGGAGAGTTGATAGAAGCTAATTGAGTCATAAGACTCTGCATATAGTTGACATGAGCTACTAAAGTAGTACCACTAGCCATCTTCAATTCAAAGAAAGAGATTTTAAGTGATAGTTTAGAGATGTGAGAACTAGCACCAAAAATCATGTCAAGCTTCTGCCAAGCTTCTGAAGGAGACTCCAAGTCAGAGATATGGTGAATATAATCAACTCCTAAAGCAAGAGCAATGATACCATATGCTTTTTCTTCTCTAGCTGGATCCCTTGCAAGTCGTGTCAGAGTTGAGGATTCTCCAGCATTGGAGGCCGTAGAAGAAGTGGTAGGAGTAGGTTTGACAAGTCCCCATAAGTTCTCCCTCATCAATGCAAATTTCACCTTCATCTGCCATGTGTGGAAGCCCTTTCCATTGAACTTCTCTAGATTCAATAGGGTAGCCATGAGAGGGTCTAACCCAGATATTGGGCAGTGTCTATCTCTCTTACAAGGCAAAAAATAACTGAAAGACTTCCAAAATATGAGCACTTGATGTAGCAAAGACTAGTGACCAATATTCAATCAATGATGCTTCTTCTTACATGCTTCATAGAAGTGGCTAAAATGAATACTTTTCAATCAAAACCAGGTCTAGCAATTCAAAACAAAACTGAAGCCATACTTGTACTGAAGTTATTGAAAGTTTCAAAAAACCAGAAATGCTAGAGTAGCATTTTATGTAGCATCATCTTCAAAAACTTGTCTAAAACTGTCAAAACTAAAAGGCTAAACTTGGAGGGCTTGTAGCTCACTCTTCAAAGCAAGGAAAGAGGGATTTCTGAAGCAAAAGAAAGCTCATATAACAGAGAGGGTCCAACACAGAGGTTGGACGAAATGGTGTGCACTTTTGCCCAGGGGAGTTGCTATAGGCTGAACCTGAGTTTTGACGATTTCTCCCTCGTTACTGAACCAAATGAGCTAAAAAATGGCTCAAAATCTTTGTCTTGAGGTCGCCCATCTACTCCTAAGAGGGCTCAAGCAATGGCAGAGCAGGCAGGGAGTATTGAGCAATAGAAGAAATGGCAAAAAGTGCGATGTTTGGGGAACGGCAGCCAACACAGACATTTTTTCTTCAATTGCTTGCAGGTGGAAGTTCGCCCATACTAGAGGAGTTTCTGGCTCAGAGGGTTTGGGCAATGGTCATTTGTAGGTGGAGAACTAAGCTCTCAAAGATTTTGGGAAGAAAGAGGAAAATGGAGAAGAAGAAGATGAAGAAGAAGATGATGATGTGGCAAAAATGGGCTCAAGGGGGATCAAAGGGCTCTGATACCATGTTGGTAAGCTGAAAGGAAAGCAAGGAGTGAACACAAACTCAGAATACTTGCATTATATAATGAAGAAGAGTGAGGTCCTTAAGTAGGCACCTCATACATGCTCACTGACATCACTGATGACTTCAGAGCTTCACAATCATCTCCTCAATCTGCTCCTAGATTCTCTCAATCATCCTATGTGGCTCTTCCACCACCTAACTATACTTGTGGGCACCTAACTGTGCCTCTAGCACTCACACATAGAAACCAAGGTGTGCCTGAGGCATACACCTTGAGATATCCCATCAAACCCCCCCTCAAGGGAATGCCTCAGGCTATGTCAAGGATACATCTAGTCTCATAGTTTCTCATGCCATCTCATGGTGGTCAAGGATAAATCTATGGCTAGGTTCTCATGCTAGCAAGGGTTCCCTTGGGTGTAAGGTAAACAAAAGGGATACAAAAAGACCTTCCAATGGTTATCTCCCCTATATGTACATGCACACAATGTCTGTAGGAGGTACCATGGAGCAAAACATACACATGGCCTACATCATAAGGTGACTAGAGGTGTTTACAAAACACACAGAAACACAATAGTTTATTTCATTCATTTTGGAGGACTATCCAGGCTGAGTACCTTGACATAAAAAGAGAGATCTAGAGCATAGAGATGTTTTAAAATGCATAATCTTCAAAGGATGCCTCATCTTGTGGAGTCTCATAAACTAAAAGTAGATTTGCATTTTTTTTCGCTCTGCAAAACTTCTCATTATGGTTGTTCTTTCCACATTGCTTGCATGGATTAATTTTGAAGCAGTCCTTTGAAAGGTGATTTGCCTTTTCACAGTGATTGCAAGGGGTATATTTGCCCTTCTGGACTTTTACAGCATAAATAGTGTCATTGCCTTTCCTGAGCTCCATATGCCTTTCTTCTTCTTGGAGGGCAGAGATAATACCTTCAAGATTAGGATTCGGAAGATTTTTCAAAGTGGTAACTATGTGATCATATTCTTCAGGCATACTCTTAAGTAACACTGCCATAGCATCATATGGAGTAATAGGAGAGTTGATAGAAGCTAATTGAGTCATAAGACTCCGCATATAGTTGACATGAGCTGCTAAAGTAGTACCACTAGCCATCTTCAATTCAAAGAAAGAGATTTTAAGTGATAGTTTAGAGATGTGAGAACTAGCACCAAAAATCATGTCAAGCTTCTGCCAAGCTTCTGAAGGAGACTCCAAGTCAGAGATATGGTGAATATAATCATCTCCTAAAGCAAGAGCAATGATACCATATGCTTTTTCTTCTCTAGTTGGATCCCTTGCCAGTCGTGTCAGAGTTGAGGATTCTCCAGCATTGGAGGCCGTAGAAGAAGTGGTAGGAGTAGGTTTGACAAGTCCCCATAAGTTCTCCCTCATCAATGCAAATTTCACCTTCATCTGCCATGTGTGGAAGCCCTTTCCATTGAACTTCTCTAGATTCAATAGGGTAGCCATGAGAGGGTCTAACCCAGATATTGGGCAGTGTCTATCTCTCTTACAAGGCAAAAAATAACTGAAAGACTTCCAAAATATGAGCACTTGATGTAGCAAAGACTAGTGACCAATATTCAATCAATGATGCTTCTTCTTACATGCTTCATAGAAGTGGCTAAAATGAATACTTTTCAATCAAAACTAGGTCTAGCAATTCAAAACAAAACTGAAGCCATACTTGTACTGAAGTTATTAAAAGTTTCAAAAAACCAGAAATGCTAGAGTAGCATTTTATGTAGCATCATCTTCAAAAGCTTGTCCAAAACTGTCAAAACTAAAAGGCTAAACTTGGAGGGCTTGTAGCTCACTCTTCAGAGCAAGGAAAAGAGGGATTTCTGAAGCAAAAGAAAGCTCATATACCAGAGAGGGTCCAGCAGAGAGGTTGGATGAAATGGTGTGCACTTTTGCCCAGGGGAGTTGCTATAGGCTGAACCTGAGTTTTGACGATTTCTCCCTCGTTACTGAACCAAATGAGCTAAAAAATGGCTCAAAATCTTTGTCTTGAGGTCGCCCATCTACTCCTAAGAGGGCTCAAGCAATGGCAGAGCAGGCAGGGAGTATTGAGCAATAGAAGAAATGGCGAAAAATGTGATGTTTGGGGAATGGCAGCCAACACAGACATTTTTTCTTCAATTGCTTGCAGGTGGAAGTTTGCCCATACTAGAGGAGTTTCTGGCTCAGAGGGTTTGGGCAATGGTCATTTGTAGGTGGAGAACTAAGCTCTCAAAGATTTTGGGAAGAAAGAGGAAAATGGAGAAGAAGAAGATGAAGAAGAAGATGATGATGTGGCAAAAATGGGCTCAAGGGGGATCAAAGGGCTCTGATACCATGTTGGTAAGCTGAAAGGAAAGCAAGGAGTGAACACAAACTCAGAATACTTGCATTATATAATGAAGAAGAGTGAGGTCCTTAAGTAGGCACCTCATACATGCTCACTGACATCACTGATGACTTCAGAGCTTCACAATCATCTCCTCAATCTGCTCCTAGATTCTCTCAATCATCCTATGTGGCTCTTCCACCACCTAACTGTACTTGTGGGCACCTAACTGTGCCTCTAGCACTCACACATAGAAACCAAGGTGTGCCTGAGGCATACACCTTGAGATATCCCATCACATCTACCATCTGTGAACATTTGAATGGGACACAAGATTCCACAGGCATAAGGGAGGATCTACACACCATAGGGAGGATGCGTGAAGCTTCACAAGAGAGGCCAAATGGGCATGTTTTTTTACCTCATGCACCATGGAGGTTATCAAAGCTAGAGATGGTGGCGGTGAAGTGCGCTATCACTACAATTCATACTCCCACTGGATGCATGAGGTGTTTGAAGGGGGCCTTCACAAAGAGCAAGAAAAGAGGTGTAGATCAATTATATGGCTTGAAATCTCATGATTGGCACAAGATGCTCCAAGTAATTATTTTATGTGCATATAATATCTTTTTCCTTGCAAATTTGTGAGTGAATTAGAAGAAACTAATCAACCATTCCTTGTGTGTTCAGTTCATACTACCTACTAGCATTTCTCGCAGTGCATCAAAGGATGTGAAGGATTGTATTTACAAGATGGGCGAGCTTGTGAGGTACTTTACATGATACAAAATGTGAATATTGTATTTACAAGATGGGCAAGCTTGCTAATATTGTGTACTCTTTACTTTCTAGGTATGTGAGCTCAAAGGAAATAGATCCCACCCTTGGGGGGTCCACCTTACATAAGCCAGCTATACAACGTGCATTCAAAAGGTATTTAAAAAACCTCTCTGTAACCACATTTTATCTATTTTATATACCCCTACTGTGAATTTTTGGATCAATAATTATATCCCTTCAATAAATTTGAAATTGGAGAAGTCTATATTTTTTGCCCCCCTCTTGTACATTTTAATGTAAGTTGAAACAGATGCTACTTATGAGAAATTGTATTGTATAGTTGAATAAAACCCTTTAATTTGTATGTCACGGAGATGCATGCTTTACACCTATACTAGTACCTAATAGAACGTATTTTCAACTTTTGATCTTTTTAATTCCCAAAATCTCATGTATTTTCTCCACCTTATCCAATTTTGTCTCCCTTGCATGCTCCAAACTATCACTAGCTACTAGAGATTCGCATGAAGTAACTTGAATTGAACCATGAATAAAATGGCACAAACTTATAAGAAGATGGCCCAAACTTTAACCTTATGTTGATCTATTGGGAGTTTTTATATCAAATATGATGCATGTAGTAGCATTATGTTGATTTATTGCAAGTGTTTATATTCAATATGATGCATGCACTAGCATCATGTTGCCTATATGCCACTTTTTCTATTAGGAAAAGGTAGTGTTTTGTAAGAAAACAATACAACGTCTGTGCTCAATAGATAACAGGATCTCATACGCAAGAGAGAAAAACAGATAGTATGGAGAATCAAAATTTTGATTACTATAGAACTGATACAATAGATGGCGCTGCCTCCAACCGTGCGCTCCTGTGAAAGAAGCTTCGATGGCGAGCTAGAAACAGTAGAAGATGGAGGCTGGATGCTAAGGAAACAGGGTTGCTATAGCCAGTGATAAAATGGGCTTCACGGGCTTGCTCTTATATAGCCACTAGTTGTAGTCGGTTGGATCCAATTGGGTGACCGACCTAGTCCGTCCAAAATAGTCAAGTGGGGGTTGGCGGTAGGCCAGCGACTACATGATAGAACCGGTGCGCAAAGTAGAGCAACTAACCTATGGTCTCCATTCGGCCCACATCCATCTAGGATCATCTGGGACTCCAAACGGGCCCTGCAACCCGAGAGTGGGCTTGCCCCGAGAAATGCTCCATCTACCCTCAATGCGGTCAGTCATGGGATGCCTTCTCGCACTTGCATGTAGCCTAGTTGGCAATGTGCCAACTCCGTCCAGCCATCAGGCCACACATGGCCCCCATCTGGTGTCCAAACCAGGACCTATTGGATAACCGAGCTACTTAAATGCCTTCTCCTCATATGGGGCGCTTACAAGTAGAGTTATCTTGTTCCTGCGTAGTTACATGAGAGTGGAGCCCGTAGCATTCTCTGTAGTCGGTCAGTACACCAAGTCGACCTCTCCATCCATGATGAGCTAGCATACAAAGTGATATTGAATCTTAATGTGTTTTGTGCGAGCGTGGAACATAGGGTTATTTGCAATCACCATGCAGCTTTGATTGTCACATGATAACTGCGTAGGCTTGTTCTACACTGTACCCATGTCCCGCAAAATCCTCCTTAACCACACTGCCTCACAAGAAGCAAAGCATGCTGATTTGTACTCAGCCTCGGTAGAAGAAAGAGCAATTGTAGGTTGCTTCTTGCTGACCCATGACACAGCTCTAGATACAAGTGAGAAACAGTAACTTGTCACTCATCTCCTACTGTCTACGTCTCCTGCCCAATCTGAGTCACAGAATCCGTTTAAGATGTTGCCCTTGGTATAGGTGATGCCATAATCAAGTGTGCCTTTGATGTATTTCAGCACGTGCATCCCTGCCCTTCAATGGTTCTTCCGGGGCTTATTGGAAAACCTATTTAGTACACCAATCGCAAAGCTGATGTCCGGCCGCGTGTTGCACAAGTAAATCAAGTTGCGCACAAGCCTTCTGTACTTCACTTTGTCCACTAGTGGTGATGAATCCTCATTTTAGAGCTTCAAATCAACCTCCATAGGGATACCAACTATCTTGCACTCAGTCATGCCAAATGCCTTCAGTATCTCTCCAGCATACTTCAGCTGTGAAATGAAGATTTGTTTTGGCTCTTGCCAAACTTCAATCCCCAAATAGAAATGCATCAGTCCGAGGTCTGTCATTTCAAACTCTCTTCCTAGCAAATGCTTTGTCTATGAGATCTTCTCTTCATGGTTCCTTGTTATGACGAGGTCATCCACATAAAGGACCACAATCATACACCTGCCTCCTTCTCTGAAGATATACAAATTTACATCAAATGGGCTCCTCCTGAACCCATTTTATAGAAAGTAGGCATCAATTCGCTAGTACCATGCTTGTGGGGCCTGTTTCAGCCCGTAAAGTGCCTTCTTCAGTTTACAAACTTTACCTTCTGAACTGGGGATCACAAAACCTGGTGGTTGTTCCACGTATACCTCCTCCTTGAGATCTCCATTCAAAAAGGTGAATTTTACATCCATCTGAGACACAAGCCAACTTTCTTGGGCAGCTAAAGCCAAAACATTGCGAATTGTGGTTAGTCAAGCTATGGGAGCAAAATTATCTTGATAATCAAAACCATGTACCTATGCGAATCCTTTTGCCATGAGCCAAGCCTTGTACTTATCCAATGTGCTGTCAAACTTGTACTTGGTCTTGTATACCCACTTGGTTTGATTACCTTGCGTTTTGGTGGACGGTCAACAAGGACCCAAGTGTTGTTCTTCATTATGGAGCCAAACTTTGACTCAATAGCCTCCATCCACCTATCATCACCCTGTGCCTCTTCAAGACACTTGGGTTCATCAGCACGGATCACCTCAGTCATCAAAGCATAGTTGACCAAGTGTTCCTGTGCTCTTCTTTGCTCCTCTAATCTCTTGGACCCCGGGCGGTGTTTGGATGGTTCCTCCTCAATGGTTAGAGGTTCTCTGCCATCCAAAAGCTGCTTTACCCACTTCAAGAATGGCCATTACCATTGTGGTTCTGCATGCTCTTCTTCATCTTCTTTATCTTGAATCCTCCCAAGCACCGTTGGGGGAGTTTGGTCTATTGTTGGTCATGGTACTGGATGGATATCCTGGTCCTGGTTGTCTGGGAAGGAAGCATACTCCTCCAATTGATGCGGCTGTTTTGAGAAGACCACATCGTGACTTACAATTACCTTCTTAGTAACAGGGTTATAGAGATGGTAACCCTTCGCCTCTTCACTATAGGCCAAGAAAGTACACTTCTGGCTCTTCGGTTCCCATTTGGTCTTGTAAGCATCAGGGACATGCACAAAACAATCACATCCAAAAACTTTGAAATGTGCAGCTGAAGGTTTCTTAACAAAAAAAGTCCTGTAGTGGAGTCATCCCATTCACAGCCTTTGTGTAGCTACAATTTAGAATGTAAACTACCGTGTTACATGCTTCAGCCCAGAAAGCCGTTGGCAAATCTTTCCCTTTCATCATACTCCAACCCATTTCATAGACATCTTGCACTCTGCTACTCCATTTTGCTGTGATGTATGTGGTGGGGGTTTCTACCTCTTGATCCTGTGACTTTTGCAGTAACTTTCAAATTCAGTTGATGTGAACTCTCCACCTCTGTCTGATCTCAACTTCTTCACCTTCTTCCCTGTTTCTTTCTCGACCATTACATGACATTCCTTGAACTTACTAAAAGCCTCATCTTTAGTCTTCAGGAAGTATATCCATATCATTCTAATGTAGTCGTCGATCAGCGTCATGAAGTAGTAGGAACCACCCAAAGCTTTCGTCTCCATCTTTCCGCAGAGGTCCGTGTGAACGAGCTCTAGAGGAGCCTTTGCCCTGCTGGCCTCTTTAGGAAAGGGCTGGCAATGCTGCTTGCCCATCATGCAAGGTTCACATACATCGGGCAGATCTGAAATTTCTAGTAGGTTTGCAATCATTCCATTTTTATGCATCTCCTTCAAAGAACTAAGGTTTAGATTACCAAACCTCTCATGCCACAGCTTAGTGTCCTTCACATTGGCTCGAGCATTGAAAGCTGAGATTTTGTAGATGTTGTTATGCCATGTACCTTTACTAACAACCTTCCCTTGAAGATCCAGAATCTGTGCACCATTCTTATCGAATTGAACTTTGAGGTCCTGGTTTGTTATCTCAGAAATGGACAACAAGTTTCTCTTGATATCTGGCACATAAAGAACATCGGACAACTGTTTTACAACTCCATCTGACTTGAGAGCAATCATACCTTTTCCTTTTCTGGACATTTTGCATCATTGCCGACTGCTACCAGGATGTCATTCCCTACCGGCTGTAGAGAGGTATACCAATCCTTCCGATTGGTCATGTGGCGTGATGCACCACTATCAATAATCCAAGGTTCATCCACAGATACATGAACTGCCTCTATGCAAATCTCCTCAATTGTGACGAACAGCTCTACTGGTACTGCGTGTGCACTATTGCTGGACTCTTTCTTTACTCTGTTCTCATCTACAATCTTCTTTTGGCACTCATTCTGCTTGTGCCCTGCCTTGTTGCAATAGAAGCACTTGATCTTCTTCTTTATCTTTTTATCATCAGAAGAAGATGGGTTACTAGAGTCCTTACCCTTACCTTTCTTTGATCTAGCGTAGAAAGCCAAATCTTCTTTAGTCCTCATCTTTTGACACATCTCCTCCTCCAGAAGCATCGCACTGAAATCCTCAAAGTTGAGGGGCGGATTTCTGTTCTACGTATTCAGCACCATAACAAGACCGTTGTACTTTGGTGGGAGAATCTGTATGCATCTTTGTGCTAGATTCTCGCTGGTGATGGTGATGCCAATCACAGTCATCTGATCGAGCGGATTCTTCACCCTGGTGATGAACTTCTCTGCTGCTTCAAACTTAGACAATTTCTCGTTCGCGAGTTGAGTCTCCAGATTCTGAATTCGCGTCTGATTCATGGTCTCATACTGATTTTTCAAGACCGTCCATGCCTCCTCTGCTGTGGTGACATGTTGAATTAACGCCATGTCAAAATCACTTAGACTACAAACAATAGAACACAGCGCATCTGCATTTCTTCTTCTCCACGCGAGAATCTCATCCGCAGTTGGTACTATCTATTGTCCTGCATTGGTTGGATCCGGTCTCGCAACTAGCCTCACGTCCACCCTAGTAGCCATGTCCCAAAACTCATATGCGCTTAGGATGGTCTTCATCTTGAACTTCCAGAGTGGATAGTTAGAGCCGTCCAACTTTTCGCTTTCGCCGAACGGTGGGATTCGCAGTCTTGTGGGCTGGGCCATCTCTCACAATCTACTCGCAAACAAAAACACACTACCAAATCTTCTTGCTAGAGTCCAGGCTCTGATACCATGTAAGAAAACAATACAACGTCTATGCTCAACAGATAACAGGATCTCGTACGCAAGAGAGAAAAACAGATAGTATGGAGAATCAAAAATTTGATTACTATAGATTTGATACAATAGATGGCGATGCCTCCCAACCATGTGCTCTTGTGAAAGAAGCTTCGATGGCGAGCTGGAAACAATAGAAGACGAAGGCTGGATGCTAAGGAAACAAGGTTGCTATAGCCAGTGATAAAATGGGCTTCACAGGCTTGCTCTTATATAGCCACTAGTCGTAGTCGGTTGGACCCAATTGGGTGACCAACCCAGTCTGCCCAAAACAGTCGACTGGGGGTCAGCCACTGACCACACAATAGAATCGGTGCACAAAGTAGAGCAACTAACCTACGGCCCACAGCCATCCAAGATCATCTGGGACTCCAAATGGGCCCCGCAACTGGAGAGTGGGGGCTGCCCTGGGGAATGCTCTGTCTACCCTCAGTGCGGTCAGTCATGGGATGCCTTCCTGCACTTGTATGTAGCCTAGTTGGTAGTGTGACAACTCCATCCAGCCATCATGCCACACATGGCCCCCATCTGGTGTCCAAACCATGACCTATCGGATAACTGAGCTACTCAAATTCAAGCAACACATGCTCCTTCAATCTTCTAGTGGTAGACAAAGATGGACCTCCAAGGTCTATACACAAGAAGTCATGTAAATGTGGACCACTGCATAGCTTAATAACTTCATATATGGTTTTGGTAGACTCACTAAACCTTTTGCCTTGCTTTGACTATAACATGTTTTGTGTCACCTCTTGAAAAACTCCCACAAGGCTGATTTTCCACCAAACTTTCCTTGTCAATGAGCTTCAATTATGTTGTTACAAAAGCATTGAACATCTTTTCTATTTATACATTCAAAACTTGATTCTTTCGAAGTTTTGACTCTGACTGACAACATTACAATTTTAATGTTGCCCACCACAACCTTCTTTTTTCTTCATTCAAACTTTTCCTACACTCAAAAGTGGCATTTTTTAGCTCTTCAATTGTCAGGTAGTCTACCTGCCTTCCTCTCTTTTCTTGGTTCCTCTCTTCTGAACAGCAAGATTCTCTCTACATAATCTCATACAAAAATCGGAACCATCTAAAATTTTCTTACAGTGTTCGCATGAGAAACCTTGAAATGGATCTCCAATGCTTGCTATACAAAGAAAATTTATCCAATGCTCTCAAGGCTAGATTGCTTACATATGTAACTTGATTATCTAAGCATTCAGTGAGGGGAATTGCAAGCCATCAAGAGACCGTAGTGCTCCCAAGGCTAAATTGCTTACATACTATACATTGCACGACTTGATTCTTGTGAGCATTTTTCCAGGGGAATTGCACACCATGTCAAGAGACCGCCAGAGTGCTCTCGAGGCTAGATTACTTACATACTATACATTGCATGACTTGATTCTGTAAGCATTCTACCAGGGGATTTGCAGACTGTGTCAAGAGACCAGAGTGCTCCTAAGGCTAGATTGCTTACATACTATACATTGCATGATTTGATTCTCTAAGCATTCTACCAGGGGAATTGTAGACCGTGTCAAGAGACCAGAGTGCTCCTGAGGCTAGATTGCTTACATACTATACATTGCACGACTTGATTCTCTAAGCATTTTACTAAGGGAATTACAGACCGTGTCAAGAGGCTGGAGTGCTCTTGAGGCTAGATTGCTTACATACTATATATTGCACGGCTTGAGTCTCTAAGCATTCTGCTAGCGGAATTGTAGACCATCTCAAGAAACCGGAGTGATCTTGACGAGGCTAGATTGGTTACATACATAACTTGATTGTCTAAGCATTCTGCCAAGGGAATTGTAGACCATGTCAAGAGACCGGAGTGCTCCTGAAGCTAGATTACTTACATACTATACATTACATGACTTGTGTCCATGAGATTGGATACACCAAGTAATACCATATCCACCAAACAAGAATTTGCCAAATTCATTCCAACACAACATATTCAAGAGATTGAATTTCATACATAGCTTTTGAAATATCACAACTATATTGCTAGTATAGTTAGTTCTATATTTTTAGTAAGATATTTTAGAAAATAAATTCCTTGAATAGCTCTTGACAGTATCAAAACTATATTACATGTATAGCTAGACCTATATTTCTAGTGCAAATTTGCAGGGGTAAACTTACTATTCACTGTGAAGATAGTGGGAGAGAGGGAAGGAGTCTCACTTGCGGCTTTCTCACATGCACAATGGGGGAATACACACAAACGTGGAGGCTGAAAACAGTTTTCCTCTTCTTAGTTGTGAAAGCCAAAAGAACTCTAGTACAAAGAAATAGAAGAACCCTATATGTGGGTCTCAAACCAAACTCAACTAACTAAGGTGGCATACTAACTGAGCCACAAACTAGAGTAGATAAGGATAGCTGTCATCCAGCTATTATTCGTGGGCAGTGTACCAACCGCATCTCCAGCTAACAAGTCGGTGACATAAATACACAACGGTCACCCTGGCATATTGCGAGTGGAGCTCGATATCTCGACACTCCCCCTCGAGCTCAATCCCAATTCCTGCACACCAAGCAGGTCTCTGAACTTGCGCAGCTTCTCTACGCCCAATGCTTTCGTGAATATGTCAGCTACTTGATCCTCTGTGCTAACATAAACTAGATCAATAAGACCTAGTAAAACCTTCTCCCACACATAGTGATAATGCACCTCAATGTGCTTTGTTCTAGCATGAAAGACTGGGTTCTTTGCCAAGTGTATACTGCTCATGTTGTCACAATAAATGACAACTGGCCCATCTGTAGACTGATGCATATCATACAGTAGCTTATGCAACCAAGCTACCTCACATGCAGCCATTGCTGCACCCCTGTACTCAGCCTCTGTGCTCGACAAGGCAACTGTAGGCTGTTTCTTACTGCTCCAAGTGACTGCAGCACTCCCAAAAGAGAACACATATCCACTGGTAGATCGTCTATCAGAAATGCTACCAGCCCAATCAGCATCAGTGTATCCATGCAATTGTATTTGAACCCCAGCCTCATAAAATAGTCCATACTGCAATGTGGACTTCACATACCTGAGTATGCGTCTAGCCGCATCCAAATGCAGTTTCCTTGGAGCCTGCATAAACTGACTTACCAATCCAACAGCATAGCTTAAATCTAGCCTGGTAATAGTCATATAAATCAAACTTCCTACTATGCGTGTGTACATAGTAGGGTCTTCCAAAAGCTCACCTGCATCTGTGCTCAGCTTCACATTCTGCTCCAAAGGATTTGAAATAGGCTTACAGCCTGTCATCCCATATTTGGACAGCATGTCCAATCCATCCTGCCTCTACAAGCGCTGTATCCCACTTGGTGATCTAATCACCTCAATGCCCAAGAAATAACGGAGCTCTCCCAAATCCTTCATCTCAAACTTCTGCCTCAATAGCATTTTCACATGAAGGATATCTTCATCAGTATCACCTGTGATGATCAAATCATCAACATAAATGACAAGCAGCATAATCCCTTTCTCTGTTTTTCTCACATAGAGTGAGAAATCTGCCTTGGAAATCTGAAAGCCAATAGTGACAAGATACTGTCCTATCTTGTCAGACCATGCTCTAGGTGCTTGCTTCAAGCCATACAAGGCTTTCTTCTGCAAACAAACTCAGGATGAATAGCATGAACATAACCTGCTGGCTGCTCCATAAAGACCTCTTCTTGCAAATCACCATGCAAGAAGGCATTCTTTACATCCATCTAATGTAAAGACCATCCCTTTGATGCAGTCATAGCAATGGCTGCTCTTACAGTTGCCATCCTTGCAACCGGACTGAAAGTTTCTTCGTAATCAATGCCATATGTCTGTGCATAGCCCTTGACAACTAATCTTGCCTTGAATCTATTCACAGAACCATTTGCATTGTGCTTGATCTTATAAACCCAATTGCATTCTTGTCTTTAGGCAAAGGCACCAATTCCCATGTAGCATTTGCATCCAAGGCATCCATTTCTTCATCCATGGCTTTCTCCCATTTTTCATTTCCCATGGCTTGCTCAAAAGAAGTGGGTTCTGGTTCCTGTATCACTTTGACCATATAGGCATAGTGAATGGCTGTAAATCCATCATATTTCAGCCTATCCATAGGATACCTAACCCTGGTAGACCTGCGCAAAATAGGCTCACTTCCAGGTGCTCTCAAAACATCCCTGGTCTTCCTTACTCCAAGTGTAACAATAGAAGGAAAACCCAACTCATCATCAATGCACTGTTCTGAGCCACTGGATTCACCATCCACACAAGAGTGACCTACATTCACATCAAACATGGGCTGATCTACCTTCTCTTTTCCTTTTCGTGATACCTGCATACCACTCTCTGCTACATCAATCATTACATTTAGTGGTTTATACAGCTGCTCATCTCATAAAAAACAACATCTCTGACTGTAAACTTACGAGTAGAAGGGTTATAGCATCTATACCCTTTCTGCTGGAGAGAATAACCAATAAAGACGCACTTCTCAGCTTTTGGATCCAACTTGGACCTCAACTCATCTGGCACATGGACATAGGCAATGCAACCAAAAATTTTCAAATGAGAAATATTTGGTTTCCTACCAGTATACATCTCCTCTAGCGTCATGCCATGTATTGCTGTAGTGGGAGTCCTGTTCATTATATAAACTGCTGTAGCAACTGCTTCAGCCGAATAATAATCTGGTAGATATTTTTCGTTTAGCATAGCCCGAGATACCTCTCCAATATGCCTATTTTTCCTTTCTGCAATTCCATTTTGCTATGGGGTATGACTGCATGAATATTGCTGCTTTATACCATGCTCCTGCAAGAACCTTGCAAACTCATTTGAGAGGTACTCTCCCCCTCCATCTGACCTTAGGCATTTTATTTGCAGGCCTGTTTCTTTTTCAACCATAGCTTTAAAAGCTTTGAAGTGCCCAAACACTTCACTTTTCTTTTTCATAAAATACACCAAAGTTTTCTGCTGAAGTCATCAATAAATGTGACAAAATAGTGACAGCCTCCAATAGATGCAGCTTTAGTAGTCCACACATCAGAGTGGATTAATTCCAATGGCTTTTTACTCTCTTGAACATGCCTAGGAAAAGGTTTCCTTGCCTGTTTTCCAAATTGACAGGCTTCACAAACCTTGTGCATTTCTGCAACCTTGAATTTAGGCAATCCTGCAACAATATTTTGGGCTTGCATTGATTTAAGTCGTTGTATATTAGCGTGACCAATGCGTTTGTGCCAGATATCAATATCTGCAACTACACTGGTCCCATGTGCAAACATTGCTGCACTTAATTCAGGCATGTCCGCATCCAACGTAAACATCCTGCCCTTCTTCTTTCCTTTTGCTATCAAGTGACCGTTATTTTTCATATCCTCAACAAAGCATCCATGAGGATTAAATATTACCTGCAAGCCCTGCTCAACCATTTGACCAACAGAAACCAGGTTCTTGGTGATGTTCGGGACATGAAATACATCGGACAGGTATTTCTTTTTCCCATCCTACATAGACAAAGGAATTTTACCAATCTGCACAATAGGATGTGCAGTATCATCACCAAACTCCACAAATCGTGGCTTTTCCATTTTCCTTGCATCCTGCATCCATTCTGCATGACCTGTCATGTGGTTTGATGCACCTGAGTCAACATACCACACATCGTTTTATTCTTTTGCACTTGTCACAGAATTGGTCATATGCTGCACCATTAAACTCACACAACAGACTTTACACATATATATGCAAAGTATAATATTGTACTAACTTGGCATATATATACGTATATGTATTTATATATGTTGAGATATCAAGCTCTACCCCCGATATATCTCCTCTATATCTCCTGGATGACTATCATTTATGTCACCGCCTATGTTAGTTGTACTCGTGGTGTAGTTAGACTACCACGTATGTTTTTGGTTTGGGTTCACATATGAACCACGTATTCTAGGGTTTGACATATAGGGTATTTCCCTCTTCTATTGTATTATTGTTGTGTGCAAAAGTGAAGAAAGGCTTCACCCTCCAACCTTGTGTCCTCTCTCTTTTGTGTGTTGTGAAGAAAGCTGAACTTGAGTCTCCTATCTCTCTCCCTTATTTTTTACATGGTATCAGAGCCTTGTTCGTGGTAAGGAGCTCAAGAAAGCAAGCCAAGTTTGTGGTGTCCTGGTAAGAGGACCAGTGTTGCTTTCCTATTTCGAGTTTGGGAGCAAATCTCTGCAGGTAGCACAGCCAGAAGTGCAGGAGTGCACTGTTTCAGATTGAGAGACCCTTCGCGCTGTGGCAAGAGCGCAGTGACTTTATTTTTTTGATTTGAGGCTGTTTCGGGGCCCGTTTTGAAGGCAAAGTTCTTCGCAGGCACTCAGAAAAAGGCCCTGTTTTTCGCTGTGTGCGACCACTGCGCGGCTAGTCGGTGGAAAGGTGCCACAGAAATTGCATCGTATGCCTGTGTGCAGAGATATTGGGAGTTGCAGATTCATGCCTGTTGCCTGTTGATGCAAAATCGTCACTAGGAAGTGACTGTGTGGTGATACCACTTTCGTCAGTGTTGCAGATCTGCCCCTGTGAGGCTTTTTGCAAAAGTTTTGCTATTTGCCCTTGTGGGGCATTTGCTGTGTTTACAGGTTGCTGTTGTAATTCGTGATTTGTAAAATGTCTGAGAATCTGTCTACCATTGTCAGTGAGAAGCTTGACAAGAACAACTTCCAAGCATGGAAGTTCAGGATGACAAACTTCCTTATGGGAAAGGGAGTTTGGGAGTACATCAGTGGTGAAACTGCAGAACCAGTTTTGGGTGCTGCTCCCACTCCTGCTGAATTGAAGGCCTTTAAAGAATGGCATGAAAAAGCCAGAAAATGCCTGTATTGGCTGTCTGTTAGCATTTCAGATTCTATGATTGTGCATATACAGGATGTAGAGACGCCTAAGGAGGCATGGGATACATTGGTGAAGCTGTATAGCACAAATACCAAAGCACGAAAGATGCAGCTAAAGCAGGAGTTGCACAATGTGCAAAGGAAAAATCTGAATATAAATGAGTATTCCTTGAAGGTGAAAGGCCTTGCAGATTCTCTTGCCTCCATTGGAGCACCTGTTGATAATGAGGACTTAGTGTCCGTGACCTTGAATGGTCTTGGGAAAGATTATGCACAGTTTCGGACATCCATTGGAGTCCGTGAAACATTTCCTGATTTTCAGGAACTTATTGCTCTCTTGCTGAGGAGTGAAGAGCAAAGGAATGGTGGTTCAGCCACCTCAACTTCTCAAGAGACTGCTTTCTACTCGAATACAGGTAGAGGCAGGGGTAGAGGAAGAGGCCGTTTTGGTGGCCGTGCAGGAAATCAGAACCAACAGCAACAACAGGAAAACCAGTCCTATGGAGGAGGACGTGGTAGTTCTAGAGGCAGGGGGAGCCAAAGAGGCCGTGGTTCATGGCAAAGGAACCAGCAAGTAAATAGCAGCACAGAATGCTATTATTGTGGAAAGCCTGGACACAAGGAGAATACATGCTATAAAAAGCAGAATGACATCAAAAGTGGGAAGTTGCAGCAAAGCAACTATGCATCATCAAGTGGGCATGGTGACGACAGAAATGAGCACCTTTTTGTGATTCAGCATATGGTTAACTCCATGTCAGGAGATGCTGCAGCTTGCAATGATGTTTGATATGTTGATTCAGGTGCCTCTAACCACATGACCAGTCATGGTGAGTGGTTTCATGATGTTAGAAATTTGGATAAGCCAGGTTATGTTGAAACAGGTGATGATACTGCGCACCCAATTACGCAGGTTGGTAAAGTGCCATTGGCTATGCAGGATGGCAAAACGAAGTACTTGGCAGATGTACTTCATGTTCCAAAAATCACTAAGAACCTGGTTTCAGTTGGCCAGATGGTTGAGCAAGGTCTGCAGGTTAGATTTAATCCTGATGGATGCTTTGTTGAAGACTTGAAAAATAAGTGCCGCTTGGTTGCGAAAGGCAACAAAAATGGCAGAATGTTCACCTTGGATGTTGATATGCCTGAGGTGAAAGCTGCTATGTTTGCGCATGTTTGCGCATGGGAGAGGAGTCATTGCAGATATTGAGATATGGCACAAGCGCATTGGGCACGTGAATATACAAAGGCTAAAATCTATGCAAACGAAAAACATTGTTGCAGGTTTGCCTAAATTCAGAGTTGAGGGAATGCAAAAGGTATGTGAAGCATGCCAAATGGGTAAGCAGGCCAGACATGCATTTCCCAAAAATGCTAAGGTGAGCAGAAGACCTTTGGAAGTGATCCATTCAGATGTTTGGACAACCAAAGCTGCTTCTATTGGTGGATGCCATTATTATGTGACGTTTATTGATGACTACACTAGGAAGGTGTGGATTTATTTTATGAAGCACAAAAGTGAAGTGTTCAGCCATTTCAAGGCTTTTAAGGCCATGGTTGAAAAAGAGAAAGGTGTGCATATTAAAGTGTTGAGATCTGATGGAGGGGGAGAGTACTTTTCAGAAGAATTTTGTGAATATCTGAAAGAACAGGGAATTCAAAGGAAGTACTCATGCAGGTCTACCCCTCAGCAGAATGGGGTTGCAGAAAGGAAGAACAGGCATATTGCATAAGTAGGACGGGCGATCCTAAATGAGAAAAACATGCCTGATTATTTTTGCGCTGAAGCAGTAGCAACTGCAGTTTATATTATGAATAGAACCCCCACTGCAGCTGTCCATGGCATGACGCCTGAAGAAATGTATACAGGCCAAAAACCGGATATTTCTCACTTGAAGGTATTTGGTTGCATAGCTTATGTTCATGTTCCTGATGAGAAGAGAACAAAGCTGGATCCAAAGGCAGAAAAATGCATCTTTATTGGATATGCTCTGCACCAGAAAGGGTATCGCTGTTATAACCCTTCCACCCGCAAAATGCAAGTGAGCAGAGATGTTGTTTTTGATGAAATGAGCAGCTGGTATGCACCAACTATTATGGTAGGAGATGCAGATGCAGGAAATGGGAATGCTGCAATAAATGCAGAGCAGCAATCTCAAGCCTTGAGTGGACCCAGAGAGTCCTCTACTAGTGGATCTAATGCATGGACAGGGAGATTGAGATCTAGTGAATCGTCACATGGCAGCCCTGATAGTGTTGTGCAGGTATCACATAAGGGAAAAGAAAAAGTAGACCATGCTCCAGTGTTTGATGTGTCTGCTGGTAGCTCTCATGTTGATGGAGAGTCAAGCGGCTCTGAAATGAGCCTTGATGAGGAACTTGGGATTCCTTCTGTTGTTACACCTGGTGCAAGGAAAAGCAGGCATGATTTAAAGACTCCTGCAACTGATCCAGTTGTACGGAGGTCCACTCGTATTAAGTATCCAGTTGACAGGCTGAGATATGATGGGTATACAGCACATCACTATGCTTATATGGTCAAGGTTCTAGAGGAGCCAGAGCCCACATGTTTTGAGGATGCAGCAGGGCATAAAAATTGGGAAGCAGCTATGGATGAAGAGATGGCTGCCTTGGATGCAAACCACACTTGGGATTTGATGCCTTTGCCTCATGATAAGAAGGCTATTGGCTGCAAGTGGGTTTACAAAGTAAAGCACAATGCTGATGGGTCTGTTAGCAGGTACAAGGCAAGATTGGTTGCCAAAGGTTTTGCGCAGACATATGGAATTGACTATGAGGAAACTTTCAGCCCAGTTGCAAGGATGGCAACCGTGAGAGCAGTAATTGCTATGGCTGCTGCAAAGGGATGGTCTTTGCATCAGATGGATGTGAAAAATGCCTTCTTGCATGGTGATTTGCAGGAAGAGGTTTATATGATGCAGCCAGAAGGTTATGAGGATAATTCACACCCCGATTTTGTATGCAGGTTGCGCAAAGCCTTGTATGGCTTAAAACAGGCACCGAGGGCATGGTCAGACAAGATAGGGCAATATCTTGTCACTATTGGATTTCAGATTTCCAATTCAGATTTTTCACTTTATGTGAAAAGGACAAACAGAGGGATTGTGCTTGTAGTCATCTATGTTGATGACTTGATTATTACAGGTGATAGTGATGCAGACATTAATGAAGTGAAGCTGCTGTTGAAGCAAAAATTTGAGATGAAGGATTTGGGAGAGCTGCGTTACTTCTTGGGCATTGAGGTTATTAGATCCCCGAGTGGGATATGGATGTTGCAAAGGCAATACGGTTTGGACATGCTGTCCAAATATGGGATGACAGGCTGTAAGCCTATCTCTGTTCCATTGGAGCAGAATGTGAAGCTCAATGCAGAGACAGGTAAGCTTCTTGAAGATATTACTATGTACAGGCGCATAGTAGGTAGCTTGATTTACATGACTATAACCAGACCAGATTTGAGCTATGCTATTTGAGCTATGCTGTGGGGCTGGTGAGTCAGTTTATGCATGCACCGAGGAAGCCACATTTGGATGCGGCTAGGCGCATACTGCGGTATGTGAAGTCCACATTGCATTATGGACTGTTTTATGAAGCTGGGTGTGCATTACAGGTACATGGATATACAGATGCTGACTGGGCTGGTAGTGTCTCAGACAGGAGATCTACTAGTGGTTTTATGTTTTCCCTTGGGAGTGGTGCCATCAGTTGGAGCAGCAAGAAGCAGCCAACAGTTGCCTTGTCGAGCACAGAGGCTGAGTATAGGGGTGCAGCAATGGTTGCATGTGAGGTAGCTTGGTTACGGAAGCTACTTGCAGATATGGGACAGACAATTCATGCAGCAGTTGTCATTCATTGTGACAACATTAGCAGCATCATGCTTGCTAATAACCTAGTTTATCATGCTAGAACGAAGCACATTGAGGTGCATTATCACTTTGTGAGAGAGAAGGTTCTAGCTGGTGAGATTGATCTTGTCTATGTCAGCACTGAGGAGCAGGTGGCTGATATTTTTACGAAGGCATTGGGTACCGAGATGCGAATTAGGAGCTTGCTTGGTGTACGTGAGATGGATTTGAGCTTGAGGGGGAGTGTTGAGATATCAAGCTCTACCCCCGATATATCTCCTGGATGACTATCATTTATGTCACCGCCTATGTTAGTTGTACTCGTGGTGTAGTTAGCCTACCACGTATGTTTTTGGTTTGGGTTCACATATGAACCACGTATTCTAGGGTTTGACATATAGGGTATTTCCCTCTTCTATTGTATTGTTGTTGTGTGCAAAAGTGAAGAAAGGCTTCACCCTCCAACCTTGTGTCCTCTCTCTTTTGTGTGTTGTGAAGAAAGCTGAACTTGAGTCTCTTTTCTCTCTCCCTTATTTTTTACAATATATAGTATGTATATCGGCTTGTTGGAGCTAAGGAGACTTCAAGACTATGCCATGCTATTGCTGAGTGAGAAATGCAAGATAAATGCTGATTCAAGCTCTAATGTTGCTCACGTTGCTACTATACAAGAATGTGCTGCTATTGCATGGAATCTTGGCCCCAAAGAGAGGCAATTTTGTGTAGATATGCTTCTAAAATGTCTGTTGCAAAGGGGTGATGACATAACTGAGGTAATGCTACAGCAAGAAGCGATGATGGAGGGCTAGAAGTGGCATGTAGATGATGGGTAGCAAGGTTGAAGGAAACGTGGGAAAGTTGGGAAGGGATGTTCAAACACTACCCATAGATGTTGAAAAATCCATAAGTCAGGCATTGCAATCTTGTGCTAAGAACATAGTTCTTATATGTAGTATACTCCAAGTGTTTAGATGTTGCATGCTTTAGCAACAATTCCAACAAGTTTCAAAAGGTAGAGCGATCATTCCAAACAAGGCCCAAAAAAAAGGGACCCATCTTGAAAATCAACACATAGGTTTTAAATACACGTGTTATATATGAAAAGAAACTACTTCCCAAAGTGCATATGTTGCCTCAAGTGCAATTGCACACTCCTGATAATTATACAAGGATTAGGCACTCCTTTTGGTGCATAAATTAACTAATGCCCAAGAAAAGAAACATAGCAAATTTGCCTATATTAAACATATATCAAGCTTATGCAATGAGCTTCCCCCTACCCAAATGCGACTCATATAGATTCCACAAATAAAGATTGAGGCACTCGTAACTGCGATTCTCCAAAAAAAGAGTTGCCCTCCAACATATGTATACTTGGAATCATCCAAATTCAGGAAAAGCATTAAAAAGCAAAGAAAAGTTAAGCCCAACACCAAGTCTAGAAGAACCTCTCCTTGACTAGGAAAGCATGCAAAACTAACAATAACAACCAACTTTGCAAAAGTCCACCCTCGTCTTGATGAGCTAACACATAAAAGAAAACAAATCGAGCTCCGTTTCTCCAAAGAAAAGATAAATGTCAGCACCTATACATGGACTTATCCACTCATATATCTGTTGGAAACTTGAAACATATGATCACATTTCATTGCCACATCATAAGACCAAGACCAAGACCATCATATTTCATTGCCCCATCATAAGACCAAGGCCATCATATTTCAGTGCCACATCAAAAGAAAGTTTATACAATGCAAACATTCTTTATATGCAATGTCCTCTCCTTTTAATCATCATTAAGTAGCATTAACCTTGCAATTCTCAAAATATAAATGATCATCACAAACTCAATGTAATCATCACATTTTATTTTGGATATCATTGTCTGGTGAAAAAAGATAGTTCAGCCAACTCATCAAGCGAAGAGAGTAGAATAGTTGTCAGAGATGGAAGTTTTTGCTATCACCTATACACAGTAGAAAGGAACCACGTATTCTCTCTAAAAACACACTCAACAATATTATAATAAATGAATCCACAATTTGTAACATGTAGAAGATAGAAATAGCTAATATAATACCAAAATAACATGTCCTTCTATTTAATAAAGATGAATGCTTTTGGCTAATCTATCCAGGACAGGATAGCCATGGAGCAAAAGGGCTCAGAGAGTAGTAAAAATCTCGTAGATGCTTGGGAAAATAATAAGCAAATTTGGCTACCAGTGAACTTATGATGAAAAGACAAATGTGTAACTAAATTATAGCTCATGTGTACCTTCACAGAGAGCTTTATTTGGATGCCCAAAAATAGCAGAGGGCATAACCATAAGCATAAGGTATAACTTATAAAAAGACATAGCCTAGTAAGGTGCAACATATAACAAGGTGAATGGTTTTTATCATTCAAAAAGCATGCTCGAGAAGAGGTGTGTGGATCACAAGATTAACAAGGTCAGTTTACTGGGAGCAAGCTACAAATTGCCTGCAAAAAAATATTGGAATGTATCCCAAAAGATTTAGCCCTTTTGCTCTTAAATTTGAAGACGAACCTACTCTCCTTCCATTGGTATTCACAAATTGACAACAATGGAAGCATTCAAAACAAGAGTAAAAATGACTAAGACAATTGGAATTGCATTTCTTTTCTTGCATTTAGTCACATTGCATTCTCACAAGTTGACAACAAAAAAATGATGAAAACAGTGAGTCCCCAGCCCTTGCCTTTCTACATATATCAACCTCTCATTTAGAGCTATTTGGACCTCAAATGTCTTCTTGAAATACACAGTTAGTAGCTCCCAAATTCCCAGTATGTACATACGTTATGTACATACATATCGGCCCCAATATATAACACAAGACATTCACTAATTTAATTTGAAGTACTTCAATAGCAAAGGTAAGTGGTAAATATACCTACCTGTAATCAATCAGGCACTCAGAACCACAAATGATGAATAGCTTGGCGGGAAAGGTCGAATCAATGTATATATTAATCATCCACCGATGCCCAGGCTCTTGCATAGATCATACTACATTACATCGATCAAAGAATCATGGGATTATGGGCACAGTGCATAGGTACTCTAGCTCTTCTGGTGTATAGTCTGCATCCCTTGATGTTTGTTCTTGTTTGCGTGCATGCAAGAGCTATCCAAAACTTTGCCTCCTTCCCATTGTTGCTCCTCTCCATTGTGGAAATTTAGCTATGAAGATTGCTCGCTGCAAATGCCCCCCCGTGCTTTGCTTCATCCTCACATAGTTTTCGCAGACGTTTCCACCAGAAAACAGAGACATGGATGATGCCAATTCTTCTTGAAAGCGGCGGGGGGGCCCTAGTCCTGCTGTCGACCTCACAGGCACAAAATTTGGGCATTGGGCATCCTTCAAGACCTGCGTCTCTATGAGCTTCAAATTGAGAGAGCAAGCTGACGATGGGGGAAGCTCTGATGTAGAGAAGGAAGTTCATGATTACAAACAGAGAGCAAGAAAGAGAGATAGGGGTCGCCATAGCCAGATTAGCAAGCCATAGTACAAGGACAACTCGCGATAGTAGGAGAGAAGTAGATTTGCCATAGCTAGTGAGAGAGCCGATGGTAGGAGAGAAGCCAGTGAGACCTAAATCACCTCCAATATCCTTTCCCGCCTGCCCTTCACACTGGCATTTGAATTTCCCTCGCCCACACAAATATCAAAATACCCTAGCTCTATGGGTTGAAAGGAGAGCCATGAACATGGGTGAAAAATGGGAAATTTGTATTGATCGCATGGAAAATTTATTATCCTAAGTTTAACTCCCAAAATTAATTTGCCTCCCTAATTAATCTCCCTCCCCCTCATCGTGCCTCTCTACTTTGCCCTTTTGTCATCTTCTCTCCTCATCGTCTCCCTGTTGTCTCTCCCCAACATCGACCTTTCTCCCCCCTCCTCACAGCTTCTCCCTCTTCTGCTTCCCACCTCGTAGCTTCTCCCTCATCCTCTCCTTCCACCTCCCATCTAAAACCCCATATTTGATTCAGCCGGGGGTCATGCTATGCTACTGAAGAAGATGCCTATAGATCGCTTTTTTACTGGGGTTGACTGACCCACCTTAATTTATTTATTTTTTATTTATAGATAACTATTCTCTATAATCTTGTAGAATAGACAACATAAGCTCCTTCATAGACACCAAGTTTACACTTAGCTCAAAACACTCTACAAAATATCATAAGACACAAAGGCCTATAACTTTCAGTAGAAAAATGATATTAAATATTCAAATACATATCAAGATGTGCCTTGAAATGGGCTTCGCTCTTATATAAGTCTCATAAGAAACGAAGAAGCGGTCGGAAAGATATGGGTAGTTTACTGGGCGGGGGTAAAAACTATTTGAAAAAGAAATAGTCACACACAAAGAGTCATAGATTTTTGGTTTGATATCTAATACAATAATTGAAGATAGGATGATGCTCCTTAAAGAGAGCTTCACACTAATATAATTCTCATTCAAATTGGGCCATCGAGCGAAACGTTATGGGCAAAATACTGATAGGGGGTCAAACTGTCATGAAAAACACCTACTCCTTCGACTACTGGTGCCGACTTGGGAGAATACCACCTCCATGATTAGACCTCATCAACGATCCAAGTCCCATAGAGGTTGCCTAGGAGGGAAGGAAGAGCTCCCTTTGTGACTTGGGAAATAGATAAACCATGTATGCACAATGAGTGGCTAAATAGACAATACTTTTGAGCACTTTGGAACACAAAATAATGGAAAAAGGGAAGAGGCACTCAAGAAAGAGAACCTGAAGTGACCATCATTACCAATAGAGTGAGACTCCACTCCAATGTAACTCAAAATACTATAAACACAAGGGAGAAGAAGAGGTTTCATATGTACAAGAGGGAGCGGAAGCTCCAAGACTACTCATAGAGAGAGAATGAACTAGAGAGAGATGGACTCAAGAGTCTACATAAGAGAATATCTACAAGACGGAGAGGAGGCTCATCAAAGAGGCTTGAGGAGACTAGAGCTACAGCAACATGAGGCCTAATGGTGGAAGATATGTTGAAGAAAGGAGAGGAGGGCTCCTTTTAAAGAGATTTTGTCTCCCTCCTTCACCCATTTACAATTGTTGCATGTAGATTCCTTTTCACATCAGTCACATAAGCCCATATGTCACCATCCATGTCCTTTTTGGCTACTCCACTCCAATGTTACTCAAAATACTACAAACACAAGGGAGAAGAAGAGGTTTCATACATATAAGAGAAAGCGGAAACTCCAAGACTACTCATAGAGAGAGAATGAACTAGAGAGAGATGGACTCAAGAGTCTACATAAGAGAATATCTACAAGAGGGAGAGGAGGCTCATCGAAGAGGCTTGAGGAGACTAGAGCTACAGCAACATGAGGCCTAATGGTGGAAGAGATGTTGAAGAAGGGAGAGGAGGGATCCTTTTACAGAGATTTTGTCACCCTCCTTCACCCATTTACAATTGTTGCCTGTAGATTCCTTTTCCCATCAATCACATAAGCCCATATGTCACCATCCATGTACTTTTTGGCTACTCTTGCCATGTGTCCCATCAAAAGATGCTCAAGACTCTTAAAATATTGAGAAAGTCAAGAGTCTCCCCACATGGAGCCCATAGGGACCCTCTCTTTTCCATATGTCCACATTCTCCTTATTCCACACAGGAATTCTAGAAGGATTTCTCTTGACTCCACACTCCTTCACATGCCTTCCACATGCTTGGCATGTGATATCTCTTATATTACTAGAACACATGGACATGAGCCCACCTCTTTATATGACTCTCTTCCTATTTTCTAAAAACTCCATAATATCCCATACACAAATAACTCTCACCCCATACCAAGGTATTTATCATTCATACACATGGTATTTACAATGATCCATTCCACTCATCCTCTCAATCCCATACAATATCTTAGAAAATAGAAATAAGTGAGAGCCGCTAGGCTATCACTTGATACTCAAACTCTTATAAAACATAGAAGAAAACAATACCAATGCCAAATAAAAAATATCAATTTTTGATGGGGGTTGCTTTAATCTGTATTGTGTCATCTTTAAAACGATAGTATAACAAGACTTATTCTTTATAGTAATTTTTCGAATCCTTGATGAGTCTTATAGTTCTTGGACTACATCTTTTCTTGATGTTTCCATTGTCATGATTATATTCTACTACAAATGTTGCAAGACAAACGCCATTCATATTTTTCCTCTTTGTGTATTTATTGATGATAGTATCATATGTGATGTTGGTGGAGTCAATGGGGAGGTGTTGCAGTTGCTTTTTTTTCTTGAGAATGAGTGCTGTGTTTTCTTCTTTGTTTGTATTTATAAAGTAGAAGCCCCTTGTCGTTCGATGTAATGGTAAAGATAGAGTGATGAAAGATGCTTGCTGTGCACTTATTTGTTGTGCGTGCAAAAGAGTGTTTCCCATCTTTGGTAATATATCATACGCAGTGTTGTTGTCTTGTATGCAAGTTTTAATTGTGTGTTGCAGGCTTTTTGTTATTGTGTCATCCATTTTTGTAATATATGAGGTGCATTATGTTGTGGTTGAATATGGGTCCAATTGTATGTCCATATTTGATTGCCATAGGAAACTTGTTTTTGAATTAAAAGCATTCATCAAAATGTCCTTTGGGTGTCTCTTCAAGAATAGTGTTGGTTTCCCTATTTGTGATCGTATTGCTAGCACATATGTTGATATGTCTATTCCGATATTACCAATCCATTTGGTGAATGTGATATTTGTTTTGGTATCTATACAATGTAAATGTGTAGTGACTTTTGCTTATATTGTTTTGTTAACATGGAGATCATTGATGTCTAAAGGGGTTGGAATTATTGTTTCATGTAGTGGAGGCTTTGGATAATGGGATCTACAAGTGTTAGTTATCTTCTTATGGCATGTAGATATGTGTTTGTGTGTTTGGATGTCTTTGATTTTTGGTGGTAGTAGGTTTTTGTCGCACGTGTTGGTGAATTCCGTATGTTGGTGCATCTTCTATCCATATATTCCATGTTCATGTTGGCTTCCTCTACTTTTGAATTCTGTGACAAAGAAGTAATCGTGTATTTTTGTGAGTATATCATTGTATTTCATTATTAGTTTGAGAAATTGTTGGATTTTATGAGTGTAATACCTTGCATAGATTGTTGGATTATTTCTTATTAAGTCTCTTGTATTAGTGTTTGTGTGTTGTGGTGTTATGTATTTTTTGTTGTTAGTGATATTATGTCATACAAACATTCTGTTAAAGGTTCCCACATTCTTTTAGCACATGGTACTAATGTCATAAACAAAGACGGAGGACCTAATTGTCTCATCATTGTGAATGCATCCTTCCTAAGTTTTTCTTTGTGGTCCGGAGAGAGGTGTAGCTTTTCAAAGTCTCTACAACCTTTAGCATATCATACTTTGTTTTGCAGTGCACCTTTGCTTAATCGTATTCAAATGGATTATTCAAATGGATTGCATTACTTGATTAATGAGAACCTTGATTGTTTTGAAAAATAGATTAGGTATGTTTTGAGAAAAGTTGACAGATTTATGTATCAATTTCCATTTTGGAATGTCTCGATATGTTAGTCAAGGATTTTGAATATGTCTTTTTGAGCTGAAGAAAAGCATAGGGAAATTTAGTTCTTCACTATTCTTGTCTTGAAATAAGTCCGATGGTCTATTATTCTCACAAGGGGCTCTGTAGTTCATGTTAGTTTCGTAATCTATGATCTATTCAGTTGTAACAATGTTGTGTATTAGAGTGTCTGTATACATTTCATTAGTGTCCTTTGAGTAGGATTATTGGTTGGTTTCCTCTTCTTCTACATTTTGATCAGAGCATAGGATTTCTAGCAAACGTTTTGTCCACTGTTGGCTGATTTGAACATTGTTAAATTTGTAAAGTGGTGTTTGAACAAGTGTATGTAACACTCGCATAAGAATGGTTGGCCTAACTTTCCCAATTAAGTATGTGCTTTTATATTGTAGTTTCTTTTTAATTCCAATTATTATAGATGATTCGTCATTAATAAACCTTGGTAAGATATGCTAGATTTTACTTGTGTTGGCCATGACATTTACAATGCTACCATGCATCCATATTGGCCACTGTGTGTTAGTCCTCTTATTTGAGTGAATGCTATTCTTGGAGCAACTAACCATTCCTCAATGTCGTTGAGAATCACCACATTGGCAACTTTGTGTTTCGCTTTATACGTTGAGGGATGAAATACTTTGGGATGCTATTTAGTTTTATTGCTATTTTGCATTCTCTACAAATACGTTGTTTCTTTTTTTCGAAAGGAAAATTTTTCTATCTTTTGTTCATTATCCTCTTTGCGTATGTTGTATGCTTTTTAAATAGTAGGCGCTCGCACGACAAGCATTCGTATTTTGGTGTGTCTCAAATTGTATTGATGTATTTTTGAACGAACTTTGAAGGAGTTCCAAATGCTGATGAGTATTTTTGCAATGTTATGCATTCATCTATTATATATGTATGCTTTCATTTGCGTGTTGTCTTTTTTAGATGTGAGTTTGAAGTTGGTTGTAGTGCAATTGTTGTTGCTATTTCATTTTGATATTATAGTTGATTGTGTTGTTTAGTGACTTGGTTGTTATATTCATCTTTGTGTTGCGTTGTTGAGTTTTTTTGTTTCTTTTTAATATCCAAAATTTTACATTTGATTATGTCGCTTCGAAGACATGCTTCTGGGAATTTTTGATTTAAGATATTCATTACCTCGGTAGTAGAAATGAGTGTGTTTAGATTAATGATGTTTTCTAAAGCATGTCCCATGTCTTTGGTCCCAACGAGTATACTTTGTTGGTGTTTTTTCCATTGTAAATGGGAAAATCAGCATTTCTAGAGTTATTATTAGAAGCTGTGGTTTTTGTGGCTTCTGTGTAGGATCTATTATTTTGGAAGTGCTTATGTTAATTTGATTCAGTGAACAGTGCATCTCAAACTCAAAACCAAATATGCGCAAGAAAACATGTTCCAAGAACACATCTTCAATATAGTAGTAATACTTATTGTGTAGCAGTCCTTTGATGTACTGGGTAATACTTTTGATTTTTGGATATAGTTGTTGAAAGAGCATAGATTCAAAGAATTGTTGACCCCATTTTGCTGTCTGTAATTCAGATTGTTTTGAAAGTTCTGTGAATTGCATGTACATGGCTTTTTTCAATGCTTCAGGTGTGATATGGAACTTTAGCATGTAAGAAATACATAAGAAGATAAAATTATTTTGTGGATATAGATCTAGGAACTCCGAGTCACTCTTCATTTGTTCAGAGTAGTTTGTGCTTGCAATGTTCGTTGGTTTAATTGTAGTGTATGTGTGTTCGCTTAAAGATTACTAAAAGAGTATGTTTGTAAGAGGCAAACATTAATTTATCGAGAGTTGTTGACATTATTTTATTATTGTAGTTACCATAATTATATTTAATGATGAGAATAAATAATTGCACAAATAAGAGTCTCTTTTCAAACACATAAATGCAGTTATAAATATAGCTATTTCTTGAGAGGTGTATTTTAAAGCGGAGAATGCATTAGAGTTCTCATGTTAGCAAGCTATTTGTAAGTCTTATGAGTAGATAGATTAGTGTTGTTTTGAAATTGTAAATGGAAAGTATTATATATTTAATGGAGGTAGATTGTTATTATTTAATTATGGATAGTAATATTTGTTAATAGTTTTAGGGAAAAATAATTACCATTTTAATAAAGTACTGATAAGTATTAACGAAGAGTAGCATCTTCTATAAAGTAGGAGTAATAGTATATGTAAAATGATATCTTGTAACTAAAGTAAACTAAGCATTTGTTTTATATGGGTAATGTTTCATGAAAAATGCATTTGGTTGCCTTTTATAAAAAGTTAAAAGAGATATTATTTCTCTTTTATGAGTAGATAGAGTAATGTGGCTTTAAAGTCTTAAATGGAAAGTATCATATATTTAATTAAGCTATATTGTTGATATTTGGTTGTTGGTAGTAATATCTGTTTAACGTTTTACATGAAATTAAGTATCGTTTTAAAGATATAAGAACAAGTATTAATGAATAAATATTGTTCTCTATTAAATACAAAAAAGATATATTAAAAATGGTATATTGCAATAAGAGTAAACTAAGAATTTGTTTAATATGATTAATTTGTTACGGGAAATCCACTTGGTTAACTTCTACAAAGAGTTTCTATTAATCAGGAGAGATCTTGTCATTATATTTAAAATAATGACATTTTTGGAATATATGTGACAAATCATATGTAGGATAAAAGTATATTTTTATTGTATGATTACAAATATTAGTGTTACTAAAATTTTTCCAATAAAGATAATAATATGTTTACCAATTTGATAATAAGAATTAGTAACTCATAAGTCGGATTTCTTGCAAAGCTTTAAAAAAATATTTGACTTTAATATTACAAATACAGTACCTTAATTAAAATGTCAAAATCATATCTAAAGCATACACATATCTATTCCTAATCCATAAAAATACTATTTGCTGAATGAACTTCGTTTGCATGGCCAAAAAATAAAACAAAAACAAACACAACGTTTTTTCTATTTACAATTTTAAAAAAAACTAAAGAAAGAGTTTTTTACACAGTAACATGTAGCAATGGATGCTACTATGTTATGAAATAACCAAGCTTACAAGCTTATGTTTCATAGTTGCTAAAAAAAACTCTTACAAGATATCTTGAACTATGAAACAAAGGAAATTGAAGCTGCAAAACATTGAGCTACCACTCTACTAGAAACAAACTAAGCTGATAATCTTTTACTCTAGTTGACCATGCACCATTGTGCCTTAAAGGAATAAACCCCACCACAAGACCATGCATGTTGACAAGGAACCTTCCTTCAATTCTTTGGTCTAAGCTAGGTGCATGTGCCACTGCTCCTCCCCCCTCATCCCATTGAATTATTGTAATCTTTGCTCCAATGACCGAGAAATTATTCCATGGCAACCATCTAATCACATGTCATGGATAGATGATGATGTATATGACTGCCTACGCTAGGCCGGGATACTAGCAAAATCCAACGGGTGGATTCTATGCTCTTAGCTGCAATAGGCACCTAGAGTCACACAAATTGACTAAGAAACGAAGGGGAAAAGAGTGGAAGGGCAGCAAGTCTAGCTATATAAAGGCCTTAAGGGCAAAGAAATAATTCATCGCACCCATGAAAATCCCTCTCCTACCCCCTCATCCACGCTCTCCAAGCCCCCTTCCACCCCTATGATGAATCTTCTACTGCAACCTTGATGCCCCTCAATAATGTTGCCCAAGTCATGGGATCCATTGTTTGCCTTGGCTCTCCATCCTGCAACACTCCACCAGCCATAGCCATGACCAAGTGAGTTACAGGATGGGGAACCAAGGGAAACGGGTCTTAAGGGGTCCCTTGCATTTGATCCCGTTCTCAGCTTATGAATGTCTGTCATCGTTGTTCCATTGGGCATAGGGAGAGAACTCAACCTGGTGGAGAGCCACTCATAACTGATCACAACCTTTGGCATTGGGGGAGGAGAACTCAACTTGGTGGTGAGTTCCAACACACTGAGGGCATCAGTGTGCTGGAGCTCACCACCAGACTGAGTTCTCCAACCCATTGTCAAAGGTTGTGATCGATTATAGGAATCTCACCACTAGGTTGAGTTCTCTCTCCTAGTTCCTTGAGGCAAGTTGCTATGAAGAAGGTTATGTTCAATAACGAGGTGCTCTTATTGTCCCCTGCATACGAGGAGTTTTGGGTTGAAAGTGTAAGAAAGTGCTAGCTACGAGGTGCTTGTAATTGTCCCCTGCATACAAGGCACTAGTCCAAAAGTATAAGAAAGTGATAACAAGGGCCAAAAGTGACACCAGGTCTTGCCACATTAGTGGTGTTGACAAGTGCTAAAAGTGTTTAAAGAGGTGTCACAAAGACAAATTGCTAGCGTCTTTGGATGTAATCTCTTTTATTAAATGTTTTCTTTGGATGTAATTTCTTTTTTTTCAATTTCGATGTAATACTATTATTGCAAAAGCTATCGGATGTAATTTCTTTTGTTTCAATTTCAATGTAGTAGCATTATTGCAAAAACTATTGTTGCTATTACTTTGGTAGTGAAAGTGGCTCTAAAGAAGCACAAATGGCATATTATGCCCTTATTTACATTTTACTACAACCATAGGGATCGTTGCACAAGAAAGTGTTGAAAAAACTATTATTATTGTAGTGAAAATGGTTCACAAATGCCTCATTTGGGATTTCTTACAACCAATGCAGCCGGTGGGATTGATGCACAAGCAATTGTTGGAGAAGGACTAAAATAGCTCTAAAATAGGACAACATTTTCCTTATCTTGGAGCTAAAATAGCTCCAAGAACTAGCAAAAATTGTTGCACAAGGACTAGTAGGATTAAAATAGCTTCAAGATAGGAGTATATTTTCCTTGGTTTAGAACTATAATAACTCCAATTACTAGCACGATGGTTGCAAGGAAACTTTCATAAATTGCAAATTCTACATTTTCCTTAGCTTGGAACTAAAATAGCTCCAAGAACCAGTGTGGTGGTCAAGAAATTGTTGCACAAGGACTAATAAGACTAAAATAGGTCCAGAATAAGTCTATATTTTGCTTGGTTTAGAGCTAAAATAGCTCCAATGACCAGCATGGTGGTTGCGGATATGGAACTTGAGGGGTCCCCTTTAGAGATTGACATTCCATGATGGTCTTCATGCCAATGTGGTTGTCTCTCCATGCCAACATCATTGCTCAAACTAGCATGGTGGTTAGTGCAACAAAAGATTGTGTGGTACAGTGATAGATGGCGAAGCTATGAAATGTGAGGTGAAAAGGCAAAAGTTGTGTGATGTAGTCAGGCCAACTGCATGGTGGTCACTCCATGCCAACATCATTACTCAAACCAACATGGTGGTCAACGCACCAAAAGATTATGTTGCATAGTGACAGATGGCAAATCTACGCAATGACAGGTGGCAAGGCAAAAGCTATGTGATGTAGTCAGCACGCTAGAGACTACGCTGTGCAAAGGAGGGTAGAGCAACAGTCTCTATGCTCATGAGTAAATGCATGTAGTGCCATGTGTTGAGCTTTGCGCTGTTGACAATGATAAAAATGTGTCTCATTATTACACCAGTGCGACAATCATGATGTTGAAAAAACTTTCGACAAGAGCACGGGTCCATGCAAAATTCAAAATCTCACCTACCAATCCTTTGCATCACTGCCCCAAAATGGCCCCGAAATTAGTTTCGTGATTGGCTATACCCAAGCAAACGTTGACCCAAACCCAATGATTAAAAAAGAAGGTGACGCGTTTCTAGGACATGTAACATTTTAAATACAACACTCAAAACTCAATTCTAGAAAAATAACACAAAACAAGTTATAAATTTGCAAATATACGATACAACATGGGAATTTATTATAATTTCTTGCAACATCTGCAAAATCCATTAACAAATTTGATATATGTGATAACAATATATGTCCAAAGTGTAACATTATATTTAATGGGTATAGGAGTTCCATGATGTTACAGTCCTTGCAATCGAGGATCTACTCAAAATGTTGCTCCAATTGCAAGAACACCATGCAATTGATGGGCTTGAGGAGCATTACAAGTTGGACATGAACTCCTAACCTTTAAAGTATTTACTAGGCATGCCTGCAAGTGAAACCAATGGTGACATCAAGGAGCATAATAGTATCAAAACAGTCTTAGCATATTGGATCAAGGACCATCATCCACATAAGTAATACGTGCCAGAATGGGAGAGGGTTTTCTAGCAACCAGACCCATAGAATTTGGATCCAAGTTACAAACACGGCGTCCTTCTTCATTATGTTGAGGTGCGGCTTGTGCATCTTGTTCTAGTTGACAATATGATGTGAAAACTTAGGATTGCTCTCATAGACATTTTGGATGTGTTTCTTGTGTCCAGATTGTTGGAGCAATGCATTTAGGCAATTCATTTCAACAAGGAGCCATTCGTTCTCACCAAGGATTTAAAAAGTATATAAAAAATAAATAAATACACATTTTTCAATTAAAAAACGTAGCCTAATGCCCTAAACACCAAAAAACACAAATTTTCCCATCGGTTTGTCATAATATTGTGTAGTATGTGCCTTCACACACCACGTGGTATAGTAGCATACCGAGCAATAAGAGAGACCACGCACGGTGCCACACCCATGCTGCACAGTTTTTTTTAGGGTGCCATGAGACACCATCGGGTGACACACCCATACCACATAGTGTTGTATAGGACATCATGTGTGCCATCAAGTACCGTTTGATTCGCAAGGATATGCAATCATGTCTGTTCAAACACCGTGCAGTCGAGAGAGTTACCATGGGGTGTCGTTGCGAAATCTTATAAAAAGACCACATCCCAACCACCACCACACCTACAGTTGTCGCTTTCTTCTGCTTGTCTCTTTTGTTTCATCTTTGGGCGAGACATTTTTCTTTAAGCTGCTTCAATTGGGCCAGATGATGGCTTGCCTCAGTTGGTAGGATTTGCCTCACCTTGGCTGACTATAGATTAGCTTGCCTCAGCTAGTTGGAATCGCCTCACCTTGGCTGACTAAAGGATGTTAGAGAGGGAAAGAGAGAGAGAGAGAGAGAGAGAGAGAGAGAGGGAGAGGGAGAGGGAAAGAGAGAGAGCCAGAGATGCATGTTTGTGTATCAGTTATAGGCCAAGAGATGACCCCCTTTGGCTAGTTGGAATCGCCTTGCAGAGGCCTCGCATCGATTGATGTTTGTAATAGCATAGTAAAATTTGAAGCTGGGTTATGGTTCGCATTTGCCATATGGTTCCCCCCACTTTGATTTTTCTTATATATCATATCTATCTATGTATCATTTATATACCTAGGTGTTAGTAGAGCCAGATTTTATCTAGATGATTGCCCACTTTTGCCGATCGGTTCATCTCAATAACAACCCTTCCCAACCAAATGCGAAATTGGAAAAGCTAATCTAGGTCATCTTGGTTATGTGATGCTATTATATGTTTCCTGTTCTAGCCTCCACCAGCTGATAGGGTGACACTCGATAGTAACTTTATGAAATTTTCTCTATAATAGTGGATTATGTAGTGAACTGATATAGTAGTGGATTATAGAGTGAGCTGCAAATTACTTGACATAATATTCTATTGCCTTAGAAAGCAAAACATATTTAATAGTTTATTATTCTAAGGATCAAAACTTCTATGAAAGCTATTTTAGAACATGATAATTAGTTGTGTTGCATGTTGCTTGTGAGTGGTTTAATTTACATTAGCATTGCAAATTTACATGTGTAATGCACGTGTTCTTTATTTTGAAGTATTATGAGCATTGACAAAATGATTGTTGCATGCACTAGATCACTACACCGATCCTTGATGGCAACACAAGAGTAGTTGAAGACTGAGCTTGTCCACAAGTTAATGATTGAACACTTGATAGGATTGAGTGATGAAGAAATTCGGGCCCATGAAACCTCAAAATATTTACATGTTCAAATGCTAACCCGAGTATTTGACCTTCTCTACATGAGCTGGCCCAGACATGGCCGAATGTCATAATAGGATGTTAAATTGATAGTTGATCAATATTTTCCTCGAGTGTTGGGAGATCCTATAGGTCAATGGGAAATATATGCAAAGATGAACAATGTTTCCTTGCATGTCATGGGAGAGGAGAAGCTTGCACTTTGGACATCTGAATGGAAGGAATCATAGATTTCTACTCAAAGAAAAAACATGAAGGAGGAGAGGTTGTTGGAAAGGAAATAGCCAATGCCATGGTGCATATGACCAAGATGGCTAGTGGGTTAGAAGCAAATGCCAATCTAGCCCAAGCTAAAGGGAGAGCACATATAGAGCTATGTATAGCATTTTCTGACATGTGCTCTCACACACTGCACTTTCCATTGCAAGCGCTATGTTGAGAGTTCACACTCAACATCATGTGGCATGTGTGCACAGCACCATCATGTGATCATATGTGCATAGCACTAACTTATAGAGTGCTATAAGGAAAGGGTTAGATCCCCTAACCCTAACCCTAAATGGGTTTGTATATATTCTATTTTTTCAACTAAATCTAGTGTACAGTTAGTCATTTGTGGTGTGCTCTCTAGCTGTACCCTCTTTCCTCATCTCCACTCTTCTCCTCTTCCCTTTTCATCTTTTATCATGGTATTAGAGCTCCCTTGCCTTCCACTGAGGCATTGCGATACATATGAGAGAGTGTGAGAGAGATTGAGAGATTGAGAGTTTGTGTTCATTCTTTCACTTTTGCTGAGTGATAGAATTTTCGTCCATGTGAGAGAGGTTTATTTTCTTTCTATGAGAAAGAGAGGAGTCTATTCCCTTGTGAGAGATATTCAAAGAGGAAGAGAGGTTGTGAAAACCACAAGAAGGAGAGAGAGACCTTTCAAGACTCTGCAGCAAGCGGGTTCAATGAATGGCTCGACAAGCATCTTTGATTTGAGGAGTTCTTTATGAAAGGTTCGATTCTCTTCTACATCTACTCATTGGTTTGGTTCTTTGAGAGAGGGTGCTTATCTTCTTAATGAAGGTCCTATGAAGTCACAATGAAGAAGGTTATGTGAGGTCGTAGACTCAAACATTGACTCTATCTACCAGCTGGCTACACACCTATTGCCTCCAACGTGACACATCAGCTGCTCTAGCAGCCTTGGCCATGCTCCAACCTCCTGCAATGCAACAATCAGCAGGTTATGTTGAACCAAAAAAGGAGAATAAGGTTTGCCATCTCAAGAAAAATCTCTATAGCTTAAAGCAAGCACCCAGAAGTTGGTACAGTAGAATTGACAAGTATTTTGCTGATCTGGGATACATGAAATCCAATGCAAATCATACTCTCTACTACAAAGTTCAAGGGGAAGACATTACTATTGCACTTTTGTATGTAGGAGGGAGAATACATATTATATTAATTGCATGATCAAATCACAGAAGCCTCATAGTGGACCCATGCCACTCTACTTTGCAAGGATGTTATATGCAAAGTTCATGCTCAATGTTGACTCTGTGCCAACATGAACTTATTGAGAAAGAGAATGTGTTATAACTTTGTGCTACAACTTCTACATACGACTTCTACATGTAGAAAGAGAATGTGTTACAACTTTGTGATACAACTTTATGTTACAACTTTGTGTTACAACTTTGTGATACAACTTTGTGCTACAACTTCTACATACGACTTGAACATGTAGAAAGAGAATGTGTTACAACTTTGTCATACAACTTTGTGTTACAACTTCTACATACGACTTCTACATGTAGAAAGAGAATGTGTTACAACTTTGTGTTACAACTTTGTGATACAACTTTGTGTTACAACTTCTACATACGACTTCTACATGTAGAAAGAGAATGTGTTACAACTTTGTGTTACAATTCCTACATGCAGAGAGAGAAGCTCTCCAACTTGTATAAATACCCCATAATGGAATGAAGCCCACACTCTTTGGGGCATTGTGTTGAGTCTACTTTGGTATTCCAAGCATTTGTCTCAAGTGTCCATGCTTCCTTGCACTCCGTCCAAAAGCACATTGTCCTAACCTTGCAACTCCTCCTCCCCTCTCCTCCAACCTTGCAACCCATCCTCTCCCTCTCCTCCTCCCTCCTCCTCCTCCTCCTCCCTCCTCTACCTCCTCCTCTCTCCTCCTCCTCCCTCCTCCTCCTCCCTCCTCTCTCTTCTTTCCCCCATGCTTTTACACCTTCTTTCTCTCCCACTCCTATGCTCCCTCTAAATCCTTTATTCCTCATTCCTTAAACTCCATGATCTACGAGGGAGACGAGTCCTCCACTATTGGGCTAAAGGGCAATGTGCCCACCCACTTGTATAGTACCCATGTATACTCATATATATATGATAGAGGAATAAGCTGGAGTAGCCTTTGCTCCACCACTTTTGGTGTCTCCTTATCCCTTCCTCGGATAGTTTTGTGCACACTTGCGTGGAGAGTGAGAGAGAACATTGGAGCTTGTTCCAAAGCCATTTAGGAGCTTGTTAAGCAACTGGTGGTGGCATTTCAGATTTCTTGTGAGCCCTTGAGCTCATTTATAAGAAGGGTTGTGGAGTCGATCACCTAGCGTTGGAAGGAGACTATCGATGGAGATCATCGATGATGTCGTGTGTTGCCAGCTTATGGAGCCATTGAGCAGCCATAGATCCCCTTGCAAGTGAGGCTTGCTCATCATTGGAGGTGAGGCATTGCATGGAGGCTATAAGGAAGCTCCTTGTAGATGCAACTGCTGCAGATGGCTCGTGAGCAGGAGAGTTGATGGAGCCGTGGACACTAGAGGTGCCCTTGAGAGGATGGCACGAAACAGGCTACTTGAAAAGGAAGAGATGTGAGCAAAGGAACAAGAGCATCCTAGCACTAGTAGCAACTCCATCCTGTGAGCAAAGGAGTGATAGAAACAACATCCACTTTGGAGACGAAGAGAGTTCTTTTTTCTTGGTCTGGAAATCTGACAGTAAAAGTGAGCAGAATGCCATTTTCGACAGCAAGTATTTGCAAATCCATAAGGATTTAGGCTCGGTGCCCAACAGAGGAGTCGAAGAACTTTGGAAAGGCTACGTTTTCTCTATTGATAGCTTGGTCATCTGAGTTTACAGTACAGAGTTATTTACTATCCAAAATAGGGACAGCTCGATGATCAGTGTGCAGACAGCCATTTTGCAGACTATATATCTTTGATAGTGGTACATACCTGGTTGAGATGCATTGACAGTTCGTTGGATGCATGGTTATTTGCCTATGTTGGATACATACGATGGTACGGTGATGTATTGAGATCCTGTCATATTAGCATTGTTTGGAGCACATTTCGGGGTTGTTTTGCTAGTGCTTTTGGGCTATTTTATTGCTGATCTGTGAGCATTCTCGGGGCTGATTTGGTTGGGCATTGTACTTGCCATTTTGCTGGTGTTGTAGTTGACATATGGGGTGATCTGCTAGATGTATTTTGACCATTTTTGGGGCAGTTTTTTGCCGGAGAAGATGAGTGCTGTAAAGGGCAGCAAACATTCAAGGAAGCTGTTGTTTATGTTTTTATGACAAAATAGTCATTTTCAGGACTGAATATCTCTTTCCTGGTGCAAAATTGCACTTTGTGCCGAAGTGGAAATTGTAGTTCATAGAACATACTACTGTTGGGATATCTCAAGGTGTATGCCTCAGGCACACCTTACGTTTCTATGTTGAGTGCTAGAGGCACAGTTAGGTGCCCACAAGCACAGTTAGGTGGTGGAGAGCCACATAGGATGATTGAGAGAATCTAGGAGCAGATTGAGGAGATGATTGTGGAGCTCTGAGGTCATCAGTGATGTCAGTGAGCTTGTATGAGATGCCTACTTAAGGACCTCTCTTTTCTTCATTCCATAAGCAAGTATTCTGATTTTGTGTCCACTCTACTCTTTTCTTTCAATATTCCAACATGGTATCAGAGCCATTTGATCCCCCTTGAGCCCATTTCTGCCACATCATCATCTTCTTCCTCTTCTTCTTCTTCACCATCTCTCCCTCTTCTTCCAAAAATTTTCTTGAGCTTGTTCTCCTCCGGTTCTCACCTATTTCCCACACCCTTCCAGCTGGAGATCCATCTTGTTGGGGTGAATTTCGGGCTGCAAGGAATTGAATAATTTCAAGCTCTGCTGGTCGCCATTGTACGAATTTCGTCGATTCTTCTTGCTGCGTTTTCTCTGCGCCTGCTCCTTGTTTCTCTAATTCCTTTCAGGGAAAGCTTCTCCATACCTAGAGCTACCTTGTACTGAAATCTGAGCAGCAATGGCTGCATATTGAAGGAGAAAACAGAGAAAAACCAGTCGACTTTGTTGAAGAAGAAGGCGACCTGACGCGTTTTTTTGCCTCTTCTTCCCAAAGGTTCTACTGTGGTATACCAGCTTTCTTTTGCCTTAGAAAGCCCCCTTTCTTTTTCTTTGAAGAGTGTGCTATAAGCCCTCCAAGTTCAGCTCTCTAGTTTTGACAGTTTTGACAAGCTTTTGAAAATGATACTACATAAAATGCTACTCTAGCATTTTTGGTCTTTTGAAGTTTTCAATAACTTCAGTACAAGTGTTTCTTCAGTTTTGTTTTGACTTGCTAGACCTGGTTTTGATTGGAAAGTGTTTATTTCACCCACCTCTATGAAGCATGTAAGAAGAAGCATCATTGTTTGAAATCTAGTCACTACTCTTTGCTACATCAAGTGCTCATATTTTGGAAGTCTTTCAGTTATTTTTGCCTTGTATGAGAGATAGACACTGCCCAATATCTAGGTTAGACCCTCTCATGGCTACCATATTTAATCTTGAGAAGTTCAATGGAAAGGGTTTCCATACATGGCAAATGAAGGTGAAATTTGCATTGATGCGGGAGAACTTATGGGGACTTGTCAAACCGACTCCTACTGCTTCTTCTATGGCCTCCAATGCTGGAAAATCCTCAACTCTGACACGACCGGCAAGGGATCCAGCAAGAGAAGAAAAAGCATATGGTGTAATTGCTCTTGCTCTAGGTGATGATTATATACACCATATCTCTGACTTAGAGTCTCCTTCGGAAGCTTGGCAGAAGCTAGACATGATTTTTGGTGCAAGCTCTCACATCTCTAAACTATCACTTAAAATCTCTTTCTTTGAATTACAGATGGGAAGTGATACTACTTTAGCAGCTCATGTCAACTATATGCGGAGTCTTATGACTCAATTAGCTTTAATTAGCTTCTATCAACTCTCCTATCACTCCTGATGATGCTATGGCAGTGTTACTTAAAAGTATGCCTGAAAGTTTTGATCACATTGTTAGCACTTTGAAGAATCTTACCAATCCTAACCTTGAAGGCATTATCTCTGCTCTCCAAGAAGAAGAAAGGCATATGGAGCTCAGGGAAAGGCAATGACACTGCTTATGCTGTAAAAGTCCAGAAGGGCAAGTATACTCCTTGCAATCACTGTGGAAAGACAAATCACCTTTCAAAAGACTGCTTCAAAGTTAATCCAAGCAAGCACTGTGGCAAGAACAACCATAATGAGAAGTTTTGCAGAGCCAAAGCAAAGACAGAAAATGCAAATCTACTTACAGTTAATGAGCCTCCACAAGATGAGGCATCCTTTGAAGATTATGCATTTTAAATCATCTCTATGTATGCTCCAGATCTCTCTTTTTACGTCAAGGTACTCAGCCTAGATAGTCCTCCAAAATGAATGAAAATAAACTATTGTGTTTTGTAAACACCTCTGGTCACCTTATGATGTAGGCCATGTGTATGTTTTGATCCATGGCACCTCCTGCAGACATTGTGTGCATGTACATGCAGGGGAGATAACCATTGGAAGATCTTTTTGTATCCCTTTTGTTTACCTTACACCCATGGGAACCCTTGCTAGCATGAGAACCTAGCCATAGATTTATCCTTGACCACCATGAGATGGCATGAGAAACTATGAGACTAGATGTATCCTTGACATAGCCTGAGGCATTTCCTTGAGGGGGGGTTTGTTGGGATATCTCAAGGTGTATGCCTCAGGCACACCTTATGTTTCTATGTGTGAGTGCTAGAGGCACAGTTAGGTGCCCACAAGCACAGTTAGGTGGTGGAGAGCCACATAGGATGATTGAGAGAATCTAGGAGCAGATTGAGGAAATGATTGTGGAGCTCTGAGGTCATCAGTGATGTCAGTGAGCTTGTATGAGGTGCCTACTTAAGGACCTCTCTTTTCTTCATTCCATAAGCAAGTATTCTGATTTTGTGTCCACTCTACTCTTTCCTTTCAGTATTCCAACAACTACACCTTTGCTTTTGGAAGCAAGTTGCAAAACCACAAAAAGTTGTAGTCTACTGTCTATTTGTGACCAATGTGCAGGAAGCTATTTTTTAGATAAGAATATCTAAGAATCCAGAAGGATTTGGCTCTTGAGATCAACTAACAAGTTGTAGATCTTTCTACTAGCTACAACTTTGCTGTTTATAGCTTTGGCATCTGGTTTTTTGGTAAAAATATATCACTATTCAAAAACAAGGAGAGCGTATTATCTTGCCTAAAGTGGCTGTGAGGTATTGTTGTAGGAATTTCTCTTGCACAATAGTGAATTGGGAACTCACAGTAAATTACAGAAAGTGATTGGGATTTCACTTTAGTCCAAGGGCATTATTGGCATTTTGGCAAGTCACTTTGGCACATTTGGCAAGTGGTGAATGCTTGATTTTGTTGCCAAAGGATAGCACACTTGAGGTGATGCATTGGATTATGGATTTGCATTATGGATTTGCATTGGTGGATGCCGCACTGATGTTTATGGATAGTTGAGCTGGGCTCCTATTGCCATTTGTTGAGCAAGAATTGCTCATTTGGTTTAGTGCATTTCTTACTTGGATTGCCAGGCATTGGTAGGTTACTGGGCTGCATATATTCTTGTTTATGCGTCTTTATGGCTGAGTACTTTTGAGCATTGGATCAGCCAGTTTATTTGGAGATCTGATTGGTCTAGAAAACACTATATTTTTTAGTCATTTGGGTTGCCTATTGCACTATACTACTCTTTGGTTGTGAGCTATTATGCCACAAATATGGCATCTACAGTTGGTAGTGCCCTCTTTGACATTGAGAGGTTGGATGGATAAAACTTTCAGTATTGGAAAGAGAAGATTTATGATGTGTTAGTGCAGAAGAGGCAGTATAAGCCCATTCAATGCAAAGGTGTCAAGCCTAATAGCATTAAACAAAGTGATTGGGATGACATAAATGAGCAAGCATGCTCTATCATTCAATCATCACTCTCGAAGTCAGTCTACTTGCACATACATGATGGTGTATAGGGTGTAGACTACCATGCATATGAGTTCTATACTTGTATATGCCAGATGTATGACCATGATAGTGTTATGTTACAACATGATGGGTTGAAATGCCTTGATCTGCTGAAATACAGCCTTGATATGCACTCCAGAGGTAGATCAATTGGTAGAAACAGGTCATGTTCAAGGGGGAATTCCAAGAGCAAGTCTAGCTCTTGGGCTTGTGTTAGATGTTTCTATTGTGGAAAGTATGGCCACATGAAAAAGTATTGCTAGAAATGGCTGAGAAAACACAAGAAGAATAGCAAGGTTAAGAATGACAGGAAGAAGGAGCAGAAGCATGTTGAGCTTCAAGGCATGGATGCCAAGGTTTCCACTGACAGTAGCAGTTATGAAGGTATTCTTTTGTGTATGTCTCACACCTCTTTCTTGGCCACCGATGTACCCATTCTTGGTGATTGGATGTTAGATCCATGTGCTTCATGTCATATGACCCCTCATAGGTCATGGTTCAGTGCATATCAGGAATGCATTGTGGAGAGTGGTTTGATGGGCATTGATCATTCTATGGATGTCTATGGTTATGGGGATATCCACCTTGTTATGCCTAGTGGCTCTATTCTTGTTTACCAAGGGTTAGACATAGACCAGGACTTGCTATGAGCAAGATCAGTACTGGACAGTTGGTTGAGGTAGGTTATCATGTCTCTTTGGGTGATCATGCATGGAAGATTGCTAGAGGCAATTGGGTTATGGCTAGGGGATCATGGGTTGGATTCTCTTATGCATTGCATGTATCAGGTGTCTAGGATAAGATGCTTATGATTAGTAAGCAGCCATCAGTTAGTTTATGGTATGCCAGACTTGGACATATGTCTACTGTAGGTATGGAAGCCCTTACAACATTGAGATACATTCCTGTTATGGATGTCTCTCAAATTTTATGTCATGATTGTGATGATGATCAGTAGTCAGGATCCTCTTTTGTGAGGAAGACAGTCAATGAGAGGTATGTTGAGCCATTGCAGTTGGTTCATAGTGCAGTTTGTGGGCCTATGCCTACCGTTTCACAGGGTGGCACCTCTTACTTTGTGACATTTATTGATGCTGCTACAAAGTACATATGGGTATATCCGATTTGGCAGAAGCATGATGTATATGATACATTTTAGTGCTTCTTGGGTAATGCTGAAAATCAGTCAGGAAAGAAGCTATTGAGCTTGATGACTCATGGTGATGCAGAGTTTACCTCTTCTAGATTTCAACATCTATGTGATACACTTGGTATCAGGAGGGTGTTGACCACTACTCATCTTTCTGCTCACGATGCCTTGACAGAAGGCATAAATCGGATTCTATTGGACAGGATTGGTAGCATGCTACGATATGCAGGTCTTACCGAATGCTATTGGGCTGAGGCATGTAAGACAGCTGCATACTTGCTTAACAGGTCACCCAGGAGATCTCTAAATGGTAGAGTGCCATTTGACTTCTTGATAGGTAGGGCACCATGTTATGCGCATTTACATGTGTTTGGCTACGAGGCTTATGCTCATGGTTCCCGATCGAGGAGGTGTATCTTCCTTGGATATAGTGAGTCCAGTAGGGACTACAGGTAATGGGATTCTTCAACTAGAGAGTTGATATGCAGCCGTAATGTCTATTTCAGAGAGGATGCTATGTTTAGATAGCCCAAGAATGTGGATAGCAGGAGAGTGGTATTCGAGGAGGGTGTAAGTGCACTGATACCTCCGAATTCTTTGCAGGGACAGCCCATATCCCTTGGATCGGGAGGTTTTTCACACGATGAGCAAGTTATAAAGTTGGGATAGCCAGGATTACTTCCTGATTTTGGTCAGAGACGGTCAAATGTCTCGAGTATTCCACAAGTTTATATTCCTATGGAGATTGTTGATGCATCTTCTATGGACAGTTACAGTTTACTCCCAGGATGCAGAGTGCCTCTTTCAGATGAGGACGAGGCTATGCATGGTGAGGAGGATACCTTGGCTAATGATGCCCGGTATGATCCATTGGGTGGTTATGCCAGGACAGATGTGGTTTCTGCACTTATTGACTCGGGTCATATTGCACATGGGCAGGAATCATTGATATGTTTGCTTCGTAAGTGCCTCCATGGCCAAAAGCAATCCCCTCGAGCTTGGCTTCATAGGTTTGATACCGTTATGAGAGCTCAGAATGTGATGCATAGTGAGACAAGTTATGGTCTCAATATTCAAGAGGTTGCTATCCTTCTAAGGTTACTTGCCATATGGTTCTTTATGGACAGGGATGCTTTGCAGTGGGAGCTACATGGTCTTGATGATGTTTGTCAAATACTTGGTTGTTTCAATATGGATTGCCTGTATTGGCTCCATACTTGAAACACAGCAGGTTTGATGATCACAGATCAGTTGAGCAGCAAGTTATGGTTGATATGGCAGCCATAGTACTTCATGCATCCATGACTGTGTTGAGACTTGGTTTTCACATGTTTGCCATTGGGGCTACACTTCTGGCTCTTGCTTCCGTTGCAATGGGAGTTGGTAGCATGATTATGGTAGATTTTGGCAGTAGGGAAGCGGTTGTGGACATCAGGTCCTTATGCTTCCAGGAGCAGCATATGCAGGTGATGCAGGTTGGGTAGACCAGCAAAGGTCTATTGTAGGTCATGTGCTTATGGTCACAGGTGGTACAGAGACATTTTCTTTACACAATGACAGTTCGGGTGCTATGGACTTAGCACAGGAGCATGTTGTGGTGAGACTTCACTCTCCCAGTGAGATCTAGCATGAGATCTTAGTTGATAGGCATCTATAGCTTGTCATTTTCTATCCTGCAGACCTGATGTCTGCTAGCAGCTTATCCTCTATGCACTTTGCACATTGTAAAGTGCTAATGGGCATAGGATGATGGTCTAGCCATCTTATTTTTCAGCCTATGGCTGATTGTATTATATGTGTACTATACTCCCTTTAAGGCACACTGCCTTTAAGTGGGAGATTGTTAGGGTAAAGGGCAGTGTGCCCACCCACTTGTATAGTGACCAGGTATACTCATATATATATGATAGAGGAATAAGTTGGAGTAGCTTTTGCTCCACCACTTTTGGTGTCTCCTTATCCCTTTGTGTGTGCTCTCCTCCCCCACACTCCACCATGTACTCTACCCTAAACCTTGGATCCTCCTTCTAACCCTAGACTCCTTCTAAACCCTGTAATTCCTTCTAACCCTGGACTCCTTCTAAACCCTGGAACCTCCTTCTAAACCATGGAACCTCCTTCTAACCCTAGAACCTCCTTCTGAACCCTGGAAGCTCCTTCTGAACCTTGGAACCTCCTTCTTACCCTGGAACCTCCTTCTAACCTTAAACTCCTCCTAAACCCTACAACCCTCAATGAAGGCGAAATCCTTCATTACCTCAATCATGATGATACACATTCCTTTTACACATGCATGCACTTTGTTTGCTTACCACACTTAAGCCTACGTCTCTCACGGGGACGAGCATTTTCTGAGCGAAATCTTCCGAGCGTCCGAGCGAAGGAAAAAAAAAGCTTCCAACTATGCATAAATATGGCAAAAATCGATTAGAAGAAAACATAGTTTCACTTAGAAATATGCAAAGTATTATAGCAATGCCTACTTTATACAAAAATCTTTAGGTGAATCTGTAGGAATGGTGAGAGCATAATGGGATGGCTTTTGAAGAAACCCACATGTAGAGTAGACTTCTCTATGAAAATTCCCTTATGATCCTTCTTACAACTTTTACTTAATAGGGGGTGACATTGAAAACCCTCTATCTTCATGAAAGAGTTTCTTCAAAGAAAACTCATTGAAGCAAGCCGTCCAGGTAGTTTCGCCAGCGAAACCCCTTTGAAGCAAGTCTCCCAAGGTAGTTTCGCTGGCGAAACTACCTTGGACAGTACTTTTAAAAGTGACATAACTTTCATATCCAATGTCCAAATATAGTCATTCAACCACTCAAATTGATTGGAACACCCCATTTGAGCACATCTATGAAGTTATATTTTGGAAAATCTTCCATATATAGTATTAAATATTACATGTATTTTATGAGAGTGATATATAAGCCCAAGTTAATACTTATTCATAGTAATTTAAACTTCTTTAGAAACATGTCCATAAATATGCTATAAAAACACTAAAAAAATATTGCCATATGATATAAATGTGTTAATAAGTAATTATATATGCATAGTATTATTACATTGAGAGTGATTATGAGGAATGTTTCTTAAAGGAATCAACACTTTTTTAAGGTAATAACAGGGGTACAAAGGGATGTCTCTAAATAAGAAAATTATGTTGTGTAAAAATGAATGAGTGACTAGTCTGTATATTTTTATGATAAAGGGATCTAGTTCTAGTAAAAATAAAAGTGTAAAAACCATGTTTCCTAAAGAAAAACATTTTTAAAAATCTCTTGAAAAACATGCTCGGATAAACTTGCTCATAGGTTTTTGCTCGTAAAATTGACGCATCCTGTCTCTCACCGAAACATGACTCAAGATCCTAAGCTACATGCATACCACAACGACAACCCCAATATATTTGTAGGTGACAAAAAGCCTCGGAACCCTGTATACTAAGGAAACCTAGCTCTTCCTACGAAAGCAGTAGGAAAGAGCTAACACTCAACATGCCTATTGACTTCAGCACCTTTCCTCAGACATGTAGCAAATGGTCATCGTAGCCAAGGATTGCAGCCACCACCACCGCTATCCGTATGGTTGCATCACCACCTACTAATGTGGGAAGACCAGATTTATTTGAGTAAAGTACATGCCAATTTGTTCCATCTGTGCTCATAGTTGTTATATCATAGATAATGTACTCATTAGCCATGTTTTGCATCTGTGTAGTTTCTGTGACAAGCTTTGAACTATTTATGAGAACATGCATGAAGCCGTAGAAGATGAAGGCTCAATGAAGGTGTAGAGGTGGGTGACGGTTTAGAGGGCCCACAACCAACACCAAAAGGTGCAATAAGGGAAGATCTGATGTTTCCAAGCATCATAGTTTGTGAAGGTTTGATCGGACCCATGAAATCAAGTCCCCATTTCTGTAACAAACCCAAAGGTAAGGTAGGCAGATGTGGCATCTAATCTACATATGTTGGCCTACCATCTCTTTGACATGGTAAACAAGTTTTAGCAAATTAATGAGCATCTTTCAACATTGTAGGCCACCACAAACCTACCAAAAGTATCTTTTTCCTAGTAATATCACCAGAAAAGTGACATCCTGAATTTCTAGCATGTGCTTCCATCAATACTACTTTCCATGATCTAGAACACATCTTCAGATAATCTAACCTCTTCTATACAAAACTCCAGCCATCACAAAAAAAGGTCTACTTTGCAACACAAATTTCTTTCTTCAATCTCGTGATAGTGATAATGGTACCATCCCCTCCCTTAGAAAAAGAAGCATTCTATCATACCAATCTTGCCCAAGATTTGGGTTGACAGAAAACAAATGTGTGTTGGGTAAATCATCCAAAATTTCCCAAAGGTGCTTCACCATTCATCAATCAGCATAAATAATATGCAACAATATGCTGATTACGGAGTGTATGAACAACGTCATAATCATATCCTTGGAGGAGTGATATCCATCTAGCTTGTCTCCCAGACAACTTGATTTGTTTACCAAATAAATGAGGGCTTGATGATCCACATGTAAGATCACTTTATTTCCCAATAGATAGTGTATTAATTTTTTGAGATCATATACCATTCCCAACGCCTCTCTATGAGTAACACTATAATTCTGCTCTGCTCTTGCCAATCTTCTACTGGCATAATATATGATAGTGGAAGTGAGAGAGGGAGAGAGAGAGAGGAATGGACATGATATAACTACCTGCACACTAAGTGTATTGAACCTAAACATGAAGATACAGATGTGAACCCCTTAGGGTTAGGGTTAGGGTTTGTGGGTAACTTGACCATTGCTTTCTCCCTTACAATCGAACTGCAAACTCAAGCCTCCACTATTCCATTTCCTTCACTATTTCATCTTCTATCCCTCTCGACCATTTCCATCTCCCTTGCACTCTTTCTCAAACTTCTATCCCCTCTCATAATGGACCCTGCAAAGTCTGGGAGCTCCTCACACAATCTTTCCTCCCCCTCTGCAGCATAGTGTAAGAGCCCCTCCTCCCCTAATCTTGAAATCATGACATATGGGAGCTCCTCTCCTGCTCTTCAAAAGCCCAATTTTGATGCTCTCCAAAACTCCACCAGGTTGGTACAGGAGGTGAACGTGAAGGAGGGGCAACTAGTTTGTCAAGGTCAAAAGATTACCATCAATGAAAGTGTGATTGAAAATGCTCTAGGAATTTCTAGAGGCAATTTCCAAGCACATTTTTTCGAGAAGTAGTGGAAGAGACAGGATATTCTAGACATACCCAACACTCAAATTAGTAAATATGGTGGAGTCAAGATTTTGATCTTGCCAATAGACCTCCAAGATGTGCTGAAGAAGACCATTCACTTCTTTTCTGATACGAGAGGAACCTACAAGTTCTGGCAGGTTCAAGCAGTAGTAGAGCAACAAAAAGGATGTGATATATCTTTCTCAAGGGCGATCTCCAAGGGCATGTTAACCAACTTGAAGAATTGCATGGATGACAAATACCAATTGCCATCTCATTCTACTGGAGTTGTAATGCACCTGATGGCATCTTCCCTCAAAGGGATTTTTGAGCAATACAATAAGCAGATGTCTCAGAAGGTGAATTTTCTACAAGAGAAAGCCACCGATGCAGCAAAGGCAGTGCAGCTTGAGAAAAGTATCAGGGAAGGTATAGAAATCAAGGTAGAGGAGGCTTGAAGGCACAAGAGCATGCTAAGGCCACTATGAAATTGGTCGACATGGAAAGAAATAGAAGAGAAGTAGAGAAGCACATGAAGGAACTCCAAGATAGGCTCTAAGAAGTGAGAAATGATGAGGACATGGTAGACAAGGAGCTAGCAAAGATGCAAAAGGATCCTGAAGATCAGAGAGCCAAAAAGGAGGGTCTTTACAAATGGCTCTACAACATGCAGAATGCATTGAACATTGAAAAAGACCAGATGATGGAGGAGGTGAAAAGGGAGAATGCAAAAACCAGAAAGGTGATGCAAGAACTGCAAGAGAGCTTCAAGGCCAACCAAGGTGGAGAAGACAACGAGGCAGCTCCCTAGGCCAGGAAGGATGCAAAGAGTAGCCATGGTGGAGAAAGTTCCAGCCACCACGATGGAGCAATTTGCAGTAGCCATGGTGAGAGTTGTTCTTTCGAAACACTGTTAGAAGTCCAAAGAAAATGCTACAAGACCCTACAAGAAGATCATGATATATGTGTGCACGAGCTTGTCGTGGCTTTCGACAGTTATGAAAAGTAGTCCATCTTCCTGAGAGATTTCCAAACTAGAGTGGATGGATGTCTTGGTTTACGGCCCATGAAGATGTTTTCTACCAATTTATGTAGCTTCAATAGATGCTGAGGGATTCAGATGAATCTGTTGCATAGAGTGTGCAAAAAGTGGACGAGATGAAGAAGAACAAAAATTTGGGCCAACCATCGCAGTGGCCCTCACCTTGACAGTAGTAGAGCTAAGACCATTGTAGTGGCTCTCACCTTGACAGTGTAGTCAGGCTACAAACCACTATTCCATTCCCTTAAACGTTTCGTCTTCTATCCATCTCGACTGTTTTGTTCTCCCTTTCAATCTCAAGCCTCCACTATTCCATTTCCTTCACTGCTTCATTTTCTATCCCTCTCGCCCATTGCTTTCTCCCTTACAATCAGATTGCAAACTCAAGCCTCCACTATTCCATTTCCTTCACTATTTCATCTTCTATCCCTCTCGACCATTTCCATCTCCCTTGCACTGTTTCTCAAACTTCCATTACCTCTCAAAATGGACCCTGCAAATTCTGGGAGCTCGTCACCCATCTTTCCTCCCCCTCTGCAACATAGTGCAAGAGCCCCTCCTCCCATGATCTTGAAATCACGACATATGGGAGCTCATCTTCTACTCTTCAAAAGCCCAATTTGGATGCTCTCCAAAACTTCACCAGGTTGGTACAGGAGGTGACCGTGAAGGAGGGGCAACTAGTTTGTCAAGGTCAAAAGATTCCCATCAATGAAAGCGTGATTGCAAGTGCTCTAGGAATTTCTAGAGGCAGTTTCCAAGCACATTTTTCCAAGAAGTAGTGGAAGAGACAAGATATTCCAGATGTATACCCCAATGCTCAAATTAGTAAAGATGGTGGAGTCAAGATTTTGTGCTTGCTTCAAGCCATACAAGGCTTTCTTCAACCTGCAAACAAACTTAGTGGCTGCTCCATATAGACCTCTTCTTGCAAATCACCAAGCAAGAAAGCATTCTTTACATCCATCTGATGTATATACCATCCCTTTGATGTAGCCATAGCAATGATTGCTCTTACGGTTGCCATCTTTGCAACCGGATTGAATGTTTCTTCATAATCAATGCTGCATATGTCTGTGCATACCCCTTGACAACTAATCTTGCCTTGAATTTGTTCACAAAACCATCTGCATTGTGCTTCACCTTATAAACCCACTTGCAGCCAATTGCATGTCTTTAGGCAAAGGGACCAATTCCAATGTAGCATTTGCTTCCAAGGCATCCATTTCTTCATCCATGGCTTTCTCCCATTTTTCTTTTGCCATGGCTTGCTCAAAAGAAGTGGGTTCTGGTTCATGTATCACTTTGACCATATAGGCATAGTGAATGGCCGTAAATCCATCATATTTCATCCTATCCATAGGATACCTAGCTCTGGTAGACCTGCGCAAAATAGGCTCACTACCAGGTGCTCTCAAAACATCCCTGGTCTTCCTCACTCCAAGTGTAACAACAGAAGGAATTCCCAACTCATCATCAATTCTCTGTTTTGAGCCATTGGATTCACCATCCACATAAGAGTGACCTGTATTCACATCAAACATGGGCTGATCTACTGTCTCTTTTCCTTTTTGTGATACCTGCATACCACCATCTGCATTGCTTTGAGGAGATCCTCCTGATCTCAATATGCCTGTCCATGATGAAGTATGTGAACCACTGCTAGAGGAAACTCTAGGTCCACTAATAATTTGTGATTGCTGTTGACGGGCTCGCTCTTATATAGCCACCAATCGTAGTCGGTTAGACCCAATATGGTGAGCTCGCCCAAAATGGTCGACTGGGGGTTAGTCCTGAAATAGGCCACCGACCACACGATATAATCGGTGCACAAAATAGAGCAACTGACCTATGGAATCCGTTCGGCCCACAGCCATCCGAGATCATCTGGACCTCCAAACGGGCCCCGCAACGCGACAGTGGGCTGCCTCGGGAAAAGCTCTGTCTACCCTCAATGCGGTTAGTCATGGGATGCCTTCCTCACTTGCATGTAGCCTTGTTGGCAGTGTGCCAACTTCGTCCAACCATCAGGCCACACATGGCCCCCATCTGGTGTAAACCAAAACCTACTGGATAACCGAGCTACTCAAATGCCTTCTCCTTATATGGGGGGCTTACAAGTAGAGTTAGCGTAGTTACATGAGAGTGGAGCATTGATATCTAACACCCCCCCTCAATGTCCACCCGCAAGTGAACTTACTTTTTCGGCCCAATGCCGAGTCGATGAAGATGCCTCTCCAGCACGTCTCTTCTAAGAGCCTTTGTGAAGATGTCAGCAGCATTCTCTGTAGTCAGACGGTACACCAAGTTGACCTCTCCATCCATGATGAGCTCGCATACAAAGTGATACTGAATCTCGATGTGTTTCGTGCGAGCATGGAACATTGAGTTCTTTGGAATCGCCATGCAACTCTGACTGTCACATGATTGTGAAGATTGTGGGAGAGAGGGAAGGAGTCTCACTTGCGGCTTTCTCACATGCACAATGGGGGAATACACACGAAGGTGGAGGCTGAAAACAGTTTTCCTCTTCTTAGTTGTAAAAGCCAAAAGAACTCTAATACAAAGAAATAGAAGAACCCTATATGTGGGTCTCAAACCAAACTCAACTACCTAAGGTGGCATACTAACTGAGCCACAAACTAGAGTAGATAAGGATAGCTGTCATCCAGCTATTATTCGTGGGCGGTATACCAACCGCATCTCCAGCTAACAAGTCGGTGACATAAATCCACAACAGTCACCCTGGCATCTCGCGAGTGCGCTCGATATCTCAACACTCCCCCTCGAGCTCAATCCCAAATCCTGCACAATATTTTGGGCTTGCATTGATTTAAGTCGTTGTATATTAACATGACCAATGCGTTTGTGCCAGATATCAATATCTGCAACTACACCGGTCCCATGTGCAAACATTGCTGCACTCAATTCAGGCATGTCTGCATCCAACGTAAACATCCTACCCTTCTTCTTTCCTTTTGCTATCAAGCGACCGTTATTTTTCATATCCTCAACAAAGCATCCATGAGGATTAAATCTAACCTGCAAGCCCTGCTCAACCATTTGACCAACAGAAACCAGGTTCTTGGTGATGTTCGAGACATGAAATACATCAGATAAGTATTTCTTTTTCCCATCCTGCATAGACAAAGGAATTTTGCCAATCTGCACAATAGGATGTGCAGTATCATCACTAGTCTCCACAAATCCTAGTTTTTCCATTTTTCTTGCATCCTGCATCCATTCAGCGTGACATGTCATGTGGTTTGACGCTTCCGAGTCAACATACCACACATCATTGCTTTCTTCTGCACTTGTTACAGAATTTGTCATATGCTGCACCATAAACAAATGCTCATTTCTGTCATCACCCTATCTACCAGAGGATGCATAATTGCCTTGCTGCAATTTTCCATTCATAATGTCATTCTGCTTTTTATAGCAGTCCTTAGCAATATGACCCATTTTGCCACAATAGTAGCATTCAATATTGCTGTTTGCATTTTGGCCTCTCTGCCATCCACCACGGCCTCTTTGGCTCCCCCTGCCTCTTTTTCACGGACGGCAATGGATGTCCGGAACTGTGCATAATCCTTTCCTAGACCATTCAAGGTCACAGAAACCAAATCATCATCATCCACTGGCGACCCAATGGAAGCAAGTGCATCTGCAATTTTCTTCACTTTCATGTGGTAGTCATTTATGCTCAAATTTTCTCTCTTCACATTGTGCAACTCCTGTTTGAGTTGCATTTTCCTGGCTTGCGTATTTGTGCAGCTGTACATTTTTGCCAAAGTATCCCATGCCTCCTTTGGCGTATTTGCATCCTGAATATGCACAATCATGGAGTCCGAAATACTGATAGACAGCCAGTACATAACTTTCTTGGCTCTTTCATGCCATCCTTTAAATGCCTGCATTTCCTGTTGACTGGGAACATTAGGAAGAACAGGTTCTTCTTCATTTCCTGTAATAAATTCCCAATAGCCTTTTCCCATCAAGAAATTCGTCATTCTAAACTTCCATGCCTGAAAGTTGTTCTTGTCAAGATTTTCAATGACAATCTGTGAAAGAGAATCAGATGCCATTACAGAACACTGCAAAATATTCTATCACTGCAAAGAACACAGCTTTTTCCTCACACGGGCAGATCTGCAAAACTGATGAAAGTGGTATTTCACCACACAGTCACTTCCTAGTGACGATTTTGCATCAGCAGGCAACAGGCATGAATTCGCAACCCCCAATATCTCTGCACACAGGCATACGATGCAATTTCTGCGGCAACTTTCCACCGACTAGCCGCGCAGTGGTCGCACAGCAAAAACAGGGCCTTTTTCTGAGTGCCTGCAAAGAACTTCCACCTTCAAAACGGGCCCCGAAACAGCCTCAACTTAGAAAAATAAAGTCACTAAGGGCTTCGACTTCTCCCGCAGCATATACTACGCTCTCGCCACACCGCGAAGGGCGTCTCAATCTGAGCAGTGCACTCTTGCACTTCTGGCTGTGCTACCTGCAGAGATTTGCTCCCAAACTCGAAATAGGAAAGCAACACTGGTCCTCTTACCAGGACACCACGAACTTGGCTTGCTTTCTTGAGCTCCTTACCACGAACAAGGCTCTGATACCATGTGAAGATTGTGGGAGAGAAGGAAGGACTCTCACTTGCGGCTTTCTCACATGCACAATGGGGGAATACACACGAAGGTGGAGGCTGAAAACAGTTTTCCTCTTCTTAGTTGTAAAAGCCAAAAGAACTCTAATACAAAGAAATAGAAGAACCCTATATGTGGGTCTCAAACCAAACTCAACTAACTAAGGTGGCATACTAACTGAGCCACAAACTAGAGTAGATAAGGATAGCTGTCGTCCAGCTATTATTCGTGGGCGGTATACCAACCGCATCTCCAGCTAACAAGTCGGTGACATAAATCCACAACAGTCACCCTGGCATATCGCGAGTGGAGCTCGATATCTCAACAATGATAACTACGTAGGCTTGTTCTGCACTACACCCATGTCCCCCAAAATCCTCCTCAACCACACTGCCTTGCAAGAAGCAAAGCATGCAGATTTGTACTTGGCCTCAGTACAAAAAAGAGAAATTGTGGGTTGCTTTTTGCTGACCCATGACACAGCTCCAGATCCAAGTGAGAAACAGTAACATGTCACTAATCTCCTGCTGTCCACGTCTCTTGCCCAATCCGAGTCACAAAATTCAGTCAAGATGTTGCCCTTGGTATAGGTGATGCCGTAATCAAGTGTGCCTTTGATGTATTTCAACACCCACATCCCTGCCCTCCAATGGTTCTCTCGGGGCTTATTGGACAACCTGCTAAGTACACGAGTCGCAAAGCTGATGTCTGGCCTTGTGTTGCACAAGTAGATCAAGCTGCCCACAAGTCTTCTGTACTTCGCTTCGTCCACTAGTGGTGATGAATCCTCGTTTGAGAGCTTCGCATCAACCTCCATAGGGGTACCAACTGTCTTGCACTCAGCCATGCCAAATGCCTTCAGCATCTCTCCATACTTTAGCTGTGAAATGAAGATCTGTTTCGGCTCCTGCCAAACTTCAATCCCCAAACAGAAATGCATCAGTCCGAGGTCTGTCATTTCAAACTCTCTTCCTAGCAAATGCTTCGTCTGCGAGATCTTCTTTTCATGGTTCCCCGTTATGACAAGGTCGTCCACATAAAGGACCACGATCATACATTTGCCTCCTTCTCTGAAGATATATAAATTTGCATCTAATGGGCTCCTCATGAACCCGTTTTGTAGAAAGTAGGCATCAATTCGCTGGTACCATGCTCTTGGGGCTTGTTTCAGCCCGTAAAGTGCCTTCTTCAGACTTTACCTTCTGAACCGGGGAGCTCAAAACTTGGTGGTTGTTCCATGTATACCTCCTCCTTGAGATCTCCATTCAGAAAAGCAGATTTCACATCCATCTGAAACACAGACTAACTTCCTTGGGTAGTTAAAGCCAAAACACTGCGAATTGTGGTTAGTCGAGCTATGGGAGCAAAAGTATCCTAATAATCAAAACCATGTACCTGTGCAAATCCTTTTGCCATGAGCCGAGCCTTGTACTTATCCAATGTGCCGTTGGACTTGTACTTGGTCTTGTACACCCACTTGGTACCGATTACCTTGCATTTTGGTAGTCGATCCACAAGGTCCCAAGTGTTGTTCTTCATTATGGAGCCATACTCCGACTGCATAGCCTCCATCCACCTCTCATCACCCTGTGCCTCTTCAAGACACTTGGGTTCTTCAGCACGAATCACCTCTGTCATCAACACGTAGTTGACCAAGTGTTCCTGCGCCCTTCTTTGCTCCTTATTCTCTTGGACCGGCGGTGTTCGGATGGTTCCTCCTCAATGGCAGGAGGTTCTCTGTCGTCCAAAAGCTACTTTACCCACTTCGGGAATGGCCATTGTTGTTGTGGTTCTGCAAGCTCTTCTTCATCTTCCTTGTCTTGAATCCTCCCAAGCACTGTTGGGGGAGTTCGGTCTGCTGTTGGTGGTGATACTGGATGGATATCCTGGTCCTGGTTGTCTGGGAAGGAAGCATCCTCCTCCAATTGATGCGGCTGTTCGGAGAAGACCACATCGCGACTTACAATTGTCTTCTTGGTAACAGGGTTATAGAGACGGTAACCCTTCACCTCTTCATTGTAGCCCAAGAAAATACACTTCCGGCTCTTCGGTTCCCATTTGGTCCTGGCAGCATCAGGGACATGCACAAAACAGTCACATCCAAAAACTTTGAAATGTGCAGCTGAAGGTTTCTTACTAGAAAAGGCTTGCAGTGGAGTCATCCCGTTCACAGCCTTCGTATTGCTACGATTGAGAATGTACACTGGAGTGTTACATGCTTCAGCCTAGAAAGTCTTTGGCAAATCTTTCCCTTTCATCATACTCCGGCCCATTTCGCAGATGATGCGCATCTTGCGTTCCGCTACTCCATTGATCCCGTGACTTTTGCAATAACTTTTGAATTCAGTTGATGTGAACTCTCCACCTTTGTCTGATCTCAACTTTTTCACCTTCCTCCCTGTTTCTTTCTCGACCATTACATGCCATTCCTTGAACCTACTGAAAGCCTCGTCTTTCATCTTCAGGAAGTATATCCATATCCTTCTACTCTAGTCGTCGATCAGCGTCATGAAGTAGTAGGAACCACCCAAAGCTTCCATCTCCATCTTTCCGCAGAGGTCCGTGTGAATGAGCTCTAGAGGAGCCTTTGCCCTACTGGCCTCTTTAGGAAAGGGATGTCGATGCTGCTTGCCCATCATGCAAGCTTCACATACATCGGGCAAATCTAAAATTTCTGGTAGGTCTGCAATCATTCCAGTTTTATGCATCTCCTTCAAAGAACTAAGGTTTAGATGACCAAACCTCTCATGCCATAGCTTAGTGTTCTTCACATCCACTCCAGCACTGAAAGCTGAGAGTTTGTAAATGTTGTTGCGCCGTGTACCTTTACCAATGACCTTCCCTTGAAGATCTAGGATCTATGCACCATTCTTATCGAATTGAACTTTGAAGTCCCGATCCGTGATCGCAGAGACAGACAACAAGTTCCTCTTGATATCTGGTACATAAAGAACATCGGATAACTATTTTACAACTCCATCTGACTTGAGAGCAATCGTACCTTTTCCTTTTGCTGGACATTTTGCATCATTGCCGACTGCTACCATGATGTTATTCCCTACCGACTATAGAGAGGTATACTAGTCCTTCCTACTGGTCATGTGGCGCGATGCACCACTGTCAATGATCCACGGTTCATCCGCAGGTACATGAACTGTCAATGATCCACGGTTCATCCGCAGGTACATGAACTGCCTCCGTGCAAATCTCCTGAATTGCTACGAATAGTTCTACTGGTACTGCATGCGTATTGTTGCTGGACTCTTTCTTTACTCTGTTCTTCTCATCTGCAATCTTCTTGCGGCACTCACTCTGCTTGTGCCCTGCCTTGTTGCCATGGAAGCACTTGATCTTCTTCTTTCTCTTTTTATCATCAAAAGAAGATGGGTTACCAGAGTCCTTACCCTTACCTTTCTTTGATCCGGTCCAGAAAGCCGAATCTTCTCTAGTCCTCATCTTTTGACGCATCTCCTCCTCCAGAAGCATCACACTGAAATCCTCAAGTTGAGGGGCGTATTTCTGTTCTGTGTATTCAGCGTTGTAACAAGGCCGTCGTACTTTGGTGGGAGAATCCATATGCACTTGTGTGCCAGATTCTCGCTGGTGATGGTGATGCCAATTGCAGTCATCTGATCGCGCAGATTCTTCACCATGGTGATGAACTTCTCTGCCGCTTGAGATTCAGACAACTTCTCATTTGCGAGTTGAGTCTCTAGATTCTGAATCTGCATCTGATTCGTGGTCTTGTACTAATTTCTCAAGACCGTCCATGCCTCCTCTGCTGTGGTGACATGTTGAATTAACGCCATGAGTGAATCACTCACACTGCAGACAATAGAACACAATGCATCTGCATTTCTTCTTGTCCACGCGAGGATCTCATCTGCAGTCGGTACTATCAGTTGTCCTGCATTGGCTGGATATGGTCTTGGAACCCGGCCTCACGTCCACCCCAGTAGCAGTGTCCCGGAGCTCATATGCGCTTAGGATGGTCTTCATCTTGAACTTCCAGAGAGGATAGTTAGAGCCGTCCAACTTTTTGCTTTCGCCGAACGGTGGGATACGCAATCTTGCGGGCTGGGCCATCTCTCACAATCTGCATGCAAACAGAAACACACTACCAAATCTTCTTGCTAGAGTCCAAGCTCTGATACCATGTAAGAAAATAATACAAGGTCTGTGCTCAGCAGATAATAGGATCTCGTACACTAGAGAGAAAACCAGATAGTATGGAGAATCAAAAATTTGATTACTGTAGAATTGATACAATAGATGGCGCTGCCTCCCAACCGTGTGCTCCTGTGAAAGAAGCTTCGATGGCAAGCTGGAAACAGTAGAGGACGAAGGCAGGATGCTAAGGAATCAGGGTTGCTGTAGCCAGTGATGATGAAATGGGCTTAACGTGCTCGCTCTTATATAGCCACCAGTCGTAGTGGGTTAGACCCAATATGGTGACCGACCCAGCCCGCCCAAAATGGTCAACTGGGAGTCAAAATAGGCCACTGACCACACAATAGAACTGGTGCGCAAAATAGAGCAACTGACCTATGGAATCCGTTCGGCCCACAGCCATCTGGGATCATTTGGACCTCCAAACGGGCCTCGCAACCCGAGAGTGGGCTGCCTCAGGAAAAGCTCTGTCTACCCTTAATGCGGTTAGTCATGGGATGCCTTCCCGCACTTGCATGTAGCCTTGTTGGTAGTGTGCCAACTCCGTCCAGCCATCAGGCCACACATGGCCCCCATCTGGTGTAAACCAGGACCTACCGGATAATCAAGCTACTCAAATGCCTTCTCCTCATATGGGGGGCTTACAAGTAGAGTTAGCTGGTTCCCGCGTAGTTACATGAGAGTGGAGCATTGATATCTAATACTTTTCAAGTTTCCACACATTTGTCTTTTCAAACACAAGGTTGTCTTTTCACACAATTTTCAAGTTTCCACACATTTGTCTTTACAAACACAAGGGTTCATAGTTTAAAAAAAGGCGTGAAATTTGAAATTCAAGTTTCCACACGTATCTCTTTTCAAACACCAAGGTTTATAGTTTTGTTTGTTTAAGTTTCGAGTAAATCACACACCAAGGTAGATAGTTTTGTTTGCAAGTTTCCACACATTTACATTCTCCTTCACTATCTCTCCTCTAATATCCCTCATTGATCATAGCTTCCAAATTCCTCCATCAAAACATCTCTCCTTGATCGTCACCCACTCCTTTCTCCTCCTCATTGGTAAGATTTTCTATCTCTTTCATTCTTACTCTCTCTATCCCTGTCTCTCATACTTTCTCTTGCTCCCTCCCTCTCTAAATTTTCATCTCTCATCTCCTCTCTCCCTCTCCTTCTCTCTCTCTCTCTCTCTCTCTCTCTCTCTATTGTCTCCCCTCTCCCTCTCTTTTTCTCTTCTCTCTCTCTCTCTCTCTCTCTCTCTCTCTCTCTCTCTCTCTCTCTCTCTTTCCTCTCCTTTTTATTTCCTCTCCCCTCTCCTCTCCGTTTCCTCTTATCTTTATTTACTCTCTCCCCTCCTCTTCACTTCCTCTCTCTCTCTCTCTCTCTCTCTCTCTCTTTCTCTCTCTCCCCTCCTCTCCATTTCCTCTCTCTCGCATCGCCTACTCTCTCGCTTCACCTCTCTCTCTCTCTCCCCCCCCCTCTCTCTCTCTCTCTCTCTCTCTCTCTCCTCTCTTTCCTCTCTTTCTCTCCTCTCTCTCGTCTCTCTCTCTCGCTCTCCCACTCTCTCTCTCTCTCTCTCTCTCTCTCTCTCTCTCTCTCTCTCTCTCTCTCTCCCCCCCACTCTGTCCTCTCTTTCTCTCCTCTCTCTCTTCATGTTCCTTGTCTTTCCAAGCGAAGGACTTGCACAAACTTTCGACAAAAACGAACGACTCGAAAATAGCGAAGGACTTGCACAAACTTTCGTGGAGAATGCCCTAACGCACCCTTTTGCTAACCCAACACAAAAAAGATGACACTACCCTAAGACCCTTTGGAGGGCCAAAAATTCACGTTGCAAATGAAGGCCAACAATTGGAAAATATTTGAGATGTTTATACATAAATATATGTATGTACCATGTATTTACTTTTGAATAGGCCTTTAAATTTCAGGGCTGGAGTAGTTGTGCTTCTATGAAGCAAGAAACGTAATTAATATAATCATGTTTACATATTTTAGCTTGAAGTTTCATTAAAGTTTAAAATTAAATGACATATATCATTGTTCAAATATATTCATGCTAGATACTTCTCCTATAATAATGGAAAAAAAGAACTAGATCTGCATTACAAAAGTAATTAATTGAAATACGACACTTGTGCTTCAATAATCTGCTTTAATTTGATTTCATTAAGAGCTTGCTGATACATATTACATTAATGAAATAATGCTTTTCAAACTACAAATGCTTTTCACCAAAGGCAATCATTAGAGATTATGCTCTCTTTAAAGTAATTTTTTGCTACATACGAGCTACAAATCTACTACTACAAGAAAAACTCCAAATTTTCCATGTATTTTCTTTAAAATAAAATGTTTGGCGTGAGGCAAACATGTCGGGCCTTCCATTAACAATGCCTTCCAAACATGTTGAAAGACATAGCCACACTTATACAAGCAACACAACACAACAAGACATAACATTTAGTCTGCACATCATCAGCCAAACAAAGCCACACTCATACAAGCAAGCACAATACAACAAGACATAACATTTAGTTTGCAAGACATAACATTTAGAAATTTATGGCTGGGATTGATTTCTGACCTGCGTCGGCAAAAAATTAAGAAATCAGATGTGCTTCCAAATTCCTCCATCAAAACATCTCTCCTTTATCCCTCCTTGATCGTTGCCCACTCCTTTCTCCTCCTCATTGGTAAGATTTTCTATCTCTTTCATTCTTACTCTCTCTATCCCTGTCTCTCATACTTTCTCTTGCTCCCTCCCTCTCTAAATTTTCATCTCTCGTCTCCTCTCTCCCTCTCCTTCTCTCTCTCTCTCTCTCTCTCTCTCTCTTTCCTCTCCTTTTTATTTCCTCTCCCCTCTCCTCTCCGTTTCCTCTCATCTTTATTTACTCTCTCCCCTCCTCTTCATTTCCTCTCTCTCTCTCTCTCTCTCTCTCTCTCTCTCTCTCTCTCTCTCTCTCCCCTCCTCTCCGTTTCCTCTCTCTCGCATCGCCTACTCTCTCGCTTCACCTCTCTCTCTCTCTCTCCTCTCTTTCTCTCTCTATCTCTCTCTCTCTCTCCTCTCTCTCTTCTCTCTCTCTCGCTCTCCCACTCTCTCTCTCTCTCTCTCTCTCTCTCTCTCTCTCTCTCCTACTCTGTCCTCTCTTTCTCTCCTCTCTTTCTCTCCTCTCTCTCTTTCATGTTCCTCGTCTTTCCAAGCGAAGGACTTGCACAAACTTTCGACAAAAACGAACGACTCGAAAATAGCGAAGGACTTGCACAAACTTTCGTGGAGAATGCCCTAACGCACCCTTTTGCTAACCCAACCCAAAAAAGATGACACTACCCTAAGACCCTTTGGAGGGCCAAAAATTCACGTTGCAAATGAAGGCCAACAATTGGAAAACATTTGAGATGTTTAAATATATGTATGTACCATGTATTTACTTACTTTTGAATAGGCCTTCAAATTTCAGGGCTGGAGTAGTTGTGCTTCTATGAAGCAAGAAACGTAATAGAATTCCTGCACAAACAACCGAATAATAAGAGAGAGTTTTCGACATGGTCTCTTCAAGGAAACGGAAAGAGCGTCAGACTATACTCTTTCAAGTTCACACACCATCGTCAGGCCTGGTCAAATTATGAAGGCCGCTTTTCGTTTGTAGTACAAGTAAAGGTATTCAAAGCAGCTTGAAGATGCTTAGCTTAGTCGACGTGCTCACTACTCTGGAACGGGTGGCCGAGCCACCTTTAATACATAACTTCACAACAGTCATGCAAAAGTACAAACAAACTTGTCCCAACCAAAGTCATAAAAACTACGACTACAGAGAATCTATTTCAGAGAGAATCTTCTGACTTGACATTTCGTAACTAATCATTATGCTTCGCCCACCTTTAACATTAAGAAAACTCGAAACTTGAACGCAAAACATGCAGCATTTGCATGCTCATAGAATCCGTAAGGTGAAAACTCGAAAACTTGAACGCAAAACATGCAGCATTTGCATGCTCATAGTTGTGCTTCTATGAAGCAAGGAGCGTGCAAGGGCTTTCGACATGGTCTCTTCAAGGAAACGGAAAGAGCGTCAGAGGCGGCTGGAGGCCCTGAGTCAACAGCGGACGGAGGTCTGCACCCTTCTTCGCAGCAAAGAAGCTGCACTGCAAGAGGACAGAAATTTATGGCTGGGATTGATTTCTGACCTGCGTCGGCAAAGAATAAAGAAATCAGATGTGCAGTCCGAACTATACAGTGCTTCTTTAGCAGGAGCTGAGACGTCACTGTACCGTGAGCGATTGCAAGAACTCAACACCTCCATCTCTGAGATTGCAGCCGACATCTCTCAGCTTGAAGCCGATATCTCTAAGCTTGAAGCCGATATCTCTCAACTTAAAGCCGATGTAGCAGTTCTCAACGCACAGATTTTAGCGACAGAAGCAGAGATCGAAACGTTGCCGGACTTGAATGAAGCAGGTTTCAACACCTATCTTTCTAGCATGTAGTGTTTATCGAATCTTTTTAATGGATTTCCACTCTTTTTATCCCTGCAATTTATAACGGATTTCGACACTGCAGATTACTTCACCCTAATCAGAAAGCTCGGGCCACCCTCCTCTTTGCAGAAGGCTAGGAACTGGCGAAAAGCACAAGAAGTGCCTGTATATTTATGTCACTGCCCTCCAGAAGCAGAGCCCCCTCTTCCCCTCACCTTAGTGCACCCTGCATTTGCAACATTTGTTGACAGATTCAACAACACCTCAACAGTCGAGTTCGGTGATGTCGAGTGCCAACTGGCTTTTGATCTATGCTCATTGGTGGCAGAGCATTATTCTTGTGAGACCGACAAAATGGAGGACATTAACCGCTTGTTTAGCAAATATCTGGGGTTGGCCATCAATCCAATAACAATTCTCGGCTACCCTACAGATGGATCTCATGTGCAGGGCACGCACCTGATTTACACGTCACAAGGAAAGAAAGAAGAGGGGAATTCCTTATTTCAGGGGATTCATTATTATGGCTTGTTCCTCTCTAGTATGGAACAGAGATTGAGAGCAAGTACTGTTTGTCCTTGTTTTCTTGTAGAGCTGGTCGGTGTCCACATCAGGATAAGTGGACTCGCTTACTTGAACAAGGTGGCATGCCAACCATTCACTACCTTTATGCATTGTTATACCAATACCTACGACAAGACAGACGTGGACTGCCTTTGCAGAGCATTCTGCGCCTTAAGACAAGGTATTTCTGAATTGAAGCAGTTCTATGGATCAAGTCCTCCACAAGTTGACAAGAGAATTCCTTACCCTCTACAGGCAAAGCCAGCTCAATTTGTCGAGAGGATTGGCACCAAACTTCTCTTTGTGGTGGAGGTGGAGCAGTCTAAGGATTTGATGTTGGTCAAGTATTGCAAGAGGTACGGGGACACCGTGCATGCCACATGGGCAGGTAATGGCCTCGCTCCTAAGCTCTTCAAATCTGAAAAAATTGCAGGTGGCTGGGTCGCCATTGAGATGGAATACCTGCCTCGTCCAGATTGGAAAACTGTACATGAGTGGGCCAAGCATTTGGATGAAACTAAAAAGTCTGAATTGCGATCAGCAGTTCACAATGCATTGAAGGAGGCACATACTTGTACATGTGAGGGGATGGAAGTGGCGCATGGTGACATGCGGGCTCCCAACATCATGGCGAGATCAGTAGAAGATTCTTTTGAGATCAAGTTTTTGGATTTTGATTGGGCTGGCGCTGTTCAATCTACAATATATCCTTCCTTCATAAATACGGATCTGCGTTGGCATAAAGATGTGGGAACCGGGAAGCCCTTACAGCAGGACCATGATTGGTGGTGGGCAGACAAATGGACCGAGGTAGACACTACTTATATTTTATTTTGACGATATCATGAAAACATTGGGTTACTCTTTTTTTAAAAAAAGAAACGTTGTTGGGTGAGACTTTTTGTGTTGTGTGAGCAGGCAGAAGCAGAGGACACTACGGACGTGTAACTAAGAGGAGTAAAGGCATCATGGTCATGGCAGCAGCAGAAGCTGCTGATGACTTGCTTGATTTTGGTGATAAGTTGCACAGACCGCTTAGTTAGGATGTGTCACATTTTGTAGTTAATCTTCTGTTGTGTAAGCAGGCAGAAGCAGAGGACTGTATGGACGTGTAACAAAGGGTGAGTAAAGGCACCATGGTCACAGCAGCAGCTTCTGCTGCCGATGAGTTGCTTCATTTTGGTGATAAATTGCACATTACATTGTGACGCTTAATTAGGATGCGTGACAATTCTTGTAGTAGATATTTTTGAGTAAAGCGCAGATGTGTGATTGTAGACCTTACATTCTAGATGTGATGGTCTCGTATCATAATGGTATCCAATATTAACCAGGAGCTTAAATAGCTTTGCAGATTTTTACATCAGGAAATTTGCAAAGGATTCTGCAGGACTCATCACACCTAGGTTGAGGGGTCACCTATGCACACCACTACTTCAAGTTTGCATCATGAGAAGGCATTAACCCTGGAAAATCATATATAAAAGCAATCTCTTGAATGCTATCCCATGATGGTGTTGGGAGGTTAGGATCCCAGTGATATGTAAAATAGGTTAGAAGGGTCTGTGCCTGCAATGGGTCAGTTCAGGACACCTTTAATTTTGGGTGATCTTGAGAATTTTCTATATAGGTTGTACTTCCACTTCATTTAGGTTTTCAGTTGTCTAGCAAAGGATGGCTAAATGCTCCATGAGGAACTGCAGGGGAACTGCCTGCTGCCAGCCTAGCGGTGTACCTATCAATGGTATCATCAGGCTTCCTTTTCAGTTTGTAGACCCATTTTGTTCCAATAGCACTCTTCTCTGGAGGCAAGTTTACCACATCTCAGGTATTATCTCCGCGAGTCTTTAGAAACCCAATATAGCTGCTTATTCTTGGGCACTGATGATGACATAAGCCTTGCTTTGCTTACTAAGTATGTCTACCTTTTGTTTTTTGTTAGCTCATTTTTCTTCTCTTTAGTTTTCTTTTTGCTTTGTAGAACTTTGGTTTTTAGAAACAAAAATCTGAATTTGTAAGAGAAGATATATTCTAGTCTTACAAATGTACATATATTATTTTCTGAATGGAGCTCAACTCATCCTTCATGGCCTGCATCCAATGCACATTATCACATGCATTCTCAAAGCACTCAGACTCTTCCTCATCGATGAGGGTACCCATCTAAGCTGACTCTAAAAACTGTGACCCCTCTGCCTCAACTGTATCTCTGCATGTCCTGCCAAATAAAGGAGCAGAAACCTACTCTTCTGGAGAGTTTGGACCAGCCAATAAGGCACAGCCCATGCTTCGTGCAGAGCTGAACCTTCCCTCGCGACTACATTATGCACATCTTGCGTATCCACAGACTTAGAATCTGCACTTTCAATTGGATTTGTGTTTATGTATATGAATTCTCTTATCGCGTTAGTGAGTGGGAGCGAAAGGCATAGGTAAACTCCTTGTTGTGCGCTGATATGTTGCGTATTCAAAATTGTGTTGCCGACTTATGAATACATGCGTTTGTGGCTCCATGTCTTTGAAACTTTGGGCCATCGTTGTCTTCACAGCGTTGTTTGTTTTGTTTCTTTGTCAATCTTTATTATGTAGGACGTGTAGTAAGATGTTGCTCCGTGAGGATTTAAAATGAAATGAATATCAATGTTCGCTCCCCAAAGTCTTGTCAAAGTTGGGTTGAAATTGCTTGTGTAGACATCCTTTGGATCTCTTTTCATGAATTTTTTTGCTTGTGAATTGCAAGTTCGTTTCTTCGTCAGACATTGAAATTGTGTGAAGGAATACATTGAACGTCAATGTAGGAATTCTTGTCTTGCAAAGTTCTTGTGATCTTTGCAAAGTTTCCTTTATGTATGGTCTTGATCATTTCATCTGGCAAAGGCCTCAAAACATGCGCTTGTCACATAGGTGGATTTAGAAATCCAAATTTGTAGTTTGTGTTTTTTTTTGCATGTTAGTCTATGTTTGTGGGTTTGCAAATCACCTTGTTTAATGTCGAGTTTGGTGCTGTTGTGATGCATTTGTCAATGAATTGTTTACAACTGTCATCACAGTTGTTGCAAATGGACGCTTTGTCAATCCATATTAGCCCATGATCATGTCAGTTGTCTTTGTTTTGGAATTTTGTCACGAAGAAGAAATCCATTATTGGTTCCAAAATGCTATCATCTTGTTGTAGCAACATCTATAAAGCTCTAAATTTGTGTACATAATACTCCATGGTTGTGATAGGATCAGACTTGGTCAGCTCTTAGTTGTCGATGTTTGTCATTGGCGGTGTGTGGAAAGCTTGCTTTTTTTAATTCGCGGAGGCATCACAAGAGTGGTTCCCATCGTTTCTCAGTCGCAGATAAGGTGATGAAGAATGTGGGCAAAAACATTTTGCTTCAGATGTTGATAATCAGTTGACATTTTGAGGCAAATGAAGTCATGGAAGCCAATTTTGGATTGTAATAGGCTCTTAATGTTTGTGTCCACAATTGTTATTGTTACATCAAGCATTCTTCCTTGTAGTTGACCATTTCTCATGTGTATCCAAGTGATGACAACACTTGCCACACCAGCACTTTCATTGTCTTGAAGAGTAGGTTCTCAATTGACCATGCAAACCTTCTGTCCTCATTACACAACTCTCATTTGACTATGTCTTGGTAGCTCGTTCGGGTTGGTATGTTGTATGCATGAGCATGTCCATAAAACAAAGTTCGGAAAGCCAACACTTTGCAATGCTCGTCCTTGAATAGACTCAAAGGTTATAACCCTTTCGAAGGTGTGACAACAATTGGTCCAGCCTCAAAGTCAATAACTTGTTGGCCTGTGTAAATGCCATGGAACAAGGTGTTTGTTTCTTTGCCAATTTTTGGAGAGGTGTCCTCAAAGTTCCAAGGATTGTTGGGGGATCATCCTTGTCATATGCACCATTTCAAATTTTGAGCATGTTCTAGAAAGAACTTCGTTGTGTCCACCCTTCCTTAAGATATAGTAAGATAACAAGATGAGATGATTGGGGACCCACAGCTAGTGCTATAGCTTAGTTGATTGCCCCAAAGTGAATGTCTTTATGAGGTTAAAAGTGTCTTCTCCTCCTCTTTCTTGTGTACATGCATAACCACTCAAACAAAATCTGTCTCTCTCTCTCTATATATAATATTCACACATGCATGCTTATTAAGCATATGTATGCACACTTTCTATAAGTTTTTCTACTCATACGAATTCTATATTCGTATTGTTGTCTTACGCATGGCCATATGTATATCTCACACCCACTCATGCTTGATTTATGTGGAATGTCACGTATTGAATGCAAAAAAGACTGTCTCTTAAGCATGTGTATATGTTTATCTTGCATTTATATATATATGTGTATGTGTGTTGCATAAGCGTGTGCATGCATATATGTAGTGAGTGCATGTGTATGTGTAGATCTCGTGTACATGTGTGTCCACATGAGTGTGTGCATCTACACCCCTATGTAGGTGTGTGTGTGTTTAGATTAAAAGCCCCATCAATAATTGAGCCATATAATTAATTCCATCAATTGGATAAAAAGTGATAAAAGAGAAACACATAAGGAAAAAATGTTTGAGACATCTAAATTGAAAAATGCAACTAGAGTTTGTAAAAATTTCGATCAAAATTAAGAATTTTTAATAATATTGAGTTTGATAAACATAATATTGAAAAAAGATGTTGAATCCTCAGGCAATCTTGGTTCTGAGGTCGGGGTCCACTTACCTGCCACCATCCAAACAAACTAGGTGTTAGAACATTATAGTTACATTTGGGGAAACTGGTAATGTTTATTTTCCTCGGCTTGTTCTCGCTTTACTTAGGAATATAGATAACCATATGGATTCTTAGATAATTTAAAAAACAATTTAGCCACAAGTGAAGTTTAAGTCAAAGTGGAGTAAGGAGCGAATGATTGTATGGGTTAAGCAAGGATTAGAGAAGATATGGAATGATTAGTGGGCTTGGTATGTGATGTGGTTAAAAAGAAAGTGTAAAGGAAAGATTTCACGAAGGTACATAAAAGAATAATTCATAGTTAAGAAAGTATTCGTATGTGTGTGCGCGCGCGTGCGTGTGTGTTCTTGTGTAAAGAAATAAGTGTCTGTGTACTAATCAAATTGTGTGTGTGTTCCACTTCCAACTTAGAGGGTAAGACTAGATGGTGGGGAGTAAGCCCACCATGTGGAACTTACTCCCCACCTTTGATAATAAGACTAGATGGTGGGGAGTAAGCCCACCATGTGGAACTTACTCCCCACCTTTTGATAATAAGTGAATAAAAGTGGATCTATATGATAAGTGTTAAAATGAAAAAATAATGCCAATAGTACATGCGTAAACCACTTCTACAAAATAGATATAAAAGTTAGTAAAAAATAAGGTGGATCACAACCTGACTGGGGATTATCCATGCTAAAGAATTATCCAATGGATGTGAATTAATTGTATGGCACTAGCTCCACCAAAGGCTAGTTGGGAAATCAAAGTGTGTTTAGATTAAAAAGTCCCATCAATAATTGAGCCATACAATTAATTCCATCAATTGGATAAAAAGCGAAAAAAGAGAAACATATAAGGAAAAAATGTTTGAAACATCTAAGTTGAAAAATGCAACTAGAGTTTGCAAAAATTTCGATCAAAATTAAGAATTTTTCATAATATTGAGTTTGACATAGTTGAAAAAAGCTGTCAAATCCTTAGGCAGTTTAGGTTCCAAGGTTGGGGTCCATGGACTTACCTGCCACCATCCAAACAAACTAGGTGTTAGAACATTATAGTTACGTTTGGGTAGACATGTAATGCTTGTTTTTCTCGGCTTGTTATCGCTTTATCTAGGATATAGACAACCATATCGATTTTTAGATAATTTAAAAAATAATTTAGCCACAAGTGAAGTTTAAGTCACAAGTGGAGTAAGGAGTGAATGAGTGCATGGGTTAAGAGGGATTAGAGGAGGTATGGGATGATTAGTGGGCTTGGTATGTGGAATGGTTAAAAAGAAAGTGTAAAGAGAAGATTTCACGAGGGTACATAAAAGAATAATTCATAGTTAAGAAAGTATTCGTGTGTATGTGTGTGTGTGTGTGTGTTCGTGTATAAAGAAATAAGTGTCTGTGTGTGTGAGATACATTTACTAATCAATGTGTGTGTGTGTGTGTGTGTGTGTGTTTGTGTGTGTCTCTAAGAGCACATGGTAGTCTAAGAGGTCAAGGGTGGATTGTCAATATTTCATCTATATTCCTTATTGTGAAAAACACCTATATTTTCTTATTCCAAAAAATCTATATATATATATATATATATAAAAACTACCTATATTTTCTCTGTTCAAAACATATAAACAAAAAACATCTATGTTTTCTCATTAAAAAAGTCCATGTTTTGAATGTTTTCTTATTTAAAAACATCTATAATTTTTTATTTATAAAAAATATCCAAACTTTACATCTATATTCAAGAAAAAATATATGTTTTCTTATTTTAAAAGCATGTATGTGTATGTATGTGCTTGTGTGTGTGATATATGTGTATGTGCATTTGCATACATGCTTTTGAGTATGTATGTGTGTGTGCGCTTATGTGTGTGTTGTGTATACATGTGCATGTGTGGGCATGTCTTTGTTTTCATGTGCATGTATATATGTTTCTTTACACATTGGGGAATTGTGAGTGCCAATGCATAACAAATGAGGAAGGAGGGCTCCCATCACCCAAGGTGAGTGTGAGCTTTGAGACCCTACTCTAACCTCTCCTATGTCTGCTCAACCATGCGTCTCTCCTCTGGTCTGCTCTCCTCTCCTCTGCCCGTTTGCTCTTCTCCTTTGCTCTACTCCAAGGAGCTTGCTACTTGGCTCACTCTCTGGGCAGCTCTCCCCATAGTACCACTTCTCCTCAAATAGATGTGTATGCACACATAGACATATAGTTGTGTATACAAATGTTAAAGCTTAAGCAAGATCCAATTTAAAAAGCATTAGAATGTTGAGATTTATGAAAATTTAGCTCATTAAATTATTAGGAAACCTAGGACTTGAGACCTAACAGAGAAACCCATCGCATGTTACTCACATGGTGTTATATATAAAAGTAAAAACATTAACAAAAACTCAAAAAACTAGCACATCTCTCTCTCTCTCTCTCTCTCTCTCTCTCTCTCTCTCCTTGTAAGAGCTAATGTCATCATTCAATACATTGAAGAATAATTGAATCCCAAACTGATATCATTGACAAACAAAGATAAATGCCTTCTCCCCTACTGTTTTAATATCATCCATTCTCCTTTCTCATACTATGTAAGCAAACATGAAAATCCATCACTTTCTATGCCTAAATTTATTCAACTCAAATGAGGCCTTAAAAGAATAGCTTACCTCACCAAGTCACTAAATCAAACTTAAGAAGCAAACTTTGCAGTGGAAACAAATTGACTGAACCATCATCGGTAGCCTAGCCAACCTTTTAGAGGGATATAGCTGCACTTAATACTGTTGATATTCCCATACCAAACTTTTAGAGGTATGTGAGCTATATAAACCTATGACTATATCACAAGAAGTTCTGCCACGAGGAAAACATCAATAGCTTCTTTAGGGGGAGCACTACAAACCTAGCAGGGTTGCGACCGAGGCAGGGGACTACCGGCCCAGTTTCGGTTAGGGGTAGGGGACAGCCGGCCAATCCCTTGCCCCCAACCGCACCTAGGTAGGTGCACAGTGCCTCCCTTGAAGAAGCTTATGATGTTTTCCTCATGTGGCAAACTTATTGTGTATCAATGAATAGGGATCCAAAAAATAAAAAATGGTGCTAAGGTAAGTTATTAATGGGAAGCCGGTGGAACTTCAAGGAACATGGCAGGTGAGTGGTGGAGGCTACATCGAGAAGCTTCCTTGAGCAAGTACATAGTGGGGTGTCAAGGAATGATAGAAATTAATAGGTTTATATTTTTGGGAGCAATTAGGAGAGGTAGAGATAGGCAATTGTTGTCCTTTTGTATTTCCTTCAACATCAAAGGCCTTAGATTAGGCTATGAGGGGCATACAAACCACAAAGATCAACAACACATTATGTGACAATCGAAAGAATTCAAGTACCTTTTGGTAAGACTATGAGAGCCTCAAAGACTCGCTAATTACCCATCCCATGGTTATATGTTCATGCTCCTATAATATGGTTGCACCAAGATCATGCTTCAGGGTTTAAACAAAGTGCGATTGGTATTCACCTATATAAACCTATGACTATGAATGAATAGACAACTATTGGGAATAATTCCTTTTGTGTTTCTATTCTATGTAACGAGTAGCATGACTCGTTTATGATCGCTGGGTCAAAAGGTGGGATCTTAAAATGTCTAGCTAATCTCAAGATATAGAATTTCAAGTTTCAAGACCTAGGCACTTGGCTCTATTCTCCAGTATGCTTAATTCACTGAATGATTTAGCTAGATGAGCAAAAAAGCTATCTCCCCCCCCCTACACACATGCTCTCTCTCTCTCTCTCTCTCTCTCTCTCTCTCTCTCTCTCTCTCTCTCCCTCTCTCTCTCTCCACATATAATATTTCTCTCTCCATCACACCCCCATGTGTGTTCTCTCTCACTTGAGTATCTTCCTCACATGCATACACACACGGATACTTATAGGAGATCCCTCCCCCTTCCCTTTCTCCTATACATACATGCACACATCCTTGTTACAAACTCTTTGTCTCTCTTATACACAAACATATTCTCTCTTGTGACTACTCCGCTTACACACATAGACACACATGCATGCATGCACATATACACACACAAACATTTAAACTTAGGAGACATGCACACATACACACACAAACTCTCAAAATTAGGAGACATGCACACATACACACACAAACTCTCAAACTTAGGAGACATACACACACAAGCATGGCAACTCTTTTGTAATACAAGAATAGAAGTAAATACAGATGTGTCTATGTGTGTTTAAGCACATGGCCATGATTGTTCAACATGCGTGTATACTTCATGTTTAGATTTTCTTTTTAAGCATGGGTAAAACCTTTTTTCCAACTAAAAGTAATGCTTAGGCTTAACTGAGATCTAATTCAAAAATTTTCAAAAAGAATTCAAAGGGAATTTAAATAGTGAGATCCATAATAAAACATAAAATGTTACTACTTCAAATTAAAGGAAAGCTTGCAAGGAATTGTTATATGTGTGTGTGTGGTGGGTCTCAGTGGTGACTCACGTGTCGTGGGGCAGTTGAAGATATGTCGACAGAGCTTCCACTCCCGGCTACTCCTTGTGGGAGCAATGCATAGCACAAGCCATCTACAAGTGTCACTCAAGTGACCTTCGGATTGTTGCAATGTGGTTTCACGTGAGAAAGAGGGAAGGGGAAGAGGGGAGGGGAGAGGAAGAAGGAGGGAGGAAGTGTTGAGATATTGAGCTCCACTCGTGATATGCCAGGGTGACCGTTGTGCATTTATGTCATTGACTTGTTAGCTACAGATGTGGTTGGTAAACTGCCCATGAATAATAGCTAGATGACAGCTATCTTTATGTACTCTAGTTAGTAGCTCAGTTAGTATGCCACCTTAGTTAGTTGAATTTGGTTTGAGACCCACATATAAGGTTCACCTATGCTTTTGTATTTAGAAGGAGAGTTCTTTTGGCTTTCACAACTAAGAAGAGGAAAACTGTTTTCAGCCTCCACCTTTGTGTGTATTCCCCCATTGTGTCTGTGAGAAAGATGCAAGTGAGACTCCTTACTTCTCTCCCACTCTCTTCACATGGTATCAGAGCTTGGTTCATCGTAAGGAGATCAAGAAAGCAAACCAAGTTCATGGTGTCTTGGTAAGAGGATCAGTGTTGCTTTCCTTTTTCGAGTTTGGGAGCAAATATTTGTAGGTAGCACAGTCGGAAAGTGCAAGAGTGCACTCTGTCTCGGATTGGGACGCCCTTTGCGGTGTGGAGAGAGGGCAGTATAGGCTGCGGGCGACAGCGAAGCCCTTTGGTGACTTTATTTTTTGGATTTGAGGCCATTTCGAGGCCCATTTTGGGGGCGGAAGTTTTCTGCAGGCACTCAAAAAAGTGCCCTGTTTTTGCTGTGCGACCACTGTTCTATAGGTTGGTGAAAAGTTGCCACAGAAATTGCATCGTATGCCTGTGTGTAGAGATATTAGGAGTGACAAAATCATTCTTATTGCCTGTTGATGAAAAATCGTCACTAGGAAGTGACTGTGTGGTCAAATACCACTTTCGTCAGTTTTGTAGATTTGCCCTTGTGAGGCAGAAGTTCTGTTTTTTGCAGTGTTATGTAATGGCATCTGAAGCTCTTTCACAGATTGTCACTAAAAATCTTGACAAGAACAACTTCCCAACATGGAAGTTTAGAATGACGAATTTCCTTAAGGGAAAAAGCTATTGGGAGTTCATTACTGGAGCTGAATAAGAACCAGTTATTCCTAATGTTCCTAATCAACAGGAGTTGCAGGCATTTAAAGGTTGGCATGAGAGAGCCAGAAAAGTTATGTACTGGCTGTCTATCAGTATTTTAGATTCTATGATTGTGCATATTCAGGATGCAAGCATGCCGGATACTTTGACAAAAATGTATAACACAAATACACAAGCCAAGAAAATGCAGCTCAAGCAGGAGTTGCATAATCTGTAGAGAGAAAATATGAGTTTTAATGACTACCACATGAAGGTGAAGAAGATTGCAGATGCACTTGCTTATATTTGGTCGCTAGTGGAAGATGATGATTTAGTTTTTGTGACCTTGAATGGTCTAGGAAAGGATTATGCACAATTCTGGACATCCATTTCCGTTGGTGAGAATTTTCCTGATTTTGGGGAGTTGATTTCTGTTCTAATTTCTGAAGAGTAGAGAAATGGTGGTGCGTCTTCTTTAAGAGAAACTTCAAAAGAAGCTGTCTTCTACTCAAATGTTGGAAGAGGTAGAGGCAGAGGTAGAGCAGGCCACTCTGGAGGCCGTGGCAGAAATCATACTATGTAGCAAATTCAAGAAAACCAGTCCTATGGAGGAGGACATGGTAACTTTAGAGGCAGGGGGAGCCAAAGAGATCGTGGTGGATGGGAGAGAGGCCAAAGTGCAAACAACAATGTTGATTGCTACTACTGTGGTAAAATGGGTCATATGGCTAAAGACTGCTACAAAAAGCAGAATGACATCATGAATGGAAAATTGCAACAAGGCAATTATGCATCCTCTAGTAGACAGGGTGATGACAAAATGAGCATTTGTTTATGGTGCAGCACATGACCAATTCTGTGACAAGTGTAGAAGAAAGCAATGATGTGTGGTATGTTGACTCAAGTGTGTCAAACCACATGACAGGTCATGCAGAATGGATGCAGGATGCAAGGAAAATGGACAGACCAGGATTTGTGGAGACTGGTGATGATACTGCACATCCTATTGTGCAGATTGGTAAAATTCCTTTGTCTATGCAGGGTGGGAAAAAGAAATAAGTGTCTAATGTATTTCATGTCCCGAATATCACCAAGAACCTGGTTTCTATTGGACAAATGGTTGAGTAGGGCTTGTAGGTCAGATTTAATCCTCATGGATGCTTTGTTGAGGATATGAAAGATAAAGGTCGCTTGATAGCAAAAGGGAAGAAGAAGGGCAGGATTTTTACGTTGGATGCAGATATGCTTGAATTGAGTGCAGCAATGTTTGCACATGGGACCGGTGTAGCTGATATTGATATCTGACATAAATGCATTGGTCATGTTAATGTACAATGACTTAAATTAATGCAGGCCCAAAATATTGGTGCAAGATTGCCTAAGTTCAAGGTTGTAGAAATGCATAAGGTATGTGAATCCTATCAATTTGGAAAATAGACAAGGAAACCAGTTCCTAGACATGCTCAAGAGAGTAAGAGACCATAGGAATTAATCCACTCTGATGTGTGGACTACTAAAGCTGCATCTGTTGGAGGCTATCATTATTTTTTCACTTTTATTAATGACTACAACAGAAAAGTTTGGGTGTATTTTATGAAAAAGAAAAGTGAAGTGTTTGGGCATTTCAAATCTTTTAAAGCTATGGTTGAAAAAGAAACAGGCTTGCAAATAAAATGCCTAAGGTTAGATGGAGGGGGAGAGTACCTCTCAAATGAGTTTGCAAGGTTTCTGCAAGAGCATGGCATAAAGCAGCAATATTCATGCAGTCATATCCCACAGCAAAATGGACTTGCAGAAAGGAAGAATAGGCATATTGGACATGTATCTCGTGCCATGCTCAATGAAAAAGACCTACCAGATTATTATTGGGCTGAAGCAATTGCTACAGTAGTCTACATAATGAACATGACTCCCACTGCAACAATACATGGCATGATGCTAGAGGAGAGGTATACTGGTAGGAAACCATATATTTCTCATTTGAAAGTTTTTGGTTGCATTGCCTATGTTCATGTGCCAGATGAATTGAGATCCAAGTTGGATCCAAAACCTAAGAAATGCATCTTTATTGATTATTCTCTATAGACATATGGCATTGATTATGAAGAAACATTCATTCTGGTTGCAAGGATGGCAACCGTAAGAGCAGTCATTGCTATGGCTGCATCAAAGGGATGATCTTTACATCAGATGGATGTAAAGAATTCCTTCTTGCATGGTGATTTGCAAGAAGAGGTCTATATGGAGCAGCCACTAAGTATGTTCATGCTGTTCATCCTGAGTTTGTTTGCAGGTTGAAGAAAGCCTCGTATGGCTTGAAGTAAGCACCCAGAGCATGGTCTGATAAGATAGGACAATATCTTGTCACTATTGGCTTTCAGATTTCCAAGGCAGATTTCTCACTTTATGTGAGAAAAATAGAGAAAGATATTATGCTGCTTGTCATTTATGTTGATGATTTGATCATCACAAGTGATAGTGATGAAGATATCCTTCATGTGAAAATGCTATTGAAGCAGAAGTTTGAGATAAAGGATTTGGGAGAGCTGCATTACTTCTTGGGCATTGAAGTGATTAGATCCACAAGTGAGATATGGCTCTTGCAGAGACAGTATGGATTGGACATGTCCAAATATGGGATGATAGGCTATAAGCCTATTTTAGTTCCTTTGAAGTAGAATGTGAAGCTGAGCACAAATGCATGTGAGCTTTTGGAAGACCCTACCATGTACAAACGCATAGTAGGAAGTTTGATTTATATGACTATTACCAGATTTGAGCTATGCTATTGGGTTGGTAAGTCAGTTTATGCAGGCTCCAAGGAAACCACATTTGGATGTGGCTAGACGCATACTGAGGTATGTGAAGTCCACATGTAGTATGGACTATTTTATGAGACTGGGGTTTAGATATAGTTGCATGGATACACTGATGCTGATTGGGCTAGTAGTATTTCTGATAGATGATCTACCAGTGGATATGTGTTCTCTTTTGGGAGTGTTGCAGTCACTTGGAGCAGTACAAAATAGCCTATAGTTGCCTTGTCGAGCATAGAGGCTGAGTACAGGGGTGCAGCAATGGATGCATGTGAGGTAGCTTGGTTGCATAAGCTACTTTATGATATGCATCAGTCTACAGATGGACCAGTTGTCCTTTATTTACATCATTGGATTGCCGATGACGTCCTAGTGGGTGTTGAGATCATCCCTCATCTAGGTGTAGTAGTAGTTAGCCCAGTTCATCTTCTGCATGTTCACCATTCATAGCAAGATATTGGGCACCATGAATTGATGATGATTCATGTGCTTCACTTGGGTGAGCCATTGCAGGGCTCTTGTCGGGTGCTCTACCTCAGGCTTATAGATGGTGTTGAACTGGATGATGGTGTTGAACTGGATGCGGTATCTACACTTGTGGCGGTCATAGGGACAGATGATCTTTAGGGAGTCGAGGCTCTTCTTTTGCTTGGAATATTTCTCTGCCACCACTAGCAGGTTGAATACTAACCGCACCGTGTCTTGATTGATTTGGTAGTGCTGGGGGTTGGCTGCTGCATCTCTCAAGACACTGATGTTGGTGTTGTTGTCGTATGTGTTTAGGAATTCTGCCAACAGCTTCATGTCCAGGTGGCATGGGAAGTGGTCTGCTACTCTCTGTAAGCTTGAAAAGTTAAGGGCTTCCACGACTGCCAAGTCCTGGAGGGCAGCGTATGCTGTTGTGGAGAGTGTAGTCTCAACCCTCGAAGGCAAAGTGCAAGTGGATCATGCAAGCATTTAGCTCTTGGAGCCACGCTTCTCCTAATGGTGAGTGCGCCTGTGAACGCATGATCTTGTATTCGCCAACGGTGGGTGTTGGGGTGCACTTTCGTGTTTTCATGGGGGTTGTGCTTGCTATGGTTGGGTCTTCTTGAGTTGCTTGTTTGGTGGAGGTTTCTTCGTGTTGTAAGTCCTCTGAGGGTATCTTGTGTGGCATTCAAATTGTGGCCGAAGAAGTGCTCTAGGAATCTAAGGGACCCGCTTCATTGTCATGAATCTGCAAGGTCGGGCCTGAAGAGGGGGGGCTTGGTTTGCACAGTGGGACTACTGCCGTTTGACCACCATTGTCATGAATCTGCAAGGTCGGGCCTGAAGAGGGGGGGCTTGGTTTGCACAGTGGGACTACTGCCGTTTGACCACCATTGGTAAGCGAAGCAGTTTGGGCACGCCAGTCAACTTGGCAATTGACGGTGTAGCACTAGGTTCTTCCTAGAATAATATGTTCTTCAGTGGCTTCTGTAGGGAGAACATAAAAGCATATATCCATAGCTTGGCGAACAACCATTAGAATTAGATTTACATAACCCAAGGTTTGCAGAAGTTGGCTGTTTATAGCTCTTATTGAGGCAATAGTGAGGGTTAGGGGTACCTGCAGCTTTTGCCATACCTCTCCCGAGATGAAATTGTGGCTCGCTCCTGGGTCCACGAGTGCTTTGATGCGCATGTGTAGTACTTGTAGCTGAACAAGAAACTTGGCTGGCTCTATTGTTAGCTCATCTATTAGTTGAATCTGTTCAATCGTTGCCTTAAAGAGGGTCATTTGTCTATGCTATCAGATCTTAGCATTACGAATTCTGGCTTCCTTGATAGCCTGGCGCTTCATCCTAGCCACCTTTGCCTTGAGTTCTTTTCCTCTATGCACGGCTTAAAGGGTAGGGATAGTGAGTGGTCCATAGTATCTTTTCAATTTTCTTCCTTTAGGTAATCATCCATTTTCGTCCCTTCAAGGGTGGCTATCTGGCATGCTCCTTAGGGGATGATCTCAACTACGTGGTAAGGACCCATACCTCGATACTTAAGGTTACGTTTGGTGTTGTGGACATTGTATAGAAGTGCCAAGTCTCCTTCTGCCAGGTCCTTGTTCTTGCGCATTTTCAATGAGTCTTTCCCTTACAGCAAGACGGAGGCTAGGCACTACATACTCCATTGGCATTAGTGCCTCTACCCCAAAGGCTAACTTGAAGGGGGTACAATGTGTTGCTAGCTTGTAGGAGGTCCTGTAGGACCATAACGATGCTATGAGCTTATGCGCCCAATCGGTACGACTGGCTTCTACTGTACATGTGATAATCTTACAGCAAGTTTTGTTGGAGCTTTTGGCCAAGCCATTTACTCTAGGGTAATATGGCATTGACTTCCTATGAATGATTATAAACCCACTTGTCAGGATTGCTATGGTTTCATTGAGGAAGTGGGTTCCTCGGTCGTTGACTAACTCCAACAGGCATCCAAACCACATGATGACTTGTCCATATAAGAACATGGCGGTGGATCTTGCATCAGCCTTTACCGTAGCCCTTCCTTCTACCCACTTGGTGAAGTAGTCAGTGGCTAGGATGATGTGTTGAGCCTTAGTACCCTTAGCTGCTAGTCTTATGGAACCAATGAAATCGATGCCCCACTTCTTGAAGGGTTGGTTAGCCAAGATCCCGATTAGGGGCATCATGTCTACCTGATGTGGGATTTGTATGCGCTGGCAGGGGTCACATCGTTTCATGAATTTGACTGCATCTCTAAAGAGTGTTGGCCACTAGAGACCAGCTTGTAGCACCTTACGTGTTGTAACCTCAACGATGAAATGACCTCCTGAAATTCTTGAGTGGGCTTCTTCAAGCACCTCGATGTATTCATGTTCTCATATGCACCTTTGCAATATTCCATCCTTACCCATGCGGTGGAGTGGGCTTGCTATAAGTTAATATGGTGCTGCATCCTTAATGAGTTTATAGGCTCTATCCTTCTTAAGGCTTGGCTTAGGGGTAGCCCATTGGACAAGTAGTGGCCAATTTTGGCGGCCAATTTTGGAATGACATCGAGGAAGAAGAGGGAAGCGTCAGGGAGACCATCTTCTACTTTTGTTGGAGCTTTGATATCGTTAGGGATCCTTGATAGGTGGTCAGCTAAAATGTTAGTTTTGCCCTTACGCACCGCGACTGTAAAGTCGAATTCTAGTAGGATCAGCATCTAGCTAGTGATGTGTCTAGTCATGCAGGGTTTATTGACCAAGTACAACAATGATTGATGGTCCACAAACAAGACAAACTTGTTAGCTAACCAGTAGTGTTTGAATTTCTTGACTGCATAGACCATGGCAAGACACTCTCTCTGTAGTTAACTTCAGCCTCATTTAGTTGACGGCTTGCAAAGTATACCGGGTAATCCAAATTATGCTCCCTAGGCTGAGCTAACACGCATCCCCAATGGCAAAGTTAGAGGCATTAATGTGGACGTGGAATATTAAATTCCAGTCAGGAGACCTCAGTACTAGGGTAGTGGCTAGAGCTAGCTTGAGAGTTTCAAATAATGTTTGCCATTTTTCGGTCCACGCAAAGGATACTAGCAGTTTGTATAACGGGTGGGCTACGTTGGCATAGAACAAAATAAACCTCCGGTAATAGTCTGTATGGCTAGTAAATCGTTGGACTCCCTTAGTGTTGGTGGGAGGTGGTAACTCCAAGATGAGTTTGATTTTATTGTGGTTTGTAGAGATTCCATTGCGGGACACTATGTGGCCCAGGATGACACCATGTTTAATCCAAAACTGGCACTTAAGGGGGTTGAGGGATATGCAGTATAAGCAACACTTCTCAAGGACGAGCCTGAGATACTTCGGGTGGTCATCCCATTTCGAGTTCATGCAGATATCGTCCAAGAAGACTTCCACAAAGTCCCTCATGTATTCTTTGAACACTGTGATCATCATACATTGAAAAGTAGCTAGCGCATTTGTTAGACCAAAGATCATAACCCTGGCTGCATATACTCCCCATTCAGTTGTGAAGGCGGTCTTATGTTGATCTTGGGGAGCGATTGAGACTCGGTTGTAACCCAAAAATCCATCTAGGAAGCAATATGCTTCCTTTCTGGCTACCTTTTCTAGAACATATTTCGTGAATGGCAAGGGGTAGTGGTCATCTCGTGGTCACGTTGACCTTCTTCAAATCTACACATACTCTGATTTTTCCATTCTTCTTCAAGACTATCACAATGGGTGATACCCAGTCTGTATGCTCAATCTCGTAGAGGAATCCTGCATCTATGAGCTTTTGGATTTCTTCCCTCGCTATGAGTGCGTATTTAGGATTCATAGGATAGGGGGGTTGCCGTACTAGCTTGGCATCATCCATCATGGGGATTGTATGCTACACTACTACGGCTGATACTCCTTTCATGTCCATGTACTTCTAGGCCATGCAATTCTTAAATTCCCATAGGAGAGCTATTAAGGCATTCTCCTGACTGGGACTGACTCGGTCATTGGTGACAAATACAGGTTGTGGATCCTGGTCTTTCGAGGCTAAATTTACTTCCTTGACCAAGGCCGACGGTCCATCATATCCTTGAGAATAACCATCCTCTCGGGTTCATTTGGCCTGTTGGTATAAGATCTTGTGATCCTGAATGGTATAGGCCTTGTAGTGGGCTGGCACCTGCCGCAGGTGTTCTTTATCCTCAATCTCCTTCTCATTGTCTATCGAGGCAGTAGACTTTTTGGCCTTTGCCTTGCCTTTGGATGCAATGGATTTGGGACCTGAAGGGGTCTCTTCCCTTGTACTTATAGATCTGACGGGGGTGGTTACCTTACTCACCCTATTTCCCCAATTAGAGGAGCTCATGGTGGGCAGTCATGGTGCCTATGTAGGTCATTCACAGAACCATCTGCATTGTGCATCACCTTATAAACCCACTTGCAACCAATTGCATTCTTGTCTTTAGGCAAATGCACCAATTCCCATGTAGCATTTGCTTCCAAGGCATCCATTTCTTCATCCATGGATTTTTTACATTTTTCTTTCCCCATGGCTTGCTCGAAAGAAGTGGGTTCTGGTTCATGTATCACTTTGACCATATAGGCATAGTGAATGGATGTAAATCCATCATATTTAAGCCTATCAACAGGATACCTAGCTCTGGTAGACCTGTGCAAAATAGAATCACTACCAAGTGCTCTCAAAACATCCCTTGTCTTTCTTACTCTAGGTGTAACAACAGAAGGATACCCAACTCATCATTAAGGCTCTGTTCTGAGCCACTGGATTCACCATCCACATAAGAGTGACCTGCATTCACGTCAATCATGGGCTGATCTACTTTCACTAATCTTTTTTGTGACACTTGCATACCACTATCTACATTTCCTTGAGGAGATCCTTCTGATCTCAATCTGCTTGTCCATGGCAAAGTATGTGAACCACTGCTAGAGGACACTACAAGTCCACTAATATTTTATGATTACTACTATGAATTTTGTGCAACATTACCATTTTGTGCATCTACATCATCAATCACATTTATTGGTTTATACCAGCTGCTCATCTCATTAAAAAAAACATCTCTACTCACTGTAAACTTATGAGTAGAAGGGTTATAGCATCTTTACCCTTTCTACTATAGAGAATAACCAATAAAGATGCACTTCTTAGCTTTTGGATCCAACTTGGATCTCAACTCATCTGGCACATGAACATAGGCAATGCAACCAAAAAATTTCAAATGAGAAATATTTGGTTTCCTACCAGTATACCTCTCCTCTGCTGTCATGCCATGTATTGCTACAATGGGAGTCCTATTCATTATGTAGACTACTGTAGCAACTGCTTCAACCCAATAATAATTTGGCAGGTCTTTCTCGTTGAGCATGGCATGAGATACATCTCCAATATGCCTGTTTTTCCTTTCTGCAAGTCCATTTTGCTATGGGGTATGATTGCATGAGTATTGCTGCTTTATGCCATGCTCCTCACGGAAACTTGCAAACTCAATTGAGAGGTACTCTCCCCCTCCATCTAACCTTAGGCATTTTATTTGCAGGCCTATTTCTTTTTCAACCATATCTTTAAAAGCGTTGAAATGCCCAAACACTTCACTTTTCTTTTTCATAAAATACACCCAAACTTTTCTGCTATAGTCATCAATAAAAGTGACAAAATAATGACAGCCTCAATAGATGCAGCTTTAGTAGTCCACACATCAGAGTGGATTAATTCCAATGGCCTCTTACTTTCTTGAACATGTCTAGGAAATGGTTTCCTTGCATGTTTTCCAAATTGGCAGGCTTCATATACCTTATGCATTTCTGCAACCTTGAACTTAGGCAATCTTGCAACAATATTTTGGGCTTGAATTTATCTAAGTTGCTGTACATTAACATGACCAATGCGTTTATTCCAAATATCAATATCTGCAACTACACCGGTCCCATGTGCAAACATTGTTGCACTCAATTCAGGCATGTCCACATCCAATGTAATCATCTTGCCCTTCTTCTTCCCTTTTTCTATCAAGCGAATTTTCATATCCTCAACAAAGCATCCATGAGGATTAAATTTGACTTGTAAGCCTTGCTCAACCATTTGACCAACAGAAACTAGGTTCTTGGTGATATTCGGGACATGAAATACATTAGACAAGTATTTCTTTTTTCCATCCTGCATAGATAAAGGAATTTTACCAATCTGTACAATAGGATGTGTAGTATCATCACTAGTCTCCACAAATCCTGGTCTTTCCATTTTCCTTGCATCCTGCATCCATTCTGCATGACCTGTCATGTGGTTTGATGCACCTGAGTCAACATACCACACATCATTGCTTTCTTCTGTGCTTGTCAAAGAATTGGTCATGTGCTGCACCATAAATAGATGCTCATTTTTGTCATCACCCTTTCTACTAGAGGATGCATAATTGCCTTGCTGCAATTTTCTAGTCATGATGTCATTCTGCTTTTTATAGCAGTCTTTAACCATATGACCCATTTTACCACAGTAGTAGCATTCAACATTGTTGTTTGCATTTTAGCCTCTCTGCCATCCACCACGACCTCTTTGGCTCCCCCTACCTCTAAAGTTACCACGTTCTCCTCCATAGGATTGGTTTTCTTGAATTCGCTGCATATTTTGATTTCTGCCATAGCCTCCAAATTGGCTTGCTCTACCTCTGCCTCTACCTCTTCCAGCATTTGAGTAGAAGACAGCTTCTTTTGAAGTTCCAACTGAAGAAGATGCATCACCATTTCTCTGCTCTTCAGAAATTAGAAGAGCAATCAACTCCTCAAAATCAGGAAAATTCTCATGGATGGCAATGGATGTTCGGAATTGTGCATAATTCTTTCCTAGACCATTCAAGGTCACAGAAACTAAATCATCATCTTCCACTGGTGACCCAATAGAAGTAAGTGCATCTACAATCTTCTTCACCTTCATGTGGTAGTCATTGATGCTCATACTTTCTGTCTACACATTATGCAACTCTTGCTTGAGCTGCATTTTCTTGGCTTGTGTATTTGTGCTTTACATTTTTGCCAAAGTATCCCACACCTCCTTCAGTGTGCTTGCATCTTGAATATGCATAAACATAGAATCTGAAATACTGATAGATAGCCAGTACATAACTTTTCTCACTCTCTCATGCTAGCCTATAAATGCCTGCATCTCCTGTTGATTGGGAACATTAGGAATAATTGGTTCTTGTTCAGCTCCAGTAATGAACTCCCAATAGCCTTTTCCCTTAAGGAAATTTGTCATTCTAAACTTCCATGCTTGGAAGTTATTCTTGTTAAGCTTTTCAGTGACAATCTATGAAACAGCATCAGATGTCATTACAGAACACTGCAAAATATTCTATCACTGCAAAAGAACACAACTTATGCCTCACAAGGGCAAATCTGCAAAACTAACGAGAGTGATATTTGACCACACAATCACTTCCTAGTGACGATTATGCATCAACAAGCAATAAGAATGATTCTATCACTCCCAATATCTCTGCGCATAGGCATATGATGCAATTTCTATGATAACTTTTCACCGACCTGCAGAACAGTGGTCGCACAGCAAAAATAGGGCACTTTCCTGAGTGCCTGTGGAAAACTTCTGCCACCAAAACAGGCCCCAAAATGACCTCAAATCCACACCGTGAAGGGCATCCCAATCTAAGATAGTGCACTCTTGCACTTTTCGGCTGTGCTACCTGTAGAGATTTGCTCCCAAACTCGAAAGTGAAGGGCATCCCAATCTAAGACAGTGCACTCTTGCACTTTTCGGCTGTGCTACCTGTAGAGATTTGCTCCCAAACTCGAAAAAAAAGGAAAGCAACACTGATCCTCTTACCAAGACACTGCGAATTTGGTTTGCTTTCTTGAGCTCCTTACCACGAACCGAGCTCTGATACCATGTGAAGAGAGTGGGAGAGAAGAAAGGAGTCTCACTTGCAGCTTTCTCACATACACAATGGGGGAATATAGACAAAGGTGGAGGCTAAAAATAGTTTTCCTCTTCTTAGTTGTGAAAGCCAAAAGAACTCTAAGTACAAAAGAATAGGTGAACCCTATATGTGGGTCTCAAACAAAACTCAGCTAGTTAAGGTGGCATACTAACTGAGCCACTAACTAGAGTATATAAAGATAGCTGTCATCCAGCATGGGCGGTGTACCAACCGCATCTGCAGCTAACATGTCGGTGACATAAATGCACAATGGTCACCCTAGCATATCACGAGTGGAGCTCGATATTTCAACAGGATTTACCCTTAGCAGCAGAGACACAATTGGCATTTTCACTTCAGTAGATAGGAAGGCTAGCACTATCGCAAGGTTTCGGTGAAGCATCTTCCTCCATGGATAACATGTCATCGAAGCCGTACAAGTCTCCTTTGCCTTGGAGGGTCTGTAGTACTGGGTCCTCTTTGAGCATCTTCTACATTAGATCCGGAGCTTCCAACTGCTCCACACTGATGTGTTCTTCTTCTTCCACCCTTTCTGGGACCTTGAGATATTTTGCTCCTCGATGCCCCATCAGGTGGGCTAGATGGATAGTATCTGATCCCCTACTAGCCTTTAGTTGATATTCGAACTTATCATGGCACTCACGCACCAGGTCTTGGGCATCCTTTACGTATTGCTTTTGTAAGACTGGGTCAAGGAAAGTCTCTTTATAGGTGGGAGCTGGTGCCAGGCCCTGGGCTTGCATGGACATGTTTACTTTTGGAATAGGGGGTACACGGAGGAGGTGGCAAGGGTAGCTGTTTCCTCATCAGAACCATCTTGGATGAATACTAGATCAGAACCATCACCTCCTCGACTTTGTTGGAATGAGGTAGAGGCTATGGAGGAATTTCAGGACCAGGCAATAGGGATACCTTACCCCTCTTGGTGAGCTTCTTCATGGCCTTGCCTAGTGCCTTAGCCTGCATCCTTTTAATGACTTGTAATGGCATTGTGGCCACATGGCCTTATTCGATGCTAAGCAGATTGAGGCTGGTGCTCTTTGGTGGGGTCAGTCAGTGGAGTGGTTGGTCTCCTCGTGGGAGATGCTCCATGCCACATCCTATGCACAAGGGGGCGAGGTTGGTTGTGGTTGGGGCAGTGGGCGTACGATCCTTGTATGGACAGTCCTTCAAGAAGTGTGGGCCCTCACATTTGAAACAGGACACCGGTAGGATTAAAGTGCCTCGGTAGGGACATTTATTTGCTCTATGGAGGCCTTGGTAGGTATAAAATTGGAGTGGGGCCTCCGAGCAATTGAGTCAAATCTCTTGCCCTTATGTTTACGGGGGCAGTCTAGAATACGAGGACTGGTTGATCCTCTGGTGGAAGGTAGTGAGCTAAGGCTCCACTTCCCTCCTTGTAAGGATAATAATCATGAGGTCCATGATCAGGGTCCGTTTCCTCCCAGTCATTGGGCAACTCTTCGACCAACACTTGATTGAATGGGATGATGCAAGGTAGCGAGGGTTGCAGGCCCAGTATGGGTGGAGGCAGCAGAGCTGGTTGAGCCTGGTACTAGTTAGAGTGATCAAAGTTGAGACTTGCAACGCTAGTGCCATCTTCAAATTGGTCATCAATCATCAACCATATTTGTACATGCATGTGTATCTTTGTGTGTTTGCTCACTCATAAACGACTACATTTACACACTCACACATTCCTAGAGAATCAATATGCACACCCTCCCATGTGTATGCTTGATTAATACCCCGCATACTGCTATTACTTCACTTATATTCATACTTACTTTAAGTATCCTAGGATACATATTTTAAGTGAAATGGCACAAGAAGTAGCTTGAACTCATACTCACTTTTGTAGCTTGATATTATCAATTTTGACTATTACTTTGCATGTTATTAGGACAAGTTACATTCATACTCATAATTCATACTTGTAAATATTTTACTTACTCTAAATAGCTCACGCACATACTTTAAGTAGCTTGCACTATTTTGTATTCATACATGGAGTATAGTTATGAATATCATACATATTTTTAGTAGCTTGAATACAATATGCACTATATTTATATGCATACATGGAGTAGGCTTGTAAATATCATACATATGTTCAGTATCTTGAATACTAGATGCACTATATTTGTATGCACATCCTTTAACCTCACGTGCATTAAGGCTTGAAGGAAGGCATGGCCGAAGGTGTTGATGATGCACAATACATAGTCAGGGAGGAGAGGGTAGGTGTAGGGTGATGAACATGACCAGGAGCAAGTCCCTCATCCCATACTTAGGAGAACTCAGGGTGGAGGGCAACATATAAGGTGGGGCACAGGAGGACAGAGTGGCGAAAGGTGGAGGGCAAGAGGGTGGAGTGGCAGAGGGTAGCATATAAGGGGAGGGGAAGCTGGAGTCTTGTGGGAGGTTCTAGAAACATCGTTACTTTTGCATCTACTTTACATTAATTGAGCCTTCCTTTTCACCCCACTTAGTTCTCCTAAACTAAATAATGCTATTTTTTCTCTCATAGCCCACCTATTTGGAAAAACACTATTGCAGATGAAGTGAGGACATTGCATGGCTTCTCAAAAAAAGATTCCGTTCAAAATCCTAGGATTATTGGCCACTTTTTTCTCATTGGTACATCTCCAAAAACATTCTATTCTACAATATGGCACAAATTTATGTAGCACAAATCTTTAAGATCAACTAGATACATATACTTAGGCTTTCATACTTGCCTACACATGATTATCATCTTCAAAACACATGCTAGATTATGAATTTTATTTTACAGGTTGCAAGAAATATTCTACATCCACAAGGTCATCCTAAGATTTCATCATCATTGATGGTATAGAAATTTAATTCAAATCAAATGAGCATAAAAGATATCGTTATTTAAATTATAACAAAGAAACCAAATGAAGTACATGTGAAATATGTACCAAATGGGAAATACATATGACAAATAGAAAAACAAATCATTTAAATATCTTAAAATATGTCCATATATCAAAATTTATATGAAAAGCCAAATGTCTAACTAAACATCAACACAATCTATGCATGTCTTATCAATAGTGGTAGTAATGTCTCTTCTTGTACAATAGTCGAACCTATTCTAGTTTCCTTAATAGCTTCACACTCTAGCTCAACAAATTCACCAGCCTCATCATGAAGGGAAAATTGAGGCTCTGATGAAATTGCTTGCACTCAATCATTATTAACTATAATTTTTATGTGGTTGAGATAAAAAACAAGCTTGGAAGATCACAAGCGACTCTCTAAGAGTGGCTTGGAAGATCATAGGCAATTTTTATGTGGCTAAGATAACAAATCAAGCTTGGAAGGTGGATCTCTAAGAGAGGCAATTAGGGAAAAACCTTGCAAAAATGAGAGGTGATTAGAGAAAAACTTGCATGGTTTTGTAGGCCACTTTTCACCCAAAAAATACCCTAAACCCTTTAAAAAATCACATATTATGACATAACTTGATGATATCATAATGCCATGTCATAGAGTAAACCCTAAATTCAATGATAGCATCAAGATGTAGTGAATGTTATGATGAAAGTCAATGATATCATCAAAATTTGGAAAGATTGTGATAGAACTTGATGATATCATCGAGTTCTGTCATAAGTTATGATAGAATTCGATAACATCATCGAAATTTTTCATAACAAACATAGAAATAGTAAAACGATGATAACTTTTGAACCAAAACTCCGTTTTGGGAGATTTTTGGCTCAAAATTTAGAGCACGGGTGTCTCTACAATGATGTTGTGGCACTTTGTTCTAAGTTGAAGCTAAATGCACTCCAAAATTAGGTGCAATGTAAGGGGTTCATTATACCATACAAGCATCAAGCCATAATCCTAGCATAAATATAGCTCTAACTACCCATGTTCAAATCATATTATGGCTCATTGCAATTTTTTCCCAACTTATGACATAATTTGATAGCATAATCAACTTCTATCACGACCTAAGAGTCGTAATAGCATCAACTTTCCTGATGACCAATAGATGCCTTTGTCATAGGATGGAGATCAAATTTAAACTTTCACAAATAGATGAGGATGCAATACATGCGGGCATCATCTAGGAATTACAAAATATGTGCTTGATGAGGAAAGAAAAATATGCGGAAAGTATGATGGGTAGTGTGACATGAAGTTGGGGGTAATAAACTTCACACAGCTCTTCACTTCCTACTGCTTTCGAACTAACTGACAAAGATATTTATCATTGAGAATGAGACATTAGAAAGAAGCTTTTATGCCAAGATACTACACCATACTTTCCTCCCTCAGATGAGAATGAAGATGGTAACATCCCAAGTGATGTTGTAATCAAGCATAGGGAGAAGGAAAGGATCAGCAGAGGCCATAATCTCAGCGAGCCGGTCTGTGCCAAAGAGAAGAGCGATACGTTGTTGAAAGAAGATCTTGTAGCTAAACATGACATGAACTAATATATATCGAGGAGTTTGAAGGGGCTTATTAGGTCGGATGGGTAGATTCTGAGGAAACATTGCACCTCCTTCATAGGCACCTTTACACTTAGCTTAAAACACTCTACAAACTATCATTAGACCCAGAGGCCTATAACTTTTAGTAGAGACATGATATCAAAGATTCAAGCACACGAAGAGGTACACCTTAATATGGGCTTTGCTCTGATATAAGTTTCATTGAAAACAGACAGACGTTTGAAGAGATATGGACAGTTTACTAGAAGGGGGTAAAAAATATCATGAAAACAAACTATCAAACACAAAGACTCATAACATTTTGCAGCAGTATCTGATTCAAGATCTAAGTACCTAGAGACATGCAGCTTAACGAGAGTTTCACGCTGATGTATGTTTCCTAAGAAAAACAAAGAAGCGGCCAAAAAGTTATGGACAGTTTACTAGACGAGGGTAAAAACTATCATGAAAATAGATTGTCAGACCCAAAGAATCATAACTTTTTGCAGCAGTATTTGATTCAAGATTTGATCACAACAAACATGCGCCTTAAAGAGAGCTTTGCGCTGATATAAATTTCATTAAAATCGGACTATTGAGTAGAAAGTTATGAGCAAAATACTAACAAGGGGTCAAACTATCATGCAAACTGCCCTCCACCCATGCTAATTTCGCCTGAGCAGGATGCTCCCTCAAGACTCCACCTTCATCAACGATCCACTCCTCAGATTTTGCCTAGAAGAGGGGAAGAAGTTTACATGGTGGCTTGGGAAACAAATGGACCATGTGTGCATAGTGAGCAGCTGAATAGAAAGAACTTTTAAGGCTTTGAAAGAAAGAAAAGGGAAGAGACACTCGAGAGAGAGAACCTGAAGTGACCTTCATTACAAATAGAGTGAGAATCCACTCCAACACTACAAACACAAGGGCGAAGAAGAGCTTTCATACATACAAGAGGGAGCGGAAGCTCCAAGACTACTCATAGAGAGAGAATAAACTAGAGAGAGATGGACTCAAGAGTCTACATAAGAGAATATCTACAAGAGGGAGAGAAGGCTCATGGAAGAGGCTTGGGGAGACTAGAGCTACAGAAACATGAGGCCTAATGGTGGAACAGATTGATGAACAAGGTGTTGAGATATGGAGCTCCACTCGCGATATGCCAGGGTGACTGTTGTGCATTTATGTCACCGACTTGTTAGCTGCAGATGCGGTTGGTACACCGCCCACGAATAATAGCTGGATGACAGCTATCCTTATCTACTCTAGTTTGTGGCTCAGTTAGTATGCTACCTTAGTTAGTTAAGTTTGGTTTGAGACCCACATATAGGGTTCTTCTATTTCTTTGTACTTAAGTTCTTTTGGCTTTCACAACTAAGAAGAGGAAAACCGTTTTCAGCCTCCACCTTTGTGTGTATTCCCCCATTGTGCATGTGAGAAAGCCGCAAGTGAGACTCCTTCCCTCTCTCCCACTATCTTCATATGGTATCAGAGCCTTGTTCGTGGTAAGGAGCTCAAGAAAGCAAACCAAGTTCGTGGCGTCCTGGTAAGAGGACTAGTGTTGCTTTCCTATTTCGAGTTTGGGAGCAAATCTCTATAGGTAGCATAGCCAGAAGTGCAAGAGTGCACTGTCTTAGATTGAGACACCATTCACGGTGTGGCGAGAGCGCAGTATATGCTGCAAGTAAGGGCAAAGCCCTTAGTGACTTTATTTTTCTGATTTGAGGCCATTTCGGGGCCCATTTTGAAGGCGGAAGTTTTTCGTAGGCACTCAGAAAAAGGCCCTGTTTTTGCTATGCGACCACTGCTCGGCTAGTCGGTGAAAAGTTGCCGCAGAAATTGCATCGTATGCCTGTGTGCAGAGATATTGGGAGTTGCAGAATCATGCTTGTTGTCTGTTGATGCAAAATCATCACTAGGAAGTGACTGTGTGGTCAAATACCACTTTTGTCCGTTTTGCAGAACTGCCTGTGTGAGGCAAAAGCTGTGTTTTTTGTAGTGACAAAATATTTTGCGGTGTTCTGTAATGGCATCTGATTCTCTTTCATAGATTGTCACTGAAAAGCTTGACAAGAACAACTTCCAGGCATGGAAGTTTAGAATGACGAATTTCCTTATGGAAAAAGGCTATTGGGAGTTTATTACAGGAAAGGAAGAAGAACCTGTTCTTCCTAATGTTCCCAATCAATAGGAAATGCAAGCATTTAAAGGATGGCATGAGAGAGCCAAGAAAGTTATGTACTGGCTGTCTATCAGTATTTCAGACTCTATGATTGTGCATATTCAGGATGCAAGTATGCCAAAGGAGGCATGGGATACTTTGGCAAAAATGTACAGCACAAATACGCAAGCCAGGAAAATGCACCTCAAATAGGAGTTGCACAATGTGCAGAGAGAAAATTTGAGCATAAATGACTACCACATGAAGTTGAAGAAAATTGCAAATGCATTTGCTTCCATTGGGTCGCCAGTGGAAGATGATGATCTAGTTTCTGTGACCTTGAATGGTCTAGGAAAGGATTATGCACAATTCCGGACATCCATTGCCGTCCGTGAAAAATTTCCTGATTTTGAAGAGTTGTTTGCTCTTCTAATTTCTGAAGAGCAGAGAAATGGGGGTGCATCTTCTTCAGGAGGAACTTCAAAAGAAACTATCTTCTACTCAAATGCTGGAAGAGGTACAGGCAGAGGTAGAGGAGGCCGATCTGCAGGCCATGGTAGAAATCAAAATATGCAGCAAACTCAAGAAAACTAGTCCTATGCAGGAGGACGTGGTAACTCTAGAGGCAGGGGGAGTCAACGAGGCCGTGGTGGATGGCAGAGAGGCCAAAATGCAAACAGCAATGTTGAATGCTACTATTGTGGTAAAATGGGTCATGTGGCTAAGGACTGCTACAAAAAGCAGAATGACATTATGAATGGAAAATCGCAGCAAGGCAATTATGCATCTTCCAGTAGACAAGGTGATGACAGAAATGAGCATCTATTTATGGTGCAGCATATGACCAACTCTGTGTGACAAGTGCAGAAGAACGAAATGATATGTGGTATGTTGACTCAGGTGCATCAAACCACATGACAGGTCATGCAGAATGGATGCAGGATGCAAGGAAAATGCAAAAGCCAAGATTTGTGGAGACTAGTGATGATATTGCACATCCTATTGTGTAGATTGGTAAAATTCTGTTGTCTATGCAGGATGGGAAAAAGAAATACCTGTCCGATGTATTTCATGTCCCCAACATCACCAAGAACCTGGTTTCTGTTGGTCAAATCGTTGGAGCAGGGCTTGCAGGTCATATTTAATCCTCATGGATGCTTTGTTGAGGATATGAAAAATAACGGTTGCTTCGTAGCAAAAGGAAAGAAGAAGGGTAGGATGTTTACGTTGGTTGTGGACATGCCTGAATTGAGTGCAGCAATGTTTGCACATGGGACCAGTGTGGTTGCAGATATTGATATCTGGCACAAACGCATTGGTCATGTTAATATACAACGACTTAAATCAATGCAAGCCCAAGATATTGTTGTAGGATTGCCTAAATTCAAGGTTGCAGAAATGCACAAGGTTTGTGAAGCCTGTCAATTTGGGAAACAGGCAAGGAAACCTTTTCCTAGGCATGTTCAGGAGAGTAAAAAGCCATTGGAATTAATCCACTCTGATGTGTGGACTACTAAAGCTGCATCTATTGGAGGCTGTCACTATTTTGTCACATTGATTGATGGCTTCAATAGAAAACTTTGGGTGTATTTAATGAAAAAGAAAAGTGAAGTGTTTGGGTACTTCAAAGCTTTTAAAGCTATGGTTGAAAAAGAAACAGGCCTACAAATAAAATGCCTAAGGTCAGATGGAGGGGGAGAGTACCTCTCAAATGAGTTTGCAAGGTTCTTGCAGGAGCATGGTATAAAGCAACAATATTCATGCAGTCATACCCCAGCAAAATGGGATTGCAGAAAGGAAAAACAGGCATATTGGAGAGGTATCTCGGGCCATGCTAAATGAAAAAGATCTACCAGATTATTATTGGGTTGAAGCAGTTGCTACAGCAGTTTACATAATGAACAGGACTCCCACTGCAGCAATACATGGCATGACGCCAGAGGAGATGTATACTCGTAGGAAACCATATATTTCTCATTTGAAAATTTTTGGTTGCATTGCCTATGTTCATGTGCCAGATGAGTTGAGGTCCAAGTTGGATCCAAAAGCTGAGAAGTGCATCTTTATTGGTTATTCTCTGCAGCAGAAAGGGTATAGATGCTATAATCCTTCTACACGTAAGTTCACAGTGAGAAGAGATGTTGTTTTTGATGAGATGAGCAGCTGGTATAAACCAGTAAATGTAATGATTAATGTAGATGCACAAAATGGTAATGCTGCACAGAATTCACAGCAGCAATCACAAAATATGAGTGAACCTGGAATGTCCTCTAGCAGTGGTTCACATACTTCGCCATGGACAGGTAGATTGAGATCAGGAGAATCTCCTCAAAGCAATGCAGATATTGGTACGCAGGTATCACCAAAAGGAAAAGAGAAGGTAGATCAGCCCATGTTTGATGTGAATGCAGGTCACTCTTATGTGGATGGTGAATCCAGTGGCTCAGAACAGAGCATTGATGATGAGTTGGGTATTCCTTCTGTTGTTACACCTAGAGTAAGGAAGACCAAGGATGTTTTCAGAGCACCTGGAAGTGAGCCTATTTTGCACAGGTCTACTAGAGTTAGGTATCCTATGGATAGGCTGAAATATGATGGATTTACAGCCATTCACTATGCCTATATGGTCAAAGTGATACAGGAACCAAAACCGACTTCTTTTGAGCAAGCCATGGGAAATGAAAAATGGGAGAAAGCCATGGATGAAGAAATGGATGCCTTGGAAGCAAATGCTACATGGGAATTGGTGCCTTTACCTAAAGATAAGAATGCAATTGGCTGTAAGTGGGTTTATAAGATCAAGCACAATGTAGATGGTTCTGTGAATAGATACAAGGCAAGATTAGTTGTCAAGGGGTATGCACAGACATATGGCATTGATTATGAAGAAACTTTTAGTCCAGTTGCAAGGATGGCAACCGTAAGAGCAGCCATTGCTATGGCTGCATCAAAGGATGGTCTTTACATTAGATGGATGTAAAAAATGCCTTCTTGCATGGTGATTTGCAAGAAGAGGTCTTTATGGAGCAGCCACCAGGTTATGTTCATGCTCTTCATCCTAACTTTGTTTGCAGGTTGAAGAAAGCCTTGTATGGCTTGAAGCAAGCACCTAGAGCATGGTCTGACAAGATAGGATAATATCTTGTCACTATTGGCTTTCAGATTTCCAAGGTTGATTTGTCACTTTATGTGAGAAAAACAGAGAAAGGGATTATGCTGCTTGTCATTTATGCTCAGGGGGGTCACTATGTATAAACCCTCTATATCACGTGCGTTCAAGGCCTATATTTAAAGTCCCTTATTTGTAAAAAATTTCATTAATAAAATGTACCCCTTTTCTATACAAATCTGTAAATTTTTTCCAAAACTATTTTAAATAGTCCCTTATGTATATTTATTTCTGTAAATTTTAGACATAAAAAAAATCCTTCTGTTGAACTCACATGATAGGGTTACATATGATGAGTGAGCCCCCCGAGCATTTATGTTGATGATTTGATCATCACAGGTGATAGTGATGAAGATATCCTTCATGTGAAAATGCTATTGAGGCAGAATTTTGAGATGAAGGATTTGGGAGAGCTATGCTATTTCTTGGGCATTGAGGTGATTAGATCACCAAGTGTGATACAGCTCTTGCAGAGGCAGTATGGATTGGACATGCTGTCCAAATATGGGATGACAGGCTGTAAGCCTATTTCAGTTCCTTTGGAGCAGAATGTGAAGCTGAGCATAGATGCAGGTGAGCTTTTGGAAGACCCTACTATGTACAGACGCATAGTAGGAAGTTTGATTTATATGACTATTACCAGGCCAGATTTAAGCTATGCTGTTGGATTGGTAAGTCAGTTTATGCAGGCTCCAAGGAAACTGCATTTGGATGCGGCTAGACGCGTACTCAGGTATGTGAAGTCCACATTGCAGTATGGACTATTGTGCTGGTAGTATTTCCAATAGACGATCTACCAGTGGATATGTGTTCTCTTTTGGGAGTGTTGCAGTCACTTGGAGCAGCAAGAAACAGCCTACAGTTGCCTTGTCGAGCACAAAGGCTGAGTACAGGGTGCAGCAATGGCTATAGGTGAAGTAGCTTGGTTGCATAATCTACTTTATGATATGCATCAGTCTACAGATGGGCCAATTGTCATTTATTGTGACAACATGAGCAATATACACTTGGCAAAGAACCCAGTCTTTCATGCTAGAACAAAGGACATTGAGGTGCATTATCACTATGTGCGGGAGAAGGTTTTACTAGGTCTTATTGATCTAGTTTATGTCAGCACAAAGGATCAGGTAGCTGACATATTCACGAAAGCATTGGGTGCAGAGAAGTTGCACAAGTTCAGAGACCTGCTTGGTGTGCAGGAATTGGGATTGAGCTCGAGGGGGAGTGTTGAGATATCAAGATCCACTCGCGATATGCCAGGGTGATTGTTGTGCATTTATGTCACCGACTTGTTAGCTGTAGATGCGGCTGGTACACCGCCCATGAATAATATCTGGATGACAACTATCCTTATCTACTCTAGTTTGTGGCTCAGTTAGTATGCCACCTTAGTTAGTTGAGTTTGGTTTGAGACCCACATATAGGGTTCTTCTATTTCTTTGTACTTGAGTTCTTTTGGCTTTCACAACTAAGAAGAGGAAAACCGTTTTCAGCCTCCACCTTTGTGTGTATTCCCCCATTGTGCATGTGAGAAAGCTGCAAGTCAGACTCCTTCCCTCTCTCCCACTATCTTCACACAAGGGAGAGGAGTGCTCCTTTTATAGAGGTTTTGTTACCCTCCACCCATTTGTAATTGCTGCCTGTAGATTCCTTTTCCCATCAATCACATAAGCATGTATGTCACCATCCATGTCCTTTTTGGCTACTCTTGCCATGTGTCCCATCACAAGATGCTCAAGACTCTTAAAATATTGAGAAAGTCAAGAGTCTCCTCACATGGAGCTCATAGGGACCCTCTCTTTTCCACATGTCCACATCCTCCTTATTCCACATAGGAGTTCTCGAAGGATTCCTCTTGACTTCACACTCCTCCACATGCCTTCCACACGCTTGGCATGTGGCCTCTCTTATATTATTGGAACACATGGACATGAGCCCACCTCTTTATATGACTCACTCTTCCTATTTTCTAAAAAACATTCCATAATATCCCATACACGAATAACTCTCACCCCATACGAAGGTATTTATAATTCATACCTATGGTATTTACAATGAGCCACTCCACTCATCCTCTCCATCCCATACAATATCATAGAGAATAGAAATAAGTGAGAGCCGCTAGGCTATCACTGGATACTCAAACTCTTATCAAACATAGAGAAAAACAATACCAATGCCAAATTAAAAATATCAATTTTTGGCGTCACACTTTTCCCCCCCCAGCAGATCCTCTCTAGTACAGAGAGGGTTTGCTAGCCCTCAAGGTGGTCGAGCATAGAAGAATTTAAGGCGATACTCATTGGTGCATCTGGGTATCACCATGCCATCAACCTCCTCAAGCTGATAGGTTCCATTCGTGAACTTATTTTTGACTCAATATGGTCCCTCCCATCGACTAATAAACTTTTTGTCTAGCCGCTTGTCTAGACGGCTATCAAATCTCATTACCAAATCTCCTTCTACAATATCTTTCTTCTTGCGTAATTTGGTGTCAAAACGGGCCTTGAGCCTTTTTTGAGAAGATTCCAAGTTTTGTAAGGCCTGTAATCTGCATTCATCCAAGGCTTCTAGCTGTACCAAGCATTGAGCATAGGCATCCTCCTGTCCTTCTATTCTTGCAACAGCTGTACGAAGACTATAGATCTCCAATTCAATGGGTAAAATGGCTTCTATTCCATACACTAGTTGGAATGGTGTAAACCCAATAGCTAGCTTATGTGTGGTTCTGTAAGCCCATAAAACATCTACCAAGTGCCTATCCCAATGCCTTTTCTTGGTGTCAACAAGCTTTCCCATTGAATTGCACAACAATCCATTTGTTTTCTCAACCAAGCCATTACATTGGGGACAATATGGTGTGGACATGCTATGATTTATCTTTAGCTTACGCACCACATCTTCAATTAGTTCATTTCTAAAAGAGGTTCCTCCATCAGTGAGAATTTCCAAAGGACAAACAAAGCATGAACAAATTTGATCAAAGAGAAATTTAGCAACTGTGCTTGCCTTGCTATTGACTGTGGCCTTGGCCTCTGCCCATCGAGTCGCATAATCTGTGACCACCAATAAATAATGCTTGCCTTGAGATGAGCAAGGGAGTGGTCCCACAAAGTCCAACCCCCACCTCTCAAATGGTCCATATGCTGGAATAGGCTTCAAGGGCACAGGAATCAACTGTTGCCTTCCAAACTTTTGGCATACTTTACAACTTCGACACCATTCATATACATCCTTATGGAGGCATGGCCAAAAGTATCCTACATTAAGAATTCTCCTAGCTGTGATTGCTGAAGCAAAATGACCAGAGCATTCATGACACATTTCTAGGATTCTCCTAGTCTCCATGGGATGGACCACTCGACGGAGCACCTTATATTTTCCCAATTTATAAAGAATGTCATCAACAATAGTATAGGGACAAGCCTTCCTTACCAATCTTTGCTTCTATTATGGAGTTAACCCTCGAGGAAACATGCCTTTTTCCACATATTGCTGAACATCTTGCAGTTCTTGCCATCCAGTGTCTACCAAAGAAACCACCCCCCGGTCTTGTACTACAATGGCTTGAGTAGCTAACTCATCTGCCCTTTGATTTTCTTTTCTGTTAATATAAACAAACTTGCAAAAATCAAACTGACTACATAGTGCCATAGCCTTTTCATTAAGCTCCTTCAAATGAGGACTTCTTGTCTTGTAATGCCCTTGCATTTGCTTTATAATAAGCTGAGAATCTCCTTTTACTTCCAATTCTTTAACTTGACTTTGAAGACAACCCTCCAAACCAAGAATCAAAGCATTATACTCAGCTGCATTGTTAGTTGTGATACCTGGAAGAGCTCTTGTCCTCTTGCCCATACCTCTTGACCTTTAGGATTCATCAAGACTATTACCCCGGCTCCTTGTTGGCATGAAGGATTAAAAGCCCCATCAAAATACAAAACAAAAGCTGTTGGTGGTGTATCCCTTTCATCTTTAATGTTCTCCTTACATTTCTTTTCTTCTCCTAGATCCTCCTGTCCTGTGAGAAAATCTGCCATAGTGGACCTAGTGGTATTTTCAGTGACAAAAGAGAAAGAGAACTCTTGAAGCTCTGACAACCATTTTGCAAATCTCCCCCAAGGATTAGGCTTGCGAACTAGATATGCTAATACAGATTGAGAGGTAAGGAAGAAAAATGGTCAAGGTAATAAATAGGAGCGAAACTTCATCTTGGAATGGCAAAGGAAAATGATCCCTCTTAGTGCATGCATTCAAAGGATGAAAGTCCACACAAACTCGCCACTTATTTCCTTTCTTTGGTGTGACAAATACAAGAATCATCAATAGGAAAGATGAATCCCGCCTCAAGTAGTTGTGTTACCTCTTTCTTTATTGCCTCAGCTTGGATCACCCCTAATCGCCTTAAGCATTGCACAACTGGCTTGCTTTCTGGCTTCAACTCAATCTTGTGCTCCACAAGAGATACTGGTCCAACCTGTGAATAGCTTGTTGCAAAGAGACATGGAAAATCATCTAGCATATCCAAGTACTGGAGCTCACTATCTGATAGAGAATCACCAAGAAGCTCTTCATTGCATTAGCGTCGTTTAGTGTGCTCCACATCCTCCACATGAAATGTCTCTATAGGATCTTCTTGCACCACCACCTTGTTCCTTCCTAACTCATCTCGATCAGCACTAAGACAAAGACCAAAGGCCACTCCTTCCACCTTACCCTCTGAGTTGGACTCCTTTGAGCTACACCCTGTCCCTTCTTCTTCATCGGTTAAGTCGGATCTTGAACTCTCTGATGTTGAAGACTCCTCCTTGACAACTTCCTTTTTGCAGCTTCTGATGTTGTTGCACACCTTCTTATCATTTCCTTGCGAAATCAATTCTCTAGTATCCCACTTTTGAATAGCCTTCACCTTGCGTAGCCAAGGCCTTCCCAAAATCAATGGATAGGCACATGCATCTGGCTTGGTAGGGATCACCTGAAAAGTAGTCGGCACAAAAATTCCATATACATTTATATCAACCTCTCTCCAAGTGGGTTATTAACTCTCCCTCATATAATTTGTCATAATCACCTGGTCTCCATCACTCTTGCAAAGAGAAACAATGAAAGATCCTTGATCTAGTGGGTATCCCTCTACTTAGAATGGACTTTTCAATGAGGACACATTATCATGAAGTCCTTGTACCCTTGCATAGAGGATTAGCCTACACAATGGAATATGAGGACACTGGTCTAGATCAAGGACCCTATATTTTCCAACAATCACATCACCTCCACCTTCCACTTTCTCTCCTGTGTAGAGGTCATATGGAATTGTGCCAATCTCTGTGGAGAATTCCACCAGTGGAGAATGGTAGTGGTGCCAATCTCATACCATGACCTGAAAACATGCACAAGGAATCCTAAACTCACATGTGCATTGGCACTTTTGCCATTATCCTACTGCAGCCAATAAAATTAGTGGAATGTCAATCTATAGGTTTAGTTTGCCTAGACTACCACTAGTGGAGAATGGTAGTGATGTTAATCTCATGCTGGCAACTACATAATCACACTGAGATCATCAAACTCACATGTGGATTGGAGTCAGACACCATTCTCCTATGATCACTGGAATACCCCTCTTAGAATAGTAGGGTAAACATTTGTACAAGTGGAGAATGGCAGTGATGATGACATCTACGAACAATGGATTAGGATTTTGACATTGGTGAAGTAGGGTGATCTTGAGGGTAAAAATCCCACAATAACATATATGAGGTGTCTGCTAGGATTGGAAGACGAAGATGTACGTGCACTTCAAGCAGAGATTGAGTCTAAAGAAATAGTCTTGGTCAAGTCGAGCAAAGACAAGGACTCCATTGAAATGTCTCAATGGGCAATGGAGATTAAGCATGATAGAGCCCTGAAAGAAGCGCTCATCAAGGAGTTCAACTCACGTCACCCTTCGCCCCAACATCAAGCATGGGATGCCCTTGCAACTTACTTCAAAATTGATTCAATTGTTTATCAGAGCTTCAACGGTTCATGTGAGTGGAGGCAATCAATAGAGCGAGCGAGAAAAAGTGAGCGAGCCCAAAAAAGCGAGCAACAATTAGTTGAAGTGGTTGGAAAATCAAGCAAGCAAAGAAAGAATCTAAGTTTTTTATAAAATAATTGCTTGAAGTACAAAGTATTCAAAAAGGTGGTTATGTGTCACAAAATTTATATTGTGATGCACACAAGTTTTTTAGATTGTGCAAAAAGGCATGATATTCATCTAAATCATGCCTTGTCATTTGATTTGATATGTAACATTATGCCATTTATATTCGATAATCAAAAGATGCAGGGATGTTAAAAACTCATCTTTTGGGCCAAAACATCAAATGTTGACATCTTGCCAAAATATAGGGATGTAAAAATGTCCTCTTTTGGGGCAAAACAGGGAACGCGCTCCCTGTTTTGGCCCAAAAGAGTACATTTTCACATCCCTGTATCTTTTGATTTACAAGTCCAAACGGGGTCATGTTACATATCAAATCAAATGGCAAGGCGTACTTTAGACGATTATCATGTCTTTGTGCACCATCTAGTAAAATTTAATGCACCAAAAAATGAATTTGTGTCCAATTTGCTGCATTGGTAAGATTAGTGGGAGGTAAGAATAAATCATTAGGGAAGGATATTTTTGTAGTAACAAAGAAACATGGGTTTTGTTCCAAGAGTGAACAGAGTTAAAAAACCTAAGCATTTACATATGCATGGAATCTAGACTAATCCATGCAAGGAGTCCTTGGAAAGATGATCTCAATTACTCTAGTGGAAAGAGAGAACTTGATTGCAGTAGGGTTTGTCTTTGATACAAACAATGACTTGGAAGTTAAACATACAAACTGTCTCATGGATGATGTGAAATTAGTGTTAATGGATTTAAAGTTATATGCATGTTTAACCTTTTGGCATTGAGGGAACATATGCACTTTTGAATAAGTTATTATTTTTTGCTACTAAAATGGGGGATTTATAAATCTTTTATTGTTTTTTATCGCTCGCTTTTTTTGGCTTGCTCGCTTTTTGTCGCTCGCTTTTTGGTAATCCTCATGTGAGTCATGGGTCAAAGAGAAGCTGCAAGTTGGCAAGTCCACCACACCTGATTTCCTAGAAGCCGCATCAATCTATGTTGAATGGGTGATTAGTTCAATAGAGGGTAACAAGTCTACATCGCAGTCTTGTTTTCCTTGGACAATTATTCAAGTGAACATGGAGATGGAGGGGGAGAGCTTTCTAACACGTCACTCCAAGGGACAACTTCCAATCATCTTGTGTGTGCTTGACACCTCAGAGGGATCTACCAAAGGCATGTATTGGGATAAGGATGCCTTCAAGAAGTTGCTCTATGGCTTGATGGAGACCGTTTCCACTCCATCACAATATGTATTGCTATCATTTATGACAATGACAAAGATGGTAAATCTCAAGGAAGCAATGATAGAGGCTCGATTTTGGCATAGAAGGTTTGTGGGTGTTATCCATGAATCGAAGAGTGCACAAAAGGGTTTGTCTGAGACCTTCTGTTTTTTGTTATTTGTAAGCTCACATGATGGGTTTGATGGATTTGAGCACATGTTAGAAAACACAAGGCCATACACAATAATTGAGGACAATATTCTTTATTCTAATGAGGACAATGAGTATGAAAAATAAACGGTTGTGAAGCATGGCATCTTCAAGGAGTGCATCAAGTGCTATTGTAGTAGAAACATGAAGTTGTTGTTGACATCTTTACTAATGGATGTATGGCATTACAAGCATTGTCAAGCAAACGAAAAGTGATCTCACTGGTGAAGACATCCCAACAGGCGACAGAGGTCGAGGCTATGTGTGTGGCACATGCATCAAATAATCCCCATATTAAGATTTGGTCTAGCATTGAGAGGCCTCTTTAGACACATAGAGCTGATTCACCTATCTATGAAGAAATTAAAGAGGGTGAGCATCACATTGAAGACTTGTGACCTTTAACTGAAGCAGATCTTGAAGCAATCCCAAAGATTACATTCAAGGAAGATTTGGAGCAAGGTCTTTAGCTACTCATTTATGCCTTGTGTATTCAGTTTCAAAATAATATGACTTTTATGGATTTTCTCGATTGCACATACTCTTATTATATTAAAGAGATTAAACATTAGGTATGATAAAATTGTGTGACATAATGACATGGGGAATGGTATTAGTGTCATTCTCCCTATGTCGGGTTATACGTAAGAGGTACTATTAACATTTTATGTGACCTCATATGGAGAATGGCACTAGTGCCATTAACTCTTTGTGGTTATGTAGAAATGGTAATAATGTTATGTTCCTTTCTTGAATATATGTTAGTTGAAAGAATTACAGAGATTAAAAATTGTATAGTATTAACTATGCTACCAAAGTTTGGATTTGGGTGCTTTCTACAAATCTATTGGACCAAAGTAATACAATATCTATGCTTTCAGATCATGCATTGTGACAAAATATGAAGAGGGGAGAGGAGAAGAGTGGAGATGAGGAGAGAGGGCACAACTAGAGAGCACACCATAAATGACTAACTGTACACTAGAATTAGTTGAAAAAATAGAATATATACAAACCCTTTTAGGGTTAGGGTTAGGGGATCTAACCCTTTCCTTTATAGCACTCTATAAGGTTAGTGCTATGCACATATGATCACGTGATGGTGCTATGCACACATGATCACATGATGTTGAGCGTGAACTCTCAACACCTTCCCTCAAGATCAACATCATGAAGTAGGCCTTCCCTCAAGATGATGATTATGGGGAATCGAAGAAGGACTGAGCATTACATTCCACACACCTCTTAATGGGAATGTCCTTCCTCTGCATCAAACCAAGAGCTAGTCGGTGTTTCTCAAATAGCTCTTTACCGAGTGGTTTGGTAAAGATGTCTGCAACATTCTCTTTGCTATCACAATGCTGCAGTGTGATGTCACCAAGTAACACTCTTTCTCTGATGAAGTGCTCTCTGACATCAATGTGCTTTGTTCTAGAGTGATATACTAGATTTTTCGCCAATGCTTGAGCCAATTGATTATCACAGTATATTGTTGTTGGCTTTGACTCATCAAAGTAATCTGTTTCTGACAATAGTCTTCTGAGCCATATAGCCTCACATGCACCTGTAGTGAGTGCCCTATATTCTGCTTTAGTCGAAGACAAAGAAACAGTTGGTTGTTTGTTTGACAACCATGATATAGCACCTTGACCAAGGAAAAATGCATATCCCTGTGTCGATCTCCTGGTCTCATGATCTCCAGCATAGCCACTGTCACAGTATCCATGCAACCGTGGATGACTTCCTCTGTATTCTATCCCAAACTGTCTTGTACCTTTGATATATCTCAAGACTCTTTTGGCTGCATTCCAGTGAGACTATTTTGGATTTGCCATAAACTGTGCTAGTGAGCTTACTGCATAACAAATATCTGGCCGTGTGATTGTCAGATATATAAGAGATCCAATGAGTTGCCTGTAGTATCTGTCATTGACTGTAGGCTTTTGTGAATCTTTAGTAAGTTTCAAACTCTGTTCCATGGGAGTGGCTGCAATCTTGCAATCTGCCATATGAAACTTCTTCAGGAGACTGTCAACATACTTGAGCTGGCTCATGAATGTGCTATCTGAATCTCTCCAGAACTCAATTCCAAGACAATAGTGCATAAGTCCAAGATCTTTCATGTCGAACTCTGCAGATAAGTCTTGTTTTAGTTTTCTGATGAAGCTATCCTTGCTTCCTGTCACAATCAGATCCTCTACGTACAAAAGTGCAATAGTGATGTCGTCCCCTTGAACTTTGTAGTAGAGAGTATGATCTGCATTGGACTTCATGTATCCCAGATCAGCAAAATACTTGTCAATTCTGCTGTACCAACTTCTGGGTGCTTGCTTTAAGCCATAGAGACTTTTCTTGAGATGGCAAACCTTGTTCTCCTTTCCGGGTTCAACATAACCGGTTGGTTGTTGCATGTAGACTTCCTCGTCTAGATAACCATTGAGAAATGCATTCTTGACGTCTAGCTGATACACATTCCATTTACTGAGTGTTGCTAGTGATATCAAGAACCGTATGGAATCCATCTTTGCTGCTGGAGCATAAGTCTCATCATAATCTTGGCCATATTGTTGTGCAAATCCTTTTGCAACTAATCTGACTTTGTATCTCTGAATACTGCCATCTGGATTGTACTTCACTTTGTATACCCATTTGTTGGCTATGGCCTTCTTTCCTGGTGGAAGGTCGCATAATTCCCAAGTGTTATTTTTATACAAAGCATCCATTTCTTCATTCATAGCAGTTTGCCATTCAGGCTTGTCTACTGCATCTTCGAAGTACACTGGTTCTTCTGTAGCCATGATGGTAGTCATAAGAGCATAGTTGGTGGTTTCCACCTGAATTGCTTTGCCTTTCTGAGCATATGTCAATCTGGCTGGTGGTCTGCTTTCCCTAGTAGACCGTCTGAGCTGCTGTGGCACTGCTTGGGGTGTTGGTGGCAATTCTTGCTCTTCTTCATCAACCTGTTCTGTAGATGACTATGAAGTCGATGCTTCTATCTCCTGTGTAGGTGAGGTTCTCCATTCTAATTCCTCATCAAAGATTACATCTCTGGAGATAATGAATTTGCGGTTGATGGGATCATACAATTTGTATGCTTTGATTTCTTCACTGTAGCCAACCATGATGCATTTGCGTGACTTTGCATCCAATTTCCTGCGATGATCATCATGTATGTGGGCATATGCTATGCAACCAAATATGCGGAGATGCCTAATGCGTGGCTTGTGTCTAGTGAATGCTTCATAAGGATTCATACCTTGTATCGGTTTGGTAGGAAGCCGATTAAGCAAGTAGTTAGCTGTAGCTATTGCTTCTACCCAATACTGATTCGGAAGATGCTTTTCACTAAGCATTGCTCTAGCACTGTCTGCTAAAGTCCCATTCTTCCTTTCAGCTCTTGCATTTTGCTGAGGAGTATCTGCACATGTGAATTGTCTTCGAATGCCGTGATTTTTGCAAAAGTTCATGAATGCTGAAGACATGTATTCACCTCCTCTGTCGGATCTCATGACCTTGATCTTTCTGCCTGTTTGGTTTTCTACCATGGCTTTGAATTCTTGAAATCTGGCAAACACTTCAGATTTCTCTTTCAGAAAGTAGACCCAACAATATCTGCTATAGTCGTCGATGAAGGTCAAGTAATAAAGTGAACCATTGATGCTGCGGGTCTGGGCATAACCCCATACATCTGTATGAATCAAATCAAGAATACCTCGTGCACGAGAGGTACTTCTGACAAAGTTGGTTCGTTTTTGTTTGCCGAAGCAGCATGCTTCACAAACTTTTCCAAGAAACTGTAGCTTCAGAATCCCAATCGCCATATTCTGATTCCAGAGATCTAACAAGTACTTGAAGTTGACATGACCATATCTCTTGTGCCATTTTGCAGATAGTGGCATCTGTTGCATTTGAGCTGACATGGCATGCTTATCTGGTACTGTAGCTAGCATCCTGTATAAGCGTCCTTCCTTGACACCTTTTGCTACTAGCTGACCTCTTTTGGATTTGTCTCTGATAGTGCATTCATCACCGTTGAAGATGACTTTGTAGTTGTGTTCCATCATTTGACCTACTGACAAAAGGTTCTTGCTGAGCTTCGGAACATAGAGCACATCTTTGACTAATCCTTTTGTACCAGTGAAATTGTTCATAGGGATAACACCTGTCGGTGTATTGTCTGCTGTGTAGATGACATTCTTTTGACCTTCTAATGGCTTCATTTCTGTGAACCATTCCTGATGATTTGTCATATGAGATGATGCACCGCTGTCGATGTACCAAGGATCCTATTCCACTTGGTCGACTTGATAGCTGAAATCCTCTTTGGGATTGAAATCAGTGTTGTCTAGATGCATTGTATCAGTCTGATGCAATTCCTCACTTGCAAGAAACATATTTCCATGTTCATTTGCAAAATGACTGTGACTAGAATGCCCACCACGATGATTTCCTCTTCCTCGGGAATTCCCTCGATTACTGCTGGATTGACCACCTTGATCATACTGCTTCTTGCAGCAATCTCTTTCATAGTGTCCAAACTTGTGACAATAGTTGCACTGGATGTTTGACACATTGGTGGATGCATTCCCTCGTCCTTGGAATCTTCCTTAGTTGGAATGATTTCCTCTTTGCTGATTTTGATGTTGCTGAGGATGATGTTGATGCTGATGCTGTGATTCTGACTTTGATTTTGTTGATGATGACCACTTTTCTGATATGATCTTCCTCTGTTTCTTCCTTTGCCTCTGTTTCTGTCTAAAGCTGTGAATGCCTGATCATTAGAATGAACTTTACGTGCTTGAATGGCCTGAGTCCTGAGTTCTTCACCAAGTAGAACTGACTGAAGTTCTTCCAGTGTTGGAATTTGCCGTTGGATGGCAATACTCTGGACTAGATTCTCATATCCTTCTCCTAGTCCATTCAGGATTACTTGAACCATTTCCGTGGGATTCATAGTCTCTCCTGCTGCTGCAAGTTGATTGTTGTAGTCTTTGATGCGGAGTACATAAGCATGACCGGTTTCACTGCTGTTGCGGAAACTCTGGTTGATCTGGTTTCTCACGGTGAGAATCCTAGATGTGTTCTTGGACTCGTAGAGAGCTGTGAACATATCCCATGCTTCTTTTGATGTCTTGACTGTGTTGAGCTGTCCTAGCATGACATCTTGCACATTCTGCTTGATCAGGTGATAGGCATACTTGTATTTTTTATCCCATTGTGCTTGAGCTCGGGCAATGGCAGGATCTGCTACTGGTGCAGAAACTGTTTGTGTAGATGTAGATCCCGATGTAGATCCCGTTGCTGGTACTGTGACAACAGATGGAGTAGAGCTACTGGTGGCTGGATCGGCCAATGGTCTAGGTATAGATCAATCGACATATTCCCATTTGTCCTGAAGCACAAGAATGGTCTCCATTCGGTATTTCCATGTACCGTAATTGGAGTTGTCTAACTTAGAAGATGCCTCCAGATTGAGGTTGCTAGTCGACATGGTGCAAACAATGTACTCAAAAGTTGTTGGAACACTGAAAGGAAAGAGTAGAGTGGACACAAAATCAGAATACTTGCTTATGGAATGAAGAAAAGAGAGGTCCTTAAGTAGGCACCACATACAAGCTCACTGACATCACTGATGACCTCAGAGCTCCACAATCACCTCCTCAATCTGCTCCTAGATTCACTCAATCATCCTATGTGTCTCTCCACCACCTAACTGTGCTTGTGGGAACCTAACTGTGCCTCTAGCACTCACACATAGAAACATAAGGTGTGCCTGAGGCATACACCTTGAGATATCCCAACAAACCCCCCCTCAAGGAAATGCCTCAGGCTATGTCAAGGATACATCTAGTCTCATAGTTTCTCATGCCATCTCATGGTGGTCAAGGATAAATCTATGGCTAGGTTCTCATGCTAGCAAGGGTTCCCTTGGGTGTAAGGTAAACAAAAAGGGATACAAACAGACCTTCCAATCGTTATCTCCCCTACATGTACATGCACACAATGTCTGCAGGAGGTACCATGGAACAAAACATACACATGGCCTACATCATAAGGTGACCAGAGGTGTTTACAAAACACACAAAACACAATAGTTTATTTCATTCATTTTGGAGGACTATCCAGGCTGAGTACCTTGACATAAAAGGAGAGATCTGGGGCATACATTGAGATGTGTTTAAAATGCATAATCTTCAAAGGATGCCTCATCTTGTGGAGGCTCATTCACTATAAGTAGATTTGCATTTTCTGTCTTTGCTTTGGCTCTGCAAAACTTCTCACTATGGTTGTTTTTGCCACAGTGCTTGCATGGATTAACTTTGAAGCAGTCCTTTAAAAGGTGATTTGTCTTTCCATAGTGATTGCAAGGAGTATACTTGCCCTTCTGGAATTTCATAACATAAGCAGTGTCATTGCCTTTCCTTAGCTCCATATGCCTTTCTTCTTCTTGGAGAGCAGAGATAATGCCTTCAAGGTTAGGATTGGGAAGATTCTTCAAAGTGCTAACAATGTGATCAAAACTTTCAGGCATACTCTTAAGTAACACTGCCATAGCATCATCAAGGGTGATAGGAGAGTTGATAGAAGCTAATTGAGTCATAAGACTCCGCATATAGTTGACATGAGCAGCTAAAGTAGTATCATTTGCCATCTTTAATTCAAAGAAAGAGATTTTAAGTGATAGTTTAGAGATGTGAGAGCTTGCACCAAAAATCATGTCTAGCTTCTGCCAAGCTTCCGAAGGAGACTCCAAGTCAGAGATATGATGTATGTAATCATCACCCAAAGCTAAAGCAACTATACCATATGCTTTTTCTTCTCTTGCTGGATCCCTTGCCGGTCGTGTCGGAGTTGAAGATTGTCCAGCATTGGAGGCCGTAGAAGAAGCGGTAGGAGTAGGTTTGACAAGTCCCCATAAGTTCTCCCGCATCAATGCAAATTTCACCTTCATTTGCCATGTATGGAAGCCCTTTCCATTGAACTTCTCAAGATTATATATGGTAGCCATGACAGGGTCTAACCCAGATATTGGGCAGTGTCTATCTCTCTTACAAGGCAAAAATAACTGAAAGACTTCCAAAATATGAGCACTTGATGTAGCAAATAGTAGTGACTAGATTTCAAACAATGATGTTTCTTTTTACATGCTTCATAGAAGTGGATGAAATAAACACTTTCCAATCAAAACCAGGTCTAGCAAGTCAAAACAAAACTGAAGCAACATTTGTAGTGAAGTTATTGAAAACTTCAAAAGACCAGAAATGCTAGAGTAGCATTTTATGTAGCATCATTCTCAAAAGCTTGTCAAAACCGTCAAAACTAGAGATCTGAACTTGGAGGGCTCATAGCTCACTCTTAAAAGCAAAAGAAAGGGGGCTTTCTGAGGCAAAAGAAAGTTGGTATACCACAGTAGATCCTCTGGGAAGAAGAGGCGAAAAAATGCGTCAGGTCGCCTTCTCCTTCTTCAACACAGTCGACTGGTTTTTCTCTATTTTCTCCTTCAATATGCAGCCATTGCTGCTCAAATTTCAGCACAAGGTAGCTCTAGGATGGAGAAGCTTGCCCTAAAAGGAATTAGACAAAGACGGAGCAAGCGCAGAGAAAACGCAGCAAGAAGATTCGATGAAATTCGTACAATGGCGACCAGCAGAGCTTGAAATTCTTCAATTGCTTGCAGCCCGAAATTCGCCCCAACAAGAGGGATCTCCAGCTGGAAGGGCGTGGGAAATGGTTGAGAATCGGAGGAGAACAAGCTCAAGCAAATTTTTGGAAGAAGAGGGAGAGATGGTGAAGAAGAAGAAGAGGAAGAAGATGATGATGTGGAAAAAATGGGCTCAAGGAGGATCAAATGGCTCTGATACCATGTTGGAACACTGAAAGGAAAGAGTAGAGTGGACACAAAATCAGAATACTTGCTTATGGAATGAAGAAAAGAGAGGTCCTTAAGTAGGCACCTCATACAAGCTCACTGACATCACTGATGACCTCAAAGCTCCACAATCATCTCCTCAATCTGCTCCTAGATTCACTCAATCATCCTATGTGGCTCTCCACTACCTAACTGTGCTTGTGGGCACCTAACTGTGCCTCTAGCACTCACACATAGAAACATAAGGTGTGCCTGAGGCATACACCTTGAGATATCCCAACAAAAGTGTCCTGAAAAACTCTGTATGAATCAACTGCAAATACACTGAAGATGCCAAGTAAAATCTCTGGACCGTTGGTGAAGATAGAACTGCAGTATATAAGATCTAATCTGTGTTACAAGGCTTGTGGCTTTACAAGGCTAAAAATGATGTGCACGATGCCGTGAGATAGCCAAATAGGCTTTACAATGGTGGCATGTGTGTGTGAAATCAAGTGCTATCTGCCCACTGAATCAATCTGCAATGCCTCTGCACTCTGAAGTCTGCTCACTGAACTGATGAACGTAAGGTTTCAGGTAATGTAATGATGTGAAATTGGATGTGAGCATATGGACTAACTCCGAGTAGGTACTAGTCGGGAATTTCGGGCATGGCTTAGATTGGCAACTTGGGGAATTCAAAGCGTCCCCTCTATGGCGATCTAGTCTACTCTGATCTAGATCTAAACCAACCATCGATTGATGAAAGAGCAGCAAATAATTCCTTTTCTTTTGTTCTTTTTAAGTGCTGGGTCAGATGCGTCGATGTAGAGGCAAATGTGCGTGAAGGAAGTGGTTTTGACGGCGAGGATCAAATGTGAGTGTAACTTGCACCGAAATGTGTGCGTTATGTAACGAGCGCGTAGAGCACGAAAAACCGAGCGACTTTCCTTTTTGGAGCACCCTCAAATTCTTCCTGGATCAAGAGATACGACTTGATCTAGGTGGAGGGGCAAAAGGAGTGCAAATGGTGCTCAATGATGATGTGTCACTATGAGCCACATGCAGTGATGATGTGGCACTATGCTTAGCGAGAGGTGTGCTAGTGAAGCTCTGTGCTAAGGTGGTAGGAGTGTGCACATGCAGTGTGTGCACAGTGTGCCTGGCAAGGGACTGTGCCTGCAGGGGTCAGTGCTGACTGGGGACTGCTGAGGTGGCAGTGCTGAGTTGGCATAGATGATGTCAACAGGGTGATGTGGCAATGTTGACGTGGCACTGATGACATGTCCCTGACGAAGTGGCAGGTGACATGGCAATCGATGGTGACGTGGCAGTCGGTGATGATGTGGCAGTGCTGACATGGATTGCCAGTGACATGGCATTGTGGATAAGGTTGCCACGTGTCGTAAATGGGTGTGTGCCTTATCCTCCACGTGTCAGGGCGTGGGTAGCCGGAATCTTTGGAAGATTCATCGGAATCTGTGTGGATTTCGTTGCCGTCGGGCGTTTCTCTGTCGATGGAGCTTGCTGGTGAAGCCGTTGGTGGGCTTTGAGTCGATAGCTATGGCGCTGTGGTAAAGAGCGCCCGTTTGAAGTGCTAGCCGTCTGAGGCGTGCAGCAGGAGCTTCGAGGACAGTGAAGAGAAGGCGGCTATGCACTCCCGTTTGGAGAGGCCGTCGATCGGTGGCGAGTTGGAGGATGCATGGCGAGTTGGAGGATGCAAGGCCGTCGATCGATGATGGAAGAACTCTTCTTGAAGAGGTTAGACTTGGGACGAGAGATGGCCAAATGGCAACCTCCACGAGAAACTCATGTGCGGTATTTGGGCAGTCGAACACTGGATCGGCAAGCTTCTGCACAAAACAAGTCTCTTGCTGTAGGGAGGCGGACAAGTATTCGATATGCAGTACCGATGGATTTGAACCCTATGAAAAAACCGGGCAAGAAACCATGACGGATGTAGAGGAAAGCTTCAAATTCGTTGGGGTCGAAATAGGCCCAAAGAAGCTTTTGATACGTCTACGTGCAACATCGTCTGATAAAGCACAGGAGCTAGAGCCGTCGTTGGTTGTCGTAGGTAGGAGCTTCTACTTGGCCTTTGTGAGATGCTATAGGTCGTTGTAGACTGGTGCATCAATGGGCGCTACAGAGAAGCCTTTGTGGCTCATTGGAGACTGTTACAGGGCTTGTTGAGAAGCTACCTTGCGAGCTAAGGCTATGTTGAAGGAGTATGGGTAGATAGAATGCCATACAAAGCTTCCAAAGTCTGGGCTGCTCGAGTCATCTACTGAATGCTTTGTTGAGCTTTTGGATGTAGAAGAAGCTATGGCCTTCATTGGAGAGCGGCTAGCTAAGGAAACGTTGCCTTAGAAGATAATGCGAGGCAATTGGAGCAATTTTGGAGCTTTGAAGAGCCATCTTTGCAGCCAAGAGGTCATTGAGCCTTGATGCTAAACTGAGTCGCAAAAATGGAGTAACAAAATTGTAGTCGAAGAGGCTCCTTCTCTCTCTATAGGACCTCTACAGATATCTTTTTCTCACAAGAATGCAATGAACGGAATCTCTCTCTTTTCTCTCAAAACCAGTAGAGCTTCGGCTCTTTCTCTCAAACAATAGGATGTCTATTTTCTCTATTTTCTCCTTATCTATCTCTCATAAGGATACACTCGAAGAACTCTTTCACATAATTCTCTTGCAGAGATCACTCACAATCTCTCTTGCTTTCAATCAAGGAATTCTCTCAAGAACAATGACGGAAATTTCTTTCAATGGACGGAAATTCTCTCAATGTAAGTGAAGGGAAAAAATCTCACAATCACTCAAGAGAACTCTCAATCTCACAATCTCTCTCACACTCTCAAGAAACTTAATGTCTCAGCGGAAGACAAGGGAGCTCTGATACCATGACAAAATATGAAGAGGGGAGAGGAGAAGAGTGGAGATCAGGAGAGAGGGCACAGCTAGAGAGAACACCACAAATGACTAACTGTACACTAGAATTAGTTGAGAAAATAGAATATATACAAACCCTTTTAGGGTTAGGGTTAGGGGATCTAACCCTTTCCTTTATAGCACTCTATAGGTTAGTGCTATGCACATATGATCACGTGATGGTGCTATGCACACATGATCACATGATGATGAGCATGAACTCTCAACACCTTCCCTCAAGATCAACATCATGAAGTAGGCCTTCCCTCAAGATGATGATTCTGGGGAATCGAAGAAGGACTGAGCATTACATTCCACACATTGTACATTTATTTTGGGACATGGGGGGAGGCACTAGTACTATTCTCTCCTCCCAATGAGGATATAGAGAAAGGCACTAGTGGCATTCTCCATAACCTTATATGTAAATTGGCACTAGCACCACCCCAAGAGAAGAATGGCAATAGTGCCATTCTCTCTATGAGTTCAGAGAGAAATATTACACTATTTGCATTCTCAATTGACCTTTAGAGAGATTGGCACGAGTGCCATTCCCCAAAAAGACAATGGAATCAGTGAACGGTGATGGATAATGTTCATACTTTATTGTTATTTATTAGTTTCATATGCTTTTGTGCTTCGACATTGTTGAATACACTCTAAAGAATCAAAATATTTCTATATTCCTCAACTTCCATAGGGACCAATGATGCATGGAAGGATATGGAGACATCAAATGTAGAGGATAGCATACCACCCAATATGGGGACTATCAATTACGCGATGGATACATGAGGTATAGAAGAAAACGTAACCCCAAAAATGGAGAAAATTGGAAGGAATATCATGAATCCTATACTTTTAGAAGAGAACATGGATGAACATACTGTCTCAACATTAGGGACAAGAGTAGATAATCTTATTGTTGTTGCAAACATGTATGAAAACATAGCACCTGACAATTTGGATGAGTCAGAAGCCAGCAACTTCAAGGAGAATTTGGGTCTATATCCACATACAATTTCTTTGGATATGCCATGAATAACGATCATATTAGAATTAAATGGCTTGTTATTAAGTCGCTGCCCTATTCAAGTCTCTAATACATCCATTGTGTGGACAAAAATGTAAATATGTTTTTTACTTGTTGCATGTTGCAGTGTAGGTGCATAGCTATGTATATAGCTAGTTGGTGGTGGTATTGAGCTCTAGGCTCTCCTAAAAGGACTCTACACTGATGTACAGATGGTAGAGGCTTCTACAGGAACATCTGGGAAATGATGAGATGTGAGTATGGGAGCACCAAGCTTTACGGAGGTTTTGGTATCCAATGTGTGTGGTCTGGGTGGGAGTGTCATGTCTGCATGAAATGTCTCGAAAATCGTGTCTTCCCGTATTCCTGTGAGAGGGCTTTTGGTGTGTCCATTTGTATTCACATGCGAGCTATGCATGTGTGAAAATAATACTAAATTATGGAGGAAAAGGTCCAAATGTGCACATTTGAGTTGGGGGGCTATGATTTTATGTGACAGTTTATGTGAATTTGGGAAGAACTCTGATACTTTGGTTAAGGTGGCTGGATAAGCATGCACGTGGCTATGCAATAGGAAAGGAAGCCTCTAGTTGTGAGCTGGTGGGACGTGAAGACAGAAACTATCAAGGTGGCACAGGGATCCTGGACTGAGGGGGACTCGGTTTAGAAGCTTCACGTGAAGAAAAAGCTCTGCTGGATGAAGGAGCGGAGATCATGCCAGTGGCAAAAAGAGCAAGGGGTGCAATAGGAGAGGATGGACCTTCTGCAAAAAAAGGGAAGCATGTGGAATTTAATCTCAACCCTCAGTCTCCTAAAAAGAAGAGTCGGAGGCCTAGGAAACATTACAAGACTGTAGATTTGCATATGGGTCAAGGACAAGAGGAATACACATTGATGAATGATTTGAAGGGAAGGACAGCTAATATAACTTTTGCACAGTTACTTGGCTTGTGTCCGAAGCTGAAAAGAGAATGGAAGAAGTTGGCTAATCCCAGGAAAAGTAATGAGTAGGAGCCTACAAGAGGAGAGATGGAGATGATGTCTGTAGAAGATCTTCCAGATTTATGCCCTGCAGTGGATGCATGGTGTGGAGGTATGAGTGTTGGGGAGGCATATGTTGATGGCGGTGCACAGATAAGTGTAATGACTCAGGCATGTATGGAGAGGTTGGGGCTAAAATTGAATACACATTCAGATTTTAGACTCCGATTGGCAAACCATGCGAAGGTGAAATGTCTGGGTATATGCACGAGAGTAGTAGTGGATGCTTTTTGGGTATCCTATTGTATTAATTGCCACATTATGCCTGCTGGTTTGGGAGCATACCCATTGATTTTGGGCAGACCTTGGCTCAGACAGGTAGGAGCAATACAAAACTGGAAGATGGGTACAATTACAGTGCACAATAAGAAGGGAAAGGCCAAAAAATTTGATATGAGCAGCAGACGGGAAATAGAAGAAAAGCCAGAAGAAACAAGCATAGAAGAGGAGTCAGAGAGTGAGACCGAAGATGAAAGTACTACATCTGAGGAGGAGGGACAAGTGTCATTCCTATTGAAGGAGTCTGATGCATATGAGTTGCAGGCGGCAGAGATACAAGAAGCTAAAGAAGAGAGTAAGCTTGAAGATATGGATAATTTGATGCAACCCCCACCTCCTCAGACAGAAAGAGAAGAGATATTGCAGTCCATGCTGAATTTTAGTCTGGAAAAAGTGGAAAAGGAAGAGTATATGAGAGTCATTCATCAGTACCCAAAGCTGTTCATAACCTCACATGAAGAGATCAGGGGTTTCAATGTAAGCCAATGCACATTGAGATAAAAGAAGGCAGCAAGCCAGTTTTTCAGAAGTTGAGGAGGACACACAGAGAGCTTTTACCAGTATTGAGAGAGGAGTTGAATAAGCTGCTCAGGGCTGGACTGATATATCCAGTGGAGCATTCGGATTGGGGCAGTCCAGTGGTAATCATTCCTAAGCATACAGGAGGGTGGAGAGTATGTATTGACTATAAGCCTCTCAATGCGGTAACTAAAAGCAATCATTATCCTCTTCCTTTTATTGATGATATATTGGATAGAGTGGCAGGGTATGAGAAATACAGTGTGTGTGACGGCGGATACTCTGAATACTTCCAGATTTCAATTGCTGAGGAGGATCAAGTCAAAACTACATTCATCACACCCTGGGGTTGCTTTTGTTACAAGGTAGTGCCATTTGGATTGAAGAATGCACCAGCATGGTATCAGGAAAATACTGATGAAGTGTTGGCTCCTTTTATTGATAAATTTGTGAGAGCATTTATGGATGATATATGTGTGTACAGTTCCAAGAAAGAGCATGCATGGAGACTGGATCAAGTGTTCCACAGAATGGATGAGGCGGGAGGACAATTCAACCCACGGAAATCTCATTTGGGATGCTCCAGAGTAAAATTGTTGGGACATATAGTATCCCAAAATGGCATTGAACCTGATCCAGAGAAGGTGAAAGACCTTATCTTACTTCCAACCCCCTCTACATCAAAACAGTTGCAGACTTTTGTGCAGAAAGTGAAGTATATGACAAGATTCATACATTTAATCTCTCAGCTGCTGTATCCTTTGCAACAAGCTATGAAAGAAGAACCTCTGCAATGGAATGAGGACTGTGAAGCAGTGTTCAGTAAAGTGAAGGAAGTGTTGGGAGAGATTGCTTGTGTGAAAGCTCCATATTTCTCTCAGACCTTTTATGTGAATCCTTCATTTGGACCTGATGCTGTGGGAGCCATCTTATTGCAAAAAGGGGAGGAGTCCCGTTATATGAGGCCTGTGTATTATGCTAGTAGAGTTAAAATAGAAGCAGAGAGGAGATATATGGAAGCAGAGCTGATTCTGTCAAGCTTGGTGTATGCTTGCAGGAAGTTCAGGGCATATCTGATCTCAAAGCCATTTGTGGTTCTGACGTGCTACTCTTTATTGCCTCAGCTTGTTAATAATTCAACACTTTCTCGAAGTATGATGAAATGGATGGTTGAGCTACAAGAATATACTTTCTCATTTCTGGTGGAGAGCACTTCTAGAGCCACACTGGTAGATCTGTTAACATACAAAGAGGGTCCCATTCTGGTAAAGGAAGTAGAGAAGAAGATAGATAAAGAGGAACATGCTATCATTCCAGGGGCATCAATTTTGCATTTTGATGGCTCATACAGGAAGAGTTTACATCAAGCTAATGGAGGCTATGTGATTACTGATTGAGAGAGCAAGTTGATTCAAAAGGAGGGAGTCCATCTGGAAGCTGGAAGTAATAATGAGGCAGAGTATGCAGCATTATATGAGGGATTGCTGGCTGCACTTAAGCTAAAAATTCAGAAGATAATGATCAAGGGAGATTCTCTACTTGTTGTAAAGCAGGTTTTAGGAAGTTGGCAAGCAAGAAACCCAAGATTAAGAGGGTGTCTAGCCAAAGTAAAAAGGCTGCTTCAACAATTTACAGCATGGAATATCCAACATGTGTGAAGGGAGGATATTCAAATGGCACATGAATTGGCTCAGGAAATGAGTAGCCAAGATCCAGTGATAGCAAAGCTTGAAGATCCACTGTACAGAGGGAGATAATTCCTGGCTCAAATAGTGGATTTCTTACTTACTGGACATCTACCTCAGGAGCTTAAGAAGAATCAGAAATATCACTTCATGCAGAAGAGCCGATAGTATATGATGATTGATTATGAGCTTTACATGAGAGGAGCTGATCAAATCTTGAGAAGAGTGCCTTGGAGAGAAGAAATATATTATATATTGTCATCCAGTCATGAAGGAGCTTGTGGAGGACACTATGCTTTTAAGATTACACTGCAGAAAATACTTCTAGAGGCCGGTTACGTGTGGCCTTCAATACAGAAGGATGTGCAGCATTGGTGCTGATCCTGCCATGAATGTCAAAGAATGGGAAAAAGAATTCTTAAAATGGAGCTGAGAAATATTATGCTGGTTTATGATATTTTTGAAAGATGGGGGATAGATGCACTTGGTCCTCTACCCAGAACTGCCAGAGGGAAATGTTATATGCTAACAACCACAGGCTAACCGCAGTAGTGGAGTGTTTATCAAAATGGGCAGAGGTAAAAGCAGTGAAGAGAGTAGATAGCAAAGGGGTTGCTGATTTTATATATGAATACATATGCTGCAGATTTGGAATTCCCCTAGAGTTACTTTCAGATAATGGTCTTGGATTCAGAGGAGAAGTGATAGATTACTTATGTAGCAAGCTGAATATAAATCATAAATACATCACCCCATACTACCCTCAGTGCAATGGGTTGAATGAAAACTTTAACGGGGATTTCAAATTGATGATGACTAAAATGACTGGGAGCCACACCAAAAACTGGGATATGGAGATGAATAGAGTTTTGTGGGCATACAGGGTAGCGGTGAAGCATAGCACTCAGTTCTCTCCATTTCATTTGGTATATGGGAAAGAAGCAATTCTGCCATTGGATGTAGAGATACCAGCTTTGAAATTTTTAGTGGAAGGAGGATATGAGCCTGTAGACAGTTACAAGGAGAGATTACTTGCATTACAGGTGATGCAGTTAGACAGGGATTTGGCCTTTGAGCATTATGCCAGAGTGCAAATGCGGAGGCAAGAATTAGAAAATGTAAAAATAAAAAAGGAAGAGATTGAAGATGGAGACTTGGTTCTCAGATACAATAGCAAACTAGACAGTACATTTCGTACTGCATTTCAAACCAAGTGGGAAGGTCCATACAAAGTGGAGAAAAAATTTGAAAATGGAACTTATCAATTGATGGATTTAGATGGAAAAAGGCATAAAAAGAGAGTCAATGGTATCCGGTTGAAGAAATACTTTGCACGGCTGATGGTAGCACTGAAAGAGGAAGATCATGAAGATAATGAGCGGTGGCAGAATCAATGGAAGTCAATGCAAAATGAAGAAGAAGGAAGTTTGAATCTGTCATCTCTTTTTGGCTCACTGCTGGACATGAATGTCACAGCAGAAGAAAGGGGTTGCTAGAAATGTGTGGACAAAAATGTAAATATGTTTTTTACTTGTTGCATGTTGCAGTGTAGGTGCATAGCTATGTATATAGCTAGTTGGTGGTGGTATTGAGCGCTAGGCTCTCCTAAAAGGACTCTACACTGATGTACAGATGGTAGAGGCTTCTACAGGAACATCTGGGAAATGATGAGATGTGAGTATGGGAGCACCGAGCTTTACGGAGGTTTTGGTATCCAATGTGTGTGGTCTGGGTGGGAGTGTCATGTCTGCATGAAATGTCTCGAAAATCGTGTCTTCCCGTATTCCTGTGAGAGGGCTTTTGGTGTGTCCATTTGTATTCACATGCAAGCTATGCATGTGTGAAAATAATACTAAATTATGGAGGAAAAGGTCCAAATGTGCACATTTGAGTTGGGGGGCTATGATTTTATGTGACAGTTTATGTGAATTTGGGAAGAACTCTGATACTTTGGTTAAGGTGGCTGGATAAGCATGCACGTGGCTACGCAATAGGAAAGGAAGCCTCTAGTTGTGAGCTGGTGGGACGTGAAGACAGAAACTATCAAGGTGGCACAGGGATCCTGGACTGCGGTTTAGAAGCTTCACGTGAAGAAAAAGCTCTGCTGGATGAAGGAGCGACAAGAAGGGCAGCTCTATTGAAGGGGAAGCTTCGGAAGCTAGGGGGACACAAAAAGATGAGCGTTGCAGGAGGATGGGGGGTGCGATGACTATTTACGTGAAGTCCTGGAGGACTATGACGTCGTAGGTGCTTGGCGATCAGCAGAGCTAATATCTTTACATGAGAGAACAATTGGAGAAGAGCTTGAAGAGTAGAGCGCAGGTAGCTGCAGCTGATGTAGGAAGCCCAGAACTTAGGGGAAAGGATGGCGCAGAAGTAAAGAGAGACCAAGTGCTGAGAAGCGAGGAGTCGAGGAACTGGAGTTGGTGAGGAGTCCGCGAGGGATTCTGGGTTGAAGGTGGCTGCAAGAGTGAGCTGGATATTAAAGAATCATGGGCTCATAGCGCAGAAGATGACAGAGGTTACGTGAGTAAGGAAGCAAGGAAGAGAGCAGCTATGGCGACGCTATCTCGTTGCATGGTTCTGAAGGGAGGCTCGTAGCGTGAAAAGGTGGCCAATGTACGAGTTGTGGGACCATGGAAATGGAGAGGCCAAGAAGTGGTTTGCAGGTGGAAGAAGTTGGAAGAGGTAGCCAAGACTGCGAAGAGCTTAGGGACTTGGCTGGGTGTACCTCCTATGCAGGCCTGGAGTCCGTGAGTTCTGTGTGATCAGCAAGAGGGTAGCTGCTGAACTCAGGTCCCTTGAAGGTGGCGTAGGATGTCCGTGAGCTAGAGATGACGTAGTGTCGGGTCACCATGCATGGAAGGACCAGAGATGACATACAACTGCTTTGAGATTAGAAGACCCTGGCATCGAGAGATCCAACCTTCGAGTGCAAGAGAAGCTGCAATCAGCTAGAAGAGGTGAGGAGTTAATCGAGCGGAAGATAACCAAATTAAGGCGCTACTACAGAGGAGGATTACGCAATAGCAGAGATCGTGGAGCATAGAGAGTAGATTGTGTAAGCCTGCAACCGGAAGTCACAAGGCTTGGAAGTTTTTTGCCACTGTGTTGTGAGCTAGGGAAGCTAGACCTTGGGCAACAGGGAAGGTGACGCACTGTAGCGCTATCGTGATCGTATTCTAAGTCTTGAGCTGCTATCCTCATTGGGAGCCTAAGCCAACGAGCCTTGGCTTATGCGATGAGTACAGGTTGTTTGTTTTAATGGAGAGGTGCTGTTGCTAGTCAAGAGTCATTGAATAGGAGCGTGATTTCTCTATTGTGGGAGATGGGATGCTTTGGATGGAAGAAAGCGTGCGCAGCAGGCTGATGAGAGAAGACACTATGGATGAGATTCAAGATTCAATGTAATTAGTCGCTGATTGCAGATGGGCATGCAGGGTCGCTACTAAAGTATGAAGATAGAGATGGACAGGGGTGACTCTTGGGAAGAGGCCGTGAGCTCTAAAATGCTGTAGGAGTAGCTATGAGAAAAGACTAAGCAGAAGGTGGTAATATAGATCATGATCTTGAACCAGAGGTGCTGCAGGCAGCAAGTTATGAGCTTGCTGGTTGTCAACTGCATAGGATGCAAGCAGAGCCAGGCATAATATGAGGCTATCAGTGAGGGCTGTGTGTTTTGTGATCATACATGGTTGTTTGGATGATTAGTAGTCATGAAGAGGGGACTTCAAATGATAGTTGAACAGATCTGAAAATCATCAATCTTCTGTGCATCCTAAGTTATGGTTCTTTTGTATGTTCTTGAGCTTGATCTCAATCAGTAGGAGCTTGCCTTGAGCTATATAATCCAGTGGTTTTGTTTGAGGTTGTCTGGCTTCTGGAAAAAGTGTAGCCAGAGTGTGAGTTGTATCAGAAGATATGTAAAGAGCAATAATGTATTATGAATGCCTTTTGCCTTGTGAATGCGTTGTTCGGGTGTTTTAAACGTGGATGAGGGTGGCTGTGAAGGCGGATTGGGCTCTACTGCTTTTGTCCCTCCACGTTTTGGTGCCTCCACGGAGGCAGTTCACTTCAGTTTACAAGATTGGAGGAGCAGGTGTCTAAGACGTGTTGCAAGCAATGGGGAGAAATCCACACATGAGAGTGATACAGTGTGAGTGGTGTGGAGAATGTGGTCACAGGAAGGACCGATGTATTGAAGTCCAGGTACGTGTGATCCGACTCCGAGCTAGAGTGCAAAGAGCTTTGAAAGTGCTTGCCCGTAGGAAAAAGAATGCTCTTCGGCGGATGCAGAGTGAGCTTCTTCAGTAGTGTATTTGTTTTGTTGCCTTCCAGCTTTGTTGCGGTTGAGAAAGCCAAGGTGTGTGATAGTTGAAAGATTGTGAGGATGGCACCGTCTATTATGCATGGCAAAAATAGTTATATGGTTGTTCATCCTGGGTGCATAGAATTCCTTAAAATCTTGCTACAAAGATTTAATGTAGGTATCTGGTCAACTGCGATGGAGTATAACGTACTTGATATGGTAGGAAAGCTACAAAGTTATGCAAATGAGAGCCTCCCTTTCTTTGTTATATGGTCTTAGCAAGGATGCTACACTTATAGTAAGATGAGGATAAATAGGCCTGACAAGGTTGGTATTGAGGCAATGTTCAAACCCTTAGCAAAAATCTCAAAGGCAGTTGGATGTGATGCTAGAAGGACAATCCTTGTTGATGACTCCCCATACAAGGCTTGCATTAGCCCTCCATCAAATTGCATATTTCCTTCAACATTTGATGTACAAGACAAGGATGATAATATTCTACTGAGAGAGTTGATGCCATACTTACTACAACTCGATGAAACTAAAGATGTGTGGAGCATGATTGAGACAAATTGGTATGGACAATTACCTGTGATGGAGGGGCATAAGGATTGCAACCTTGTCCAGAAACTAATTGATGAATGGAGGGAGGAAAATCATGCATGGTTAAGAATGGAATATAAAACAAGAAATCTTCCTCTTGCAGATCAACTAAGAGAGAGGGCTATAGGTGGAAATATAGAACCAAAGGGTGTACAAACTAGGGCAACCCATGGTGGTGATGGCCAGGTGCCTAAACTCAATGCATCCCAAATAAGACTTTTAAGGACTGCTCCGCAACTCTCTAGCATGAATGCTATGCAAGTTTCTCAATTGGCTATAGACCTAGGGTACAAAGGTCGCTATATTAAGAAATACATTGCTAAGTGCTACATAAACCGACTACAGAATGCGTATTTTCCATGAAGGTACATATGTCAAAGTGTTTTTTGATTTTATCTCAAGTCTATATAACTGTTGTTGCAGCTAATTGAATTTGTCTTTTGTGATTTAGATAGATATATGTTCAAATCAAGCTTGAGTAGGTACATACCAGAACGAGATCCATTTGGACCACCAAAGTTAGCTGTCCCTATCAACGAAGTGTTCTGGATAAAAAATGTGGCTTTCAAGGTGCATGAGTCAACCATTACACAGGTGTTGGCTTGGTTTGTGCATGACTCCATCAAGAGAGGGACTACTATTCTCCATTATGGAGGTGACAAGTCCTCCTACAGAGACTGGAAGGAATTATGTAGAGTTCATCCAAGGCTAAAGAAGTACTCTATCCAAGAGGACCCTACTGTCCCTATGAAGGATATGGTGCATATTATTGGTGATGTTCAATATGGCAATGTGGCCGGGTTTATTAACAGCAATAGAAATACCAATGTAAAGCCAAACGTTTGTTATGTATTTTCCCCTAATGTTCCACCTTGGTATGACCCCATGATGAACATAGATATTGCAGAATATGGTCACATTTGTATTGAATCCATAGATGATGTACATGCAGGAGAGGAGCTATTTGTAGACTATGAGTTTTGAATAACAACATTGTATTTCTTTATACAATCATTATTTATGGGAATTACTACTTTCTTGCCAGCTATGTAAATTGGTGCATAATTGTTGTGTGTGAATAATATGCAAACATGTTCATAACTACATTTATAATGTATTTTGAAGGAGTGTCTCTCGTGCCATTCTTTCTGGTGCCATTCTGCCCGTTGGGGCTAGAAATTGAGAGTTTCTTTAGAATCATGATTTATTTTGGGGATTTCAATGGTGCATCAACGAGTTGTTATGTTTTCATCCTAAAGTGTACTTTTTTACTTTGCAATGAGTAATTAACATGACATGTAAAGTTATCCTTTTACAATAATGCTAGTCAGTCTAAACATTGAAAGTGCACAATAAAGGATTTTCATTGCCACCTAATTTACATCAAATGCTTGTCATTGCCCATTGATTTTCCATCAACTACATATCTTGCATTCATTCTCCTCTAAAAACACTTGGTCAAGTTAAAGAGCCTGTGCGTCTTCATTGCAATACTCATGCTTATTAATTACACTCTACATTTTTTAAACGGTGTTTTGGAGATTTTCAAATGAGAATGCTCACAACAAAGCGAGTCTCAATATCAATGGAAATTCTAGAGAGCTATTATGAAGGTGTTTTTGAACATCACTATGGCTCACGAGATGAATCTAACTCAAATGGGTTTCAAAGTTTATTATTTTGTTGATGATAACGTAGTTTAGACACTGATATTCTATTTATTATTTGAGAATGTAGTTGATATTTCATACTTCATGAATGGCTATCTAGTCTATTTTCACACATTTCTCCTGTTTTTTCATTGAGGGGAGCTATAATTTCTTAGAATCTAATACAATGATGTGTATGAACGTGTAAAAAACCATCATAGTGAAATACAAAATATGAGTCCATGAAAATTACAATGGTACGGTCACACAGTGAGCCTATACATATCGAATATAAAAATATGTAATCAACTAGTGATACCCAATAAAAATCTATCTGATCAACTGATGATCCCAAAACTATGATATGTAATGTGCTACTCTTCAGGTTGGCTATCATGCTAATAGTTGCAAGTATTCTCTCGTGATCCTCCACTGCAAGGCGCCATCATGGAGTGGACGTCACCTTGCGAGTGCAAACACGACTCAAAGTAATCTTGATTGCAACAACAAGATGAGAATACATGTATGGCTCCTGATCCGCCATGTACTCCTGGAACTCAATATAGCGACCACGCCTCTATATCTGCTGAAAATAGTGGCCACCTACGATCATGCTATGAGCATTGAAGTGCATCCCATGCCCCTCCACTGTATCCTCATTCAGCACACTTTTCACCATAGAGCATTGCAACAAGTAATAATCCACACCCTCCTCATTTCCCTCTGAAGCAATGACCGCGAAGATATCACCAATACAATACATATTTGTAAGCTAGTCATAATCTCTAGAGGAACTGAATCCCGCATCCTGATCATCATGTACCTCCTCCCAAGGCTGGAAGGGAGAAAGCACTCGCCGTGCCCATGGATCGGCCCATGGTATCATGGAGCACAATCCCCAATCATCATTAATGCATGCGGAGCAAAAACATGCAAACCGTCGAGAAAAGATCATGGGGTGAGACTCACCTATGCTCCTGATGGAATGGAAATCAAGAGTGCCAGACACAGAACGACAATCAAAAGGCCTAGAATGATCAAGACTTCCAATGTCCACGCACCAAAAATACCAAATCACCACCCTATCATCACGTGACTGAAACGAGGAGATAGCACTAGTGGATAAGTGGTGGCTACACCACCACACCACATCATGTGCATCCTTCAAGCGATCGGCACTGTGATGCAACTGGTATCGATGCAAAGCACGCTTCATGCAAGCACCTGCACCATCGTGCTCTCCCTTACCGTAACCTGTTTCGAAGTAGCTCCATGTGAATCGAATGCTTGTCTCATGGTGCCATCTACAAAACCAATAAAATTGTCTAGTAGATTTCAACTAACCACCACAGCCGTCTGACTAGATCCAGTGCCGTTGCCATGTGACACCATGATCCCTCAAGAAACTATCATGCAAAGTGAAACAATGTTGCACAAAATGGGCATCATGCGATCGATCATCACTAATGTAGAAGTGATACTCTTCCACAATGACGCATGAGTCCATGGTGCTATCAATGCCATTCACATGAGCCTATGCATGACGATATCCAATGTGCACAAATATAGCAACCTGCAATATGGCATTGAAAAAAAATATGACTATTGAAATAATTCAATATAATGAGGCCATAAAAAAACCAATAACTCAATCACACGTCACCTGTTCAGAAAAATAATACTCCGATTGGATCTCATGCTGTGGTGCAAAGGTATAATTCTCCGCAAAGTCCACCACTGAGATAACCACCCCTATAGGAAATGTCCTCAAACATGCACAGAACTGACGATCCTCCCACTTTGTAGTGTGCGAGTGGCGTATGTAGCGGTACAGCTTCCCTCGAAAACTGTCAATGAATACAACACATGGTGCCTCCTTCCCCACAAGCTACAACCTCCTCGACTGTGCACCACCATCTAATGTCAGGGTACTATACTCATACTACTGCAAACGAACCATCTACATGTCACAAGTATCTAGTGCAACTCGTGGCACTCTAACAAAGTTACCAGACAAAGTACACATGCCTTCCACACAATCAAGGGAGTGGAATAAAGCATCGCCATCTCATGTACACAATATGGAATGAATGAAGTCGCAAGGGCTAGTAGGAATTACTCCCCTATGACCATCAAGGTAATAGAATACGTCATACATCAATCCAAAATCCACGTGGTAGTGACAACAGCATGTGTCACACTCCTCAGGGCATCGCACAAACCATGGCCTGCATCGCTCAAATGACCTCTACCCAATCCTGAACTCTAGGTGTGCCTCTACAAACTGAGTGTACAACCTATTCTGGGTACACTCCAAAAAACATGCATCGTGCTCAATGTACACACCGCATGACACCCTCTTCTGTAATGCCTTCTTGAACACCGGGGATGCTCTGCAATGCTCCTCCCAAAACTATTGCATGAAGGACCTAGTGGAATCATCCAACAATCGATCGCTGCGAGGTGCATGACCACTCAAAGCCCAAAGAGCATCAGTCTCACTATCCTCTAGACTCTGCCTCCTAATCATGCCTGCTCGTAATGTGCATGGTGCAATCTGAAGAAGACATGAAGTGGTACGCACATGGCCTGTCATATGAGGTCTACTAATGGTAGCCATAATAGCACGATGTGCTGCCAAGGCATCACTGGAGTTCCTATGCTTAATAGAAGCATAGGAACATTGAACACTGCTAAGGACCTCGCTACAAACAACCCTATCTCTATGTGCACCAAGACTAGCAAACCTCCTACACTCTACCAAGTCAGGGTGATCAATCAGGGACATGAGAAGACCAGACTATGAAGCTAGTGTGATGTTATTAAAAAAGGACTCCACAATCTTACTAGTACAACGATGGATAGTGGACTTTGGCAGCGTGCCCACCATCAAGCTCTCTTTGCGACCTCCTCGATTCTGCCCCTGCCTCAAGACTCTCCATGCGACATTGTGACCATCTCAAGTCCCTCAATTTTGTGGTGAGTAAAACTCTCTTGACTCTGAGACTCCTCTCTAATTCTACATTTTTGCCTTAAACCTTCCCGCATCTTGGGATTGTGACTATCAAGGGTGCGTGAACCTTCAATCTTGCAGTGTGCCCATTGGTGAGAGTGCCAAGTTGAAGTTCGTGCCTACAACATTTGAATTTAAAGGCTTGATTTGTTTGAAATGAATAGAAAGTGAATGAGGGAAAGGCATCAATTGAAATGAGAGGAAAGGTCTTGATTTGTCTAAAATGTAGATTTTGAAAGTTAAAAGTGAGAGTTTGAAACTACTAAACAATTCAAATTTTGAAATATAGCTCTTCCCGCCATTGTTCCCTTTTGAATTTTGGATATATAGAGTGGCACTTATGCCAGTCTCTCCAATATTAAATTTAAATTCAAATTCATATTGATATTGTTAATTTTAATTTGTATTTTAACTTGAAATTGTATTTCAAATCCTAAATTCTAGTTTTCAAATTTTGATTTCAAGTTAAACTTTAATCTCAATTTTGATTTTCATGATTGAATGGCAAATTTAGAGATTGAAATTCTAATTTTAAATGGAGAATGGCACCAATGCCATTCTCCAAGACCTCATAAGAAGTCCTTGAGAGTGGCACTAGTGCCACTATCCCTTGAGATAAATAAAATTTGAAAATTAAAAATTTCTAGTTATAAAGTAAAAGACTTGGAACACTGATCAAGATTTATGTGTAATATTTGGTACCACAATGGAAAATATCAATGATACACTACTAATAAAATCAATGGAATGCCAATCTACATGTTGAGTTTGTGCAGATTTCCACTAGTGGAGAATGACAGTGATTCTAATATCATGTAGGGATCTACATAATGGAACTGAGATCCCCAAACTCACATGTGAATTGGAACCTGGCACCATTCTCCTAGAATCACTGGAACACCCCTCCTAGAATATTAGGGTAAACAACTATACCAAGGGAGAATGGCAGTGGTGCCAATCTCTTATTGGGCCCTAGAAAATGGCACTGAGAAGCCTAAACTCACATGTGCATTTACTGTAAACCCTAAACTTACATGTATATTGGCACTTGTGCCATTCTCCTAGTGCCAATATGACCACTAGAATGCCACTACCCTATTGTTATGTTGACACTGCACATTGGTGGACTTGCAAGAAGTGTGAAATTCATCTTTAAAATTCCACTCTCTCAGTGATATCTTGATCAATACATATGGCAGAATATATCCAGAAATGTGAAATTCAAACTCATGTGGATTGGAATTTGACACCATTCTCCTGTGGTGACTGGAATACCCCTCCTAGAATATTAGGGCAGACATTTCTACCAGTGGAGAATGGCAGTGGTGCCAATCTCTTATTGGGCCCTAGAAAATGGCACTAAGAAGCCTAAACTCACATGTGCATTCTTCTATGTTCCCCCGGTGGAGAATGGCAGTGGTGCCATTCTCTAAAACATCATTCTTCTAGTCCCATCTAATCAATGCATAGGATAGATCATGTGAAGAAGTGAAACTTTGAGTATGCCATTCTCCAACATTGTGTCAATGTCCACGTGAGCTTATGTAGGTTGTGGCCTTGGATTTCCTATAAGATTCTCTCAGTGATATCTTGAAATTCATATTTGAAATTCCATTCTCTTAGTGATATCTTGATCAATACATATGGCAAAATATAGCCAAAAATGTGAAATTTGACTTTTAAATGCCATTCTCCCACTGCCATAGTGGCCCAAAATGTATAGGGTAGATTATGGCAAGATATTCTTCTTTTAGATGCCAGTCTCCAATTCTAGAGTAACTTCATCTTTGAAATGTATAGGGTAGATGAGGGAAATTCAACTTTCCTCCTATGTAGTGATCATAGTCTCATTTGTGTAGAGGTCATATGGAATTCTGTCAATCTTTGTGGAGAATGCCACTAATGGGAGAATGGCAGTGCTGCCAATCTCATACCAGTGCTATACAAGGAATCCTAAACTCGCATGTGCATTGGAACTTTTGCCATTATCCTACTACCAATAAAATCAGTGGAATGTCAATCCACATGTTTAGTTTTGGTAGATTGCCACCAGTGGAGAATCGCAGTGATGCTAATGTCATGCAAGGACCTACATAATGGCAATAATATCCTCAAACTCACATGTGGATTGGGACCGGGCACCATTCTCATATGATGACTAGAATACCCCTCCTAGAATATAGGGTAGATTATGGAAATTCAACTTTCCTACTATGTAGTGATCACAGTCTCATTAGTGTAGAGATCATATGGATATGTGTCAATCTTTGTGGAGGATGCCACCAGTGGAGAATGGCAGTGGTGCCAATCTCATACCAAGACCTAAAAAATGGCACAAGGAATCTTGACTTGAAAACATGCACAAGGAATCCTAAACTCACATGTGCATTGGCACTGTTGCCATTATCCTACTGTAGCCAATAAAATTAGTGGAATGTCAATCTATAGGTTTATTTTCTCTAGATTACCACTAGTGGAGAATGGCAGTGATGCCAATCTCATGCAAGCACCTACATAATGACACTAAGATCATCAAACTCACTTGTGGATTGGAATCGGACACCATTCTCTGATGATCATTGGAATACCCCACCTAGAATAGTAGGGTAAACATTTGTACAAGTGGAGAATGGCAGTGGTGCCAATCTCATGCAGGCAACTACATAATCACACTGATATCATCAAACTCACATGTGGATTGGAATTGGACACCATTCTGCTATGATCATCGGAATACCCGACCTAGAATAGTAGGGTAAACTTGCCATAGTTGGAGAATGGCAGTGGTGCCAATCTCATGCAGGCAACTACATAATGACACTAAGATCATCAAACTCACATGTGAATTGGAATCGGACACCATTCTCCTATGATCACTGGAATACCCCACCTAGAATAATAGGGTAAGCTTGCCACTAGTGGAGAATGGTAGTGGTGCCAATCTCAAGCTAGAACCTGGAAAGTAGCACTATGAACCCTAAAATTACATGTACATTGGAACCTGTTCCCTTCTCCTAGTGCCAATATGATCGTTGGAATACCATATTGTCATATTTTCTTTGAAATTTCATTCTCTTAGTGATATCTTGAACAATACATATGGCGAAATATAGCCAAAAGTGTGAAATTCATCTTTTAAGTGCCATTCTCCCACTGCTATAGTGGCCCAAAATGTATAGGGTAGATTATGGCAAGATACTCTTCTCTTAGATGCCAGTCTCCAATTATAGAGTAACTTCATCTTTGAAATGTATAGAGTAGATTAGGGAAATTCAACTTTCCTCCTATGTAGTGATCACAGTCTCGGTTGTGTAGAGATCATATGGAATTGTGTCAATCTTTGTGGAGAATGCCACCAGTGGAGAATGGTAGTGGTGCCAATATCATACCATGACCTTAAAACATGCACATGGAATCCTAAACTCACATGTGCATTGGCACTTTTGCCGTTATCGTATTGCCGCCAATAAAATTAGTGGAATGTCAATCTATAGGTTTAGTTTGTCTAGACTACCACTAGTGGAGAATGGTAGTGATGCTAATCTCATACAGGAAACTACATAATGACACTGAGATCATCAAACTCACATGTGGATTGGAATCAAAAACCATTCTCCTATGATCACTCGAATACCCCTCCTAGAATAGTAGGGTAAACATTTGTACAAGTGGAGAATGGCAGTGGTGCCAATCTCATGCAGGCAACTACATAATCACACTGATATCATCAAACTCACATGTGGATTGGAATCGGACACCATTCTGCTATGATCATCGGAATACCCCACCTAGAATAGTAGGGTAAACTTGCCATAGTTGGAGAATGGTAGTGGGGCCAATCTCATGCAGGCAACTACATAATGACACTAAGATCATCAAACTCACATGTGAATTGGAATCGGACACCATTCTCCTATGATCACTGGAATACCCCACCTAGAATAGTAGGGCAAACTTGCCACCAGTGGAGAATGGCAGTGGTGCCAATCTCAAGCTAGAACCTGGAAAGTAGCACTACGAACCCTAAAATTACATGTAGATTGGAACCTGTCATATTATCTTTGAAATTTCATTCTCTCAGTGATATCTTGAAAAATAGTATGGCGGAATATAGCCAAAAATGTGAAATTCATCTTTTAAATGCCATTCTCCCACTGCTATAGTGGCCCAAAATGTATAGGGTAGATTATGGCAAGTTACTCTTCTCTTAGATGCCAGTCTACAATTATAGAGTAACTTCATCTTTGAAATGTATAGAGTAGATTAGGGAAATTCAACTTTCCTCCTATGTAGTGATCACAGTCTCGGTTGTGTAGAGATCATATGGAATTGTGTCAAATTTTGTGGAGAATGCCACCAGTGGAGAATGGAAATGGTGCCAATCTCATACCATGACCTGAAAACATGCACAAGGAATCCTAAACTCACATGTACATTGGCACTTTTGCCATTATCCTACTGTAGCCAATAAAATTAGTGGAATGTCAATCTATAGGTTTAGTCTGTCTAGACTACCACTAGTGGAGAATGGCAATGAAGCCAATCTCAGGTTGGCAACTACATAATGACACTGAGATCATCAAACTCACATGTGGATTGGAATCGAACACCATTCTCCTATGATCATTGGAATACCCCTCCTAGAATAGTAGGGTACACATTTGTACAAGTAGAGAATGGCAGTGGTGCCAATCTCATGCAGGCAACTACATAATGACACTGAGATCATCAAACTCACATGTGGATTGGAATTGAAAACCATGGTCCTATGATCACTAGAATACCCCTCCTAGAATAGTAGGGTAAACATTTGTACAAGTGGAGAATGGCAACGGTGCCAATCTAATGAAGGCAACTACATAATGACACTGAGATCATGAAACTCACATGTGGATTGGAATCGGACACCATTCTCCTATGATCACTAGAATAGTAGGGTAAACTTGCCACCAGTGGAGAATGGCAATGGTACCAATCTCATGCAGGCAACTACATAACGACACTGAGATCATCAAACTCACATGTGAGCTAGAATCAGACACCATTCTCCTATGATCACTGGAGTACCCCACCTAGAATAGTAGGGTAAACTTGCCACTAGTGGAGAATGGCAGTGGTGCCAATCTCAAGCTAGAACCTGGAAAGTAGCACTATGAACCCTAAAATTACATGTAGATTGGAACCTGTGCCATTCTCCTAGTGCCAATATGGTCATTGGAATACCATATTGTCATATTGTCTTTAAAATTTCACTCTCTCAGTGATATCTTGAACAATACATATGGTAGAATATAGCAAAAAATGTGAAATTCATCTTTTAAATGCCATTCTCCCACTGCTATTATGGCCCAAAATGTATAGGGTAGATTATGGCAAGATACTCTTCTCTTAGATGCCAATCTCCAATTATAGAGTAACTTCATCTTTGAAATGTATAGAGTAGATTAGGGAAATTCAACTTTCCTCCTATGTAGTGATCACACTCTCTACTATGTGGAGATCATATGGAATGGTGTCAATCTCTATAGAGAATGCCACCAGTGGAGAATGGCAATGGTGCCAATCTCATACCATGACCTGAAAACATGCACAAGGAATCCTAAACTCACTTGTGCATTGGCACTTTTTCCATTATCCTACTGCAGCCAATAAAATTAGTGGAATGTCAATCTATAGGTGAGGTTTGTCTAGACTACCACTAGTGGAGAATGGTAGTGATGCCATGGCAACTACATAATTACACTGAGATCATCAAACTCACATGTGGATTGGAATCAGACACCATTCTCCTATGATCACTGGAATACCCCTCCTAGAATAGTAGGGTAAACATCTGTACAAGTGGAGAATGGTAGTGGTGCCAATCTCTTATTAGGCCCTAAGAAATAGCATTGAGAAGCCTAAACTCTAAACTCACATGTGCATTCTTCTATATAGTGATCACTGTCTCCATTGTGTAGAGATCATATGGGATTGTGTCAATCTCTGTGGAGAATGCCACCAGTGGAGAATGGCAGTGGTGCCACTCTCATGCTGGCAACTACATAATCACACTGAGATCATCAAACTCACATGTGGATTGGAATTGGACACCATTCTCCTATGATCACTGGAATACCCCTCCTAGAATAGTAGGGTAAACATTTGTACAAGTGGAGAATGGCAGTGGTACCAATCTCTTATTAGGCCCTAGAAAATGGCATTGAGAAGCCTAAACTCACATGTGCATTCTTCTATGTAGTGATCACAGTCTCCGCTATGTAGAGATCATATGGAATTGTGTCAATCTGTATGGAGAATGCCACCAGTGGAGAATGGCAGTGGTGCCAATCTCTTATTATGCCCTAGAATGTCAATCTATAGGTTTAGTTTGTCTATATTACCACTAGTGGAGAAACTTTCCTATGATCATTGGAATACCCCTCCTAGAATAGTAGGGTAAACATTTGTACATGTGGAGAATGGCAGTGGTGCCAATCTCTTATTAGGCCCTAAGAAAGGGCATTGAGAAACCTAAACTCACATGTGCATTCTTCTATGTAGTGATCACTGTCTCTGCTATGTAGAGGTCATATGGAATTGTGTCAATCTCTGTGGAGAATTCCACCAGTGGAGAATGGCAGTGGTGCCAATCTCATACCATGACTTGAAAACATGCACAAGGAATCCTAAACTACATGTGCATTGGCACTTTTGCCATTATCCTACTGCAGCCAATAAAACTAGTGGAATGTCAATCTACAGGTCTAGTTTGTCTAGATTACCACTAGTGGAGAATGGCAGTGATGCCAATCTCATGTTGGCAACTACATAATCACACTCAGATCATCAAACTCACATGTTGAATTGAATCAGACACCACCTCCTATGATCACTGGAATACCCCTCCTAGAATAGTAGGGTAAACATTTGTACAAGTGGGGAAAGGAAGTGGTGCCAATCTCTTATTAGGCCCTAGAAAATGGCATTAAGAAGCCTAAACTCACATGTGCATTCTTGTATGTAGTGATCATAGTCTCCGCTATGTATAGATCATATGGATTTATGTCAATCTCTGTGGAGAATGCCACCAGTGGAGAATGGTAGTGGTGCCAATCTCTTACCATGACCTGAAAACATGCACAAGGAATCCTAAACTCACATGTGCATTGGCACTTTTGCCATTATCCTACTGCAGCCAATAAAATTAGTGGAATGTCAATCTATAGGTTTAGTTTGCCTAGACTACCACTAGTGGAGAATGGCAGTGATGTTAATCTCATGCTGGCAACTACATAATCACATTGAGATCTTCAAACTCACATGTGGATTGGAATCAGACACCATTCTCCTATGATCACTGGAATACCCCTCCTAGAATAGTAGGGTAAACATTTGTACAAGTGGAGAATGGCAGTGGTGCCAATCTCTTATTAGGCCCTAAGAAATGGCATTCAGAAGTCTAAACTCACATGTGCATTCTTTTATGTAGTGATCACTATCTCCCCTATGTAGAGATCATATGGATTTGTGTCAATCTCTGTGGAGAATGCCACCAGTGGAGAATGGCAGTGGTGCCAATCTCATACCATGACCTCAAAACACACACAAGGAATCCTGAACTCACATGTGCATTGGCACTTTTTCCATTATCCTACTGCAGCCAATAGAATTAGTGGAATTTCAATCTTGGGTGCGTACATATTATGAGCGGAAACCCTTGAGCGGATTATCCGAGCAACACTCAATGGAGTTATACTTGAATGAATGTTTTTTTATGGAATATATTTTTTTAAAAACCTCAATCGACAGCTCTCATATTAGCTGCATGCATGTACCAAGGTACAAAGAGCCAAAGATATATACCCTTGGTTTGAATGCTCTCATGATGCAATTGTGTGTATTATATTTGCATATTCATTGTATTTTCTATAAGCCTCAACATGCCAACAAAATTAGGACTAGTGGCATTGTTCACTTTTAAGTAGATATGCTTATTAATACCTCCCCTCAAGCTTGTGAGATTGCCAACAATTATTTGTTTTCAGTCTTTCGAAACTCAATAGAGGGATGGATATATATTTTAACAATCAAAGATGTAAACTATGAATTCACCTAAAAATTCAAACCTAAAAATTACAACTTGCCATACATTTCCAAAACAACTATGACATGTTCATATTATTAGGTCAAAGACCATTAAAATCACATGATTCAGAAGCCATAATCTATCAATCCATAAGAAGTTAAGGTTTGCATAAGAAGGTAATGGCTATCCATCCATAAGAAACCAGGTCTACATGAGATGATAATGAAAACATGAGAAATTAAGTTTTGCATCAATCCATAAAAAGCCAGGACATGCTCTCTAGACCTCATCAGCCAAGTCATCTATGTAGTCTAGATGCCCATGATGCCTCTCCACCAACTCATAATCGAATGTGCTATCTCCTGCCATTTGGGTAGCCACATCTTCTGCATAGCAAGGCAGAACACTAAGCTCAATTAGTCAGTATCTAACCATGCTTAAATTATACACATAGATCAAATAAATTACTCACTAATCAAGAGGTGCATCAAAGTCATAGTCTGTCTCCTCATCATCTATCATGAGGACTGCTTGATTCACACTTGAAGGCCCTGCCTCTGTGAAGTTGTCTCTAAGCATGCCTTCTAAGTATCCTGTGCAAATCTCTTTGTCATTGTCCACTGCCATGCATGGATGTCCTGAGTGAATTGCTGCTTTCATCCCAGGTGCTGTACCTGCACCAAGCTCAAGCACAGAGCCTCCAATCGGACACAACAACTCCATGAACATCAACATCATGGAGCTACTCTTCTCCAACCCACCACGCCACTGTCCACCCTTTCCCTCTTTTATGCACTGTCGTACACTTGAAGGCAAGTAATGAGTGATGAAATAATTGTCCATGCACACCTTAAGGGATTGGGAAACTTTATTTGCCCTATCAAGATAGTGATGTGCCTTCTTGCCAATCCTAGAGAACAATAGGATTTGAAAGGCAGTAATCTACATAAAACATAGATTGAAAAAGTTAATGGAGAATACTAAAATACGAACAAACAAGAACATGACAATCATGTAAATAGCCAAATGACATACCTTGACACCAAAGCCAACATTATCCGCAACATCAATGCAATCTCCCGTCTCCACGATCCATCTACATGTACTAACTATAAGATACCAATAGCTGAATGCAATTCACATAAACAGACATTATCAACTGTGATATATTGCTCACCTACAAGAAACCTCTAGTCTCATTTGTCTTGCCAAACGCTCAACGAATGAAGTGGATACAGGTGAACACATCACCAATGTCCATCCATAATCATCCATCACAGATGAAGCAATAGCAAGTGAGCATGAGATATGCTCCTCATTTAGAATGTTCCATCCAGGGATTCCACCCTTGATTCCACTCACTATTGATCCTGTAGGAAGGTCAATCAAGCAAAAATCCACACTCCATGCAGCATTTTTTCCATTGCGTGACTTCTTCATGCCACCAAGTTCATGGTAAAAATTTCTTATGATTTGAAAAGCCCCATCATACTTGTATTGCTTAACTTCTTTTCCAAGTGATACATAATCATACTCCCAAACTTTGTAGTTTTCTTGTGAGATACGAGTTGCAAATGATGAGAAAGTGGACAAAGGAACATAAACCATATCCGTATTACACACTTTCTTGCTAAGAAGAGACTCCTCCTTTCGTGGATCATTGTCTACAATAACAAAGAATCCTAAATTAAATTTGTAGGAAGCTTCTAATCACTTTGAAACATGAAAGAAAGAGTTATAAGAAAATAGACCTGTGTTAGAAGTGCCCGTTGGTTTAGGTCTTCCACCTCGTTTGTTATTTGGAGTCACATGACTTGCCTTTTGCTTTTCTACTATTGCGTTTTGCTCCTCTTCAAGCCTCTTCTTTTGTGCCTCATCCATGTTGCCCGACGAACCCGAGTTTGACTTGCACTCACCTTTTAAATGGCGATCATAAGTTTCCTTCTCTTCCTCGATACATGTTCCAGCCTTCATCTCGATCCACCAAGGGCAGTGCTTCCTTTCCCACTCCGTAAGCAATATATGACCATCCTTATGCTTATTCTCTCTAAAAATATGAGAGGTGTACATGCAATAAGTAGCAGGTGCAAGCATAGTCCAAGCCTTGCAAATGGATGGTACCACCTTAAGACTCTTATTTGCAGCCAGATAATGGAGATACCTAAATGATTTTTAGGATAATATAAGAGAATGCAAGGTATTACAAAGATATCTTTCAATTGAAAACGAAAGCCAAAACGCACCTGTAAACCAATCGTCTGCTGGCATTTGTAAGATCAACTTGCTTAGATGGAACAACAGCAACTGTCATCAATGAAGCAAAAGGCTCAAACAAAAAAGGCCTGTGTCTCACTATAATGCCATCAAAGTATTTCAGAATAGAAGGACTGTCTGGAAGTGTAGCTGCACCCTCAATGCTTGATGATTTCATCACTTGGTCAAGCAATCGCCTAGCATCTGCCAACACATGGTCCATCCATATTTCTTTTGCAAGCCAAGGTATGAAACCATGGTCAGTCATAGGCATCCCATAACTCTCCTTTAGATTGTCATCTGCACCAAGAAGAAAAAGAATAGATAGTTGCTTTGCCTTGGAACAGGTTGCAATTGATACTTGGTAAAGCTTCTCCAAAGTGATCTTCATTGATGTATCCTCAAATGGTAAATTCCAAAGGATATTAAACCACTCCTTGCCATGGGAAGGATTGACTATTGAAAGCATCTGCCAAATAGTAAAGTTTTAGAAGAGACTTTGATACACACAACAAACCATATATTAAGGTTTTCAAAGTACAAACTAAAAATTTGCAAGTTGTAACTATAGATTTATAATTTTCAAATCATATATTATGGTTTATGAGTTGTAAAATTAGAATTTGAAAACTATAAATTCAAATTTGCAAACTATAAATTCAAATATCTGAGATATAAAACGTAGAATTTTGTGGACTACAAATTCAAATTTGTGATCTATAAATACAAAATTTGGTAAATTGAAAACTTACCCGTGTAATTTTTCTTCGATATGTTGCTCCCACAGTCTTTTTAATCTCATGAATCTTGGACTCTCTCTCATCCTTTGGCATGGAAGAATGCAATTTCTTGCATTGAGCCTCAAAATCTGATTTCCATTTCCCCTTTCAACATAAACAGATAATCTCATCATAATGTTATTGGAACACAAAGCAAAGTCACAAAAAAAGAAAATATATAAACTAAAGAACTAATACTTACAGCAAATACCATCCTCCCAAGAATAGTTTGGGTGAGGGGATACCACACCCTTCGTCCACTTCCAACCTCTTTCTGTCTTGCCAACTCAATAGCTTTTTTCTCCTCCTCACTAAAATCCTGAGTAAAATATTGAGCATCACAAGATACGAGTGTGCTTGTGTGGTACAAATAATCCTTGAGATTAGTAACAACAATTGCATCTTCATTAAGCCTACAACCATTGACTTAAATGGATCAAAATTGGTTTCATTTACAAGCACTTACCATCTCAATATAGAAAACATAAACAACAAGGCTTACAAGTTAAATCTTTGCAGAGCAGCAACAAGCTTAAGCTCATCCTTTGCTTCCGGTTCAATAACTTGAGCTTGCACTCTAATGTGTCTAGACTTGATATTTGTGTAAAGCTCTTCTATGCTTTCCATCCAAGATGTTGTACGATGATTTCCTTCCCACAGGAAGAACATTTTGTTTGATAGAAAGCTCCATGGTGTGCCAATTATCTCTGATTCAAACTCATCATTAACTAAGCTCCAATTCTTGTCCCAACGTTCTCTTGTGACATCATCAACATCCTTCGAAGACCCATCAGGCATTTTGATAGATAGAATAAAAGATCCTTTTGTCGGAATGTATCCCTCTATTTCAAATGCTCTTTTCAAAATGGTCAAATCATTCCTAATTTGACGCACAACTGGGTTTATGAGACAACGACACAAGGGAATTCGAGGAGGTGGAATTTCTTTAGTTACTGTAAGAAGCTCTAAAATATCTGCACCTGAAGGTCTCTCAACACACTCTGGAATGATATCCTCCACATCATCTTTAACTCCTACTTTGTTGGATGGTTCATTTATAGTTTTATCCTTGTTGTCCTCAGGATCCTCAATATCATTTTCAATGTCAACTTGCTCAAGCTCCTTCAGTTCATTCTTGACCTCTGACTCTTGCTTCTTCCTTTTGCCACCTTTCCTTGTGATAGGACTAGACACATCACGTTTCTTTCTCTACACATTTGAAGAACTCAATTACAAGATTTGCAAAAATGCAAAGGTGAAATGCAACTAGAAAAAGAAAAAGAAACCAAACTTACTGGAGGCATTTGTTGCACAACTTTCAATAAGCTCACCTGCACAAGAAGAAAAACAAATAAATGACATAGTGAAACCATCTTTGAAATGATTAAATGAAAAATGACAGAGTGTAACCATCTGAAAAATGACAGAGTGAAGGCACGGGAGAAATTCAGCTGAACAGAAGAAAGCATGGAAATTCAGACTGAGAGACAGGTGAAAAGGAGCCTTGGTGGTTAGCGTGGATGGAGAGATAGGTGGAAGCGAGCCTTGGGGGGAGAGGGAAGGAGAGAGACAGGAAGGACGAGTGATGAAGGGAGCATGGAGAGAGAGGAAGGACCGAGTGATGAAGGGAGCATGGAGGAAGAGGAAGGACGAGTGATGAAGGGAGTATGGAGGGAGAGAGAGGAAGGACTGAGTGATGAAGAGGAAGAGGAAGGACTGAGTGATGAAGGCGGCAGCCAGAGGGAGACAACGAGAGAACACTAGTGAACACTAGTTTCGCTGGCGAAACTAGTTTCGCCAGCGAAACTAGTGAACGAAGGGATTTATGAGACTTTGCACAAGACAAACGAGCGACAAGGGAGACTGGCTCGCCCACTCCCCCCCCCCAAAAACTATCAAGACTTTATAAAAACAATGCGCCCAAACTGAGTTTGAGAGCATTGTTTCGAGTCTCCGGTTGAATCTGTTGAGGATCATGAACCCGAAGTTCAAGTGCAACCAAGTGCGTGCGTGAAGAGGGGCGCGGCAGCAAGCCCTGCAGGCTACGCGAGTGGTGGGGAGATCGCCATGAAAAAGTCAGTTTTGATCACTAATGTCAGGAACGTCTGGGATTTTCTCGCCAACAAAAGATGCGAGTTCCGAGCGTCAAAACAAGCAAGCGGAGGGTAGTGGAAGAAAGAAAAGAAAGAGAAGTGTGAGGAGAGGGGGGAAGGATGACTGACGGAGGAGAGGGTGAGCTGAAAGGGAACGGGAGCGGGAAATGGAGGTGGATGCAGCCGCAGAAGAAGAAGAAGAAGAAGAAGAAGATGAAGAAAATGAAGCGATTGGCGGGAAACTCCCAAACAACGGTAAACCCCCCAAACGGTCACCTCCCCTTCTCACCCCATCATCGTTCAGAAATACAGACAGAATGAACCTCCGTTGACGGAAATACAAACAAAATGAACCTCCGTTGACGGACGAAAATTTTGTACCACGGTCGACCTGCAAGCAGCCACTCGGAAGTTCCGTCAACGGACTGGTTGCCACCTCTGAATCTCGGAGACTAGTAAAACAGAGAAGCTGTCGCAAGAATCGGCGCTATGGAATGGAGGCCAAAGCGATAGGAAGATTGACGTGGCCGATAGGAAGGGGAGGCAGCTGATGGGTCACGGAGCAAGGCTTAGAAAGGCCTTGAAATGCATAAGTGATGGCAAAGGCGTCTCGTGGGAGCTATTACCATAGCCGAGCTATTAACCATAGCCGAGCTATTACCGTATCACGGGGGCGGCGGAAGGGGAGAAGCAATGTGGAGCTTGGGTCCGCCATAGCCGGGAGAGGATTTTCATGAAGAGAGGGTGCAGCAATGCAGCAATACACCCACCGACGGGAAAAGGCGAAGGCGAGGCTCACAGGCTCCTTGCTGCTTGGAAGTTCCGTCGACTGGTTGTTGCACTGAATTGAGCCAAAACATGTGGGTCTCAGGATTGCTTTAGCTTGCGCAAATGGACGAGCATTCTAATGAATCACGCCGTTTTGCCTCCCCGAACTCCTGCTGTCCAGTTCCTTTTCTTAGTGCCTCTCCGTCTCCGGTAAGAGCAGGAACTGTGGATGCAAGCTTTAACTACGAGTTAAAATTGTTACGTCAAGGACAAACAGTGCTAGACATTCCTTGGGGTTCGACTTTGTCTGATGTTGTAGAGCCCATTGGCGATGCGAAAAAACAAAACAGACCTGTAGCCTGAAGTATATAAAAGACCGAAGGGCGAATATACTAAAAACACCAAGAAGAGCTGCACTCGTTATCGAGGGAAGTTCAGCTGGAACAGCCGACGCAAGTACCAAACCTGCTTCATTTCTGCAGTAATATAGAGAGTCGAAACGAACCTCAGAAGATGACCGGCAATGCGATCTAGAGGATAGTCGAAGCTGAAAGGTAAGGACACAGGAGCTCAGAAGAAAGCTCACCGCGGGAGCAAATGCGTGAAAGAAATGCTGCCCCAGACTGGCACCCTAATTCGGCATCCAGTATACCTTCCTCCACTCGCAACATTGGATAGGCAAAAACGATCTGAACGGCTATAAATTGAACGTGGGGCTGCTGAGTTCGTAGCTCCCAAGAACCCCAAAGGACTGACGAGGGAGAGATGCTTCTATTGTAGCCGTCATCGCGCTCTCAAAAAGCAATAGATTATGTGGGTAGTGGGCGCTTATTAGCTATGATCTTTCCTACAGCCTGCCACCTCAGCTTTGATAAGAAGCTTGCACAAGAAGATGAAGGTTCTTCGGACGTGGTGCTGTGCGCTCTTTCTGTGGCAGCCAGAGGGAGACAACGAGAGAACACTAGTGAACACTAGTTTTGCTGGCGAAACTAGTTCGCCACTATTTTCAGTGGTGAACTAGTTTCGCCAGCGAAACTAGTGAACACTAGTTTCGCTGGCGAAACTAGTGGCGGAAACTAGTGTTCACTAGTGAACACTAGTTTCCGCCACTAGTAACTACTAGTGGCGGAAGTGGCGGAAACTAGTGTTCACTAGTGAACACTAGTTTCCGCCACTAGTTTCGCCAGCGAAACTAGTGTTCACTAGTTTCGCTGGCTAGTTTCGCCAGCGAAACTAGTGAAGGCGTAGGCATTGACCCATAACCTCTGACATCTAGCTTTGCCCTTCACATTTTCACATCTAGCTTTAGCTTCACCCTTTACATTTCCACTAACACAGTTCTAAGCGCTGAATATTAGCATTCCAAGGCTGATTTGAATTATCAGACGCATGTTGGCCGGTCCTGGTCAAAAGCTGGTGATTACTTCTGTGCTGGCAATAGCGTTCCATTTCTAACGAGAGAGGGATCCATTCCTGTTCAGTTGGACCTGAACCTGACTTTCTCTCTCTCTTCAATACGCAAGTAGCATGCAGCTACATGGACGGAAGTGTCTTCACTATTTTTCGACTAACTCGCTCTAAACAAAGCGCGGCCCGAAAAGCATTATGAAAACTAGCATCCCTAAGAATTTGACAACAGACACAAACAGATTACGGGCAAAACCGACCCACCAAAATATTTATACTTCAGAGGAAATACCTGCAACGTGTAAACCTTCTCGCCATTTTCGTTAGTATAGTACATGAGATACATGATTGCAGACCATTAGAAACAAAACGAAACATATTAGAGATAGCAAACTAGAGAAAACTCAAACTAACAACGGCAGGAATCACAACAGATGCTCCTAACAAAACTAGTGAACACTAGTTTCGCTGGCGAAACTAGTTCGCCACGCTACTAGTTTCGCCAGCGAAACTAGTGAACACTAGTTTCGCTGGCGAAACTGGCGAAACTAGTGAACACTAGTTTCGCTGGCGAAACTAGTTTCGCTGGCTAGTTTCGCCAGCGAAACTAGTGAAGGCGTAGGCGTGGGCGTAGGCGTAGGCATAGGTGTAGGCATGGACGTGGGCGTAGGCGTAGGCGTAGGCGTAGGCGTGAGCGTGTTCAACGAAACTAGGCGTGGACGTGGGCGTAGGCGTGGGCGTGGGCGTAGGTGTAGGCGTAGGCGTGTTCACTAGTTTCGCCAGCGAAACTAGTGCCAACGAAACTAGTCTTCTCTGCCTCTTTCTCTGGCTCTGCCTCCCCTTCTCTTTCTCTGAACTAGTTTCTCTTTCTTTGCCTCTGCCTCTTCTTCTCCCTCTCCCTCTCCACCCTCCTTTCTTCCACTTCCGTTTCCCTTCGGCCTTCCTCCTTCGCTTAGTTTCGTTTTTTCCGCCCCGTTTAGTTTCGCCAGCGAAACTATAGTTGTGAACTCCAAATGAAATGGCCTCCAATAGTGTTTCGCCAGCGAAACTATGATGTCTTTACTTTTTCCTACCACCTTCAATCCATTAACCTTCTTGAGCTCTAATATTTCATTTGAACTAATGATGGCATCATGTCCATGATTTTTCTCTCGCAACTATTCCATCCTTTGGTATGATTGTTTTTAGAGTAAAAATTATACTAGGGATACACACCCATTTAAGGCCTCTTCGGCAAAGATTATATGAGTAGATTCTTCTGAATTGGCGGTTACAAGGACTTGTGTGCTTGGGACGTGGCGGTGGCAATGAATGTGGTTATATTATGAGTTTGATCGTCTAGCTGATTTAGTATCAAAGAACAATGATCGTCTAGCTGAGTTGGTTAGTATAGAGTTCGAAAGGAGACAAGTGCGTGAACTACTGTTGCTCACATGCTTACTCACTTGTGCCTCGTTTGCTAGCAATAGATCTCAAAACTGGTAATGACTAATTTTCCTTTCACTTGAAGGAAGGGAGATTGTGTTCCACAAGCTCCATGGATTTTGCAATTGTGTCCAATGACAATAGGTCGAAGACACTGCAAGTTGCAACAACGAATGGTGTTGCATGCATTAGTAGGGAATACCTTCACTTAGCATTTGGACTTTCACCGAGCTCAATCTCTTTGCATCAACTACTTGATAGCAAGTGTGACGACTTGTCCTTTGAGGTTCCCTTTGTAGGTGAGGAGTCCTTGTTTCATCTTGACACTCAGTTTGGAACCACCTTCATTGTTAGAGGTGTAAAGCTTTTGACAGAAATCAGTAAGGAAGTGTCGGATAAAAAACAAGTAGATGAACAATCCGATAAGACCATGAGTTTGGTTCCTCTCTTGAAAAACCTTCCTGCAAGAAGTGCACTCAAAAAAGCTATGGACATTGTAACAACAATACAAGAAGTTGATGCACTTCCAGTAAAGTATGATGGCAATATTTTGTTTGAGCTTCCCGCTTCGGACCTCCCTAACCGTGCTGAGGGGACAGAAACCAAATACGACAGCCATGTTTGGACGGATGATATAACAAGTAATATGACAGGATTTGATGGTTTAGTTAGAATTCGAAGATGTGGTGGGCATCTACAATGCAAAAACATATTTTGTCCTTACTTGGAGAGAACCAAAGAGGCCAATGAGAAGCATTGGCAAGGGAGACTTTCACGAGTGTGTCCTCAAAGATCATATGTTGGCGAAAATAGTACTCTTAAGTGTTTGCATTGTGGTGCTCGTCCTTTCTGCGAGCAAGAGTGCCCATGTAGGCTATTCTTATGTTACCCACACCCCAAGGGTGATACACAATTTAAGAGGTGTGTTATACACTCAGGGTATCATTTGCATCCCGTTGGTGAAGGAAGTTCTAGAGGTGCTGTGAAGGAAGTTAAGGCTAGGTTGACTAAGCTCATACAAATAGATGGGATGGGAAGATCTAAAGCCTTGCAAAAAACATTAGCAAAGAAAATAATATTGGATGCCGTCATTCAAGATGATCCGAAAGCCATGAGTGATGCTGAATTGACATCATTACTAGAGAAGATTACTCCAACTTTGGACAAGAGAAGGTATGTGCATACTTGTCCTTTTAATGTGATTAAAAGTACTCAAGTTTTTATGAAAAATAAGTAATGGGATTTTGATGCTACATGTTCTTAACTGTAGGCTCGCACGTTGGAAAAGGGAGGCCCAAATTGAAAGTGGATCCTCTGCAGATGGTTATGATGCTCTTTTACAACTGAAAAGAAAGTGTGTATATGATTATTTTCAGAGCATGGTGTTCCCTGGACAACTTGAATTTTCTTCATTTGAAAGATGTCATGTTTTCAAGATGTCTACCAAGGGACATGGTAGTGGTGTTGATCTAGTGAACAAGATGAGGCCAGGTGGAGAGTTAGGATCGTGCTGGGTTTGCTTTGATTTTGTCAAACGTATGCATGATTGGAATACAATGGCATGCCATGTTTACAACCCTTTTGTTCAAGAGCTACAGACTATTGCTATTGGGGATTTCAAGGTTGAGGATACAGAAGCCCAGATCCTTTTTTGGGAAATGTTAAATAGAGTCATGGAGAAGGAGGGATTCCCAAAGCCTCAATTTAAAGGGTTTATGGCTGATGAGGCACAAGCAAATTGGCGTGCAATTAGAATGGTATTCAATGGTGATGCCAATAAGGTGCTCAAAGAAAAAGAGAGATCTTGCTTATTCCATTGGGAGCAAAGCTTGGAAAACCATGCTAAGTTCCTTCCATCATTTGATCGTGAGGAGTTCAAGCTAAGGTGTAGACAGTGGAAGAATGCTCCATCTCAAGAAGCTGCAGACATCGAGTTGAAAAACCTCCGTTCGTGGTTCAAGCATCATGCACATAAGAAGGACATCTCCATTTTAGAAACATGGATTGTGTGGTGGCATGCAAGAGTGGCTCATTGGGGAGAATACATTCTCAAGGTAGGTCTATTGTTATTTCATTCACAACTTTATTGTTTTTTGATTATTGGAAACTAATCTATGTTGTGGCACAGGGCATGGAGGGATCTGACCAGTTTTTAGTTCCTAGAGCCAACCTTGCAGAGTCAGTCCATGGAAGTTGGTTGGCATCGAATGACGGAGTGAAATATGTCACACTAAAAAATGCTTGTGAGACAGATATGACGGGTGCTTTGCTGCAAACTGCAAGATACACAGAATATCTAAAGGGACTACACTTGGGTTGTGGACCTAGTTTGGAAAAGCTATCTCGAAGGCACTCTTATGGGGACATAGGGAGCAACTCATGCAAGTTCATTGATCTCAGTAATGAGGTGGCTAGCAAGGTGGATGCAACTATTGGAGGTCAAGATTGTATGGGTGATTTGAAGACTGTGAGAAGGAAGCGGTCAAAATCTTTCTCAGAAGCAGTGTATGCAAATGATTCACATCGTCCAGAATACCAGTATGTAAATCAGCCAAGAAAGAGAAAACAAAATACCACACCAATCTTGAAAACAAATCAATATGTTGAAGAAGAGGTAGTACACAAGACTATGTGGGCTATAAGAAGAACTAATGCAGGTAGTGAGGTGAGGTGTCAAGGATACTTAGAGGACAAAGGAATCAAATGCCACAAATTGATAGATCACAAGGGTAGGACGGGAAAGAGAGGTGTTCCTGCACCTAGCTTTTTTGGGAGAATCAACACCAAAGCAGGCATTCGAAGGCAATTGATTTGGTTTTGTGGGGATAACATGGACCACACATGGACACCATCAAATTGCATTGAAGGAAAACCACCTGAGGTGCCGAGGGAGTGGCCTATTGAGAAAGGGACAAGCCTGGATGAGGAAGAAATGAGGTTATTAGTAGCTAGAGGATTTAGATTAAAAAAGCAATGCACTAGGGCCAAATCTGCTGATTTAACAAGTAGACCGAGCACAAGGGATGGCATGGTTGTGGAATGGGTAACTGAGGTGACATGTGAAATGAGAACAAGGATAGCTAAGTCTATTTCCTTGGAATGTGTTGTTCACAGTGTTAATATAGTTGTCCCTAGAGAGCATGTGGAGTACCTAGTTTCCACTCCAGGATCACGTAGAAAAGGGAGCAAGTACAATGTTGTGGTTTCAGTGTTTCCATCATGCACATGTCTGGACTTTATGGGCCATTCTCAAGGGCAAAACAGATATATCCCATGCAAACATCTGTATTACATTTATATGCAATACTTGGGTCTAGATGAGAAGATACACATGTTCATTCACCAATCTGCACTAAGTAGGCAAGAACTCTACCAAGCTCTACCTGCTTGCTAAGAAGGGCGTTTATCTCTACTTGTGGTTATATTAAAGGAACTTGCATAGGTGCATACAAATATTGTATGACCATTGTGGCTTGTGTTGACTTTTTGGGTGCATTTTGATAGTCATTTGCTTGACACAATATAGCTATATGTATGTAAACAGTATTTTGTTGCCCACAGCTTCTTTAAGAGTTGTGTATGAACAATGTATTACTCACCACACTATAGTTTTCGGTGACCTTTTGGTGTGTTTGAATGGTCCTTTTATAGAAATCTATCCATGTCTCTCAATTCAATCTTCCTGAGATTCTAGACCATTTGACTATAAATTGTTTGGAAGAAATATTATTTTTACTTTATTTTTTTGCACATGATGTTTATTGAAAAAATATATATATTGAAGGTATCAAATTAGACTTAACTAAAGGTCCACTGCTCAGATCGCTCGTATGTTTTTGCTCGGAAAATGCTCGTCCCCGTCAATCTTTAGGTTTAGTTTGTCTAGATTACCACTAGTGGAGAGTGGTAGTGATGCCAATCTCATGCTGGTAACTACATAATGACACTGAGATCATGAAACTCAGATGTGGAATGGAATCGGACGCCACTCTCCTATGATCACTAGAATACCCCTCCTAGAATAGTAGGGTAAACATTTGTACAAGTGGAGAATGGCAGTGGTGCCAATCTCTTATTAGGCCCTAAGAAATGGCATTGAGAAGCCTAATCTCACATGTGCATTCTTCTATGTAGTGACCAGAGTCTCCGCTATGTAGAGATCATATGGAATTGTGTCAATCTCTGTGGAGAATGCCACCAGTGGAGAGATTAGCATACTCACATAGAGATTAGCATCAGTGCCCTTCTCTAGAAGGTCAGGTGAGAAAACTCTCATGTGATAACCTTCACATAAGGAGAATGGCATTGGTGCCATTCTTTGATTCTCTGCAATCCATGTGATGAATGAAACTTTTGCCATTCTCCTCAACATCATGGAGGATGGCACCAGTGGCATTATCCTTAAACTCTCACGGAGGATGGCACTTGTGCCATTCTGAACAAACTCACAATCCATGTGTTCAATGGCATTTGTGACACTCTTCAGAACGTCATATTATGTTGGAGAATGGCACAAATACTATTCTTTATTATAACCATTTTAACTTTGATAAGGTGTATATTTGCTTACTATGTGGGTGTAGTTTTTCATAATGCATATATAAGTTGCTTCGCCTTGGTTATTTTGTTAATAGAAGTTGCATTGTGTCATTCTCCCTATGTCGGGTTATACGTAAGAGGTACTATTAACATTTTATGTGACCTCATATGGAGAATGGCACTAGTGCCATTAACTCTTTGTGGTTATGTAGAAATGGTAATAATGTTATGTTCCTTTCTTGAATATATGTTAGTTGAAAGCATTACAGAGATTAAAAATTGTATAGTATTAACTATGCTACCAAAGTTTGGATTTGGGTGCTTTCTACAAATCTATTGGACCAAAGTAATACAATATCTATGCTTTCAGATCATGCATTGTACATTTATTTTGGGACATGGGGGGAGGCACTAGTACTATTCAATATGGCAATGTGGCCGGGTTTATTAACAGCAATAGAAATACCAATATGGCAATGTGGCCGGGTTTATTAACAGCAATAGAAATACCAATGTAAAGCCAAACGTTTGTTATGTATTTTCCCCTAATGTTCCACCTTGGTATGACCCCATGATGAACATAGATATTGCAGAATATGGTCACATTTGTATTGAATCCATAGATGATGTACATGCAGGAGAGGAGCTATTTGTAGACTATGAGTTTTGAATAACAACATTGTATTTCTTTATACAATCATTACTTATGGGAATTACTACTTTCTTGCTAGCTATGTAAATTGGTGCGTAATTGTTGTGTGTGAATAATATGCAAACATGTTCATAACTACATTCATAATGTATTTTGAAGGAGTGTCTCTCGTGCCATTCTTTCTGGTGCCATTCTCCCCGTTGGGGCTAGAAATTGAGAGTTTCTTTGGAATCATGATTTATTTTGGGGATTTCAATGGTGCATCAATGAGTTGTTATGTTTTCATCCTAAAGTGTACTTTTTTACTTTGCAATGAGTAATCAACATGACATGTAAAGTTATCCTTTTACAATAATGCTAGTCAGTCTAAACATTGAAAGTGCACAATAAAGGATTTTCATTGCCACCTAATTTACATCAAATGCTTGTCATTTCCCATTGATTTTCCATCAACTACATATCTTGCATTCATTCTCCTCTAAAAACACTTAGTCAAGTTAAAGAGCCTGTGCGTTTTCATTGCAATACTCATGTTTTTATTAATTACACTCTACATTTTTTAAACGGTGTTTTGGAGATTTTCAAATGAGAATGCTCACAACAAAGCGAGTCTCAATATCAATGGAAATTCTAGAGAGCTATTATGAAGGTGTTTTTGAACATCACTATGGCTCACGAGATGAATCTAACTCAAATGGGTTTCAAAGTTTATTATTTTGTTGATGATAACATAGTTTAGACACTGATATTCTATTTATTATTTGAGAATGTAGTTGATATTTCATACTTCATGAATGGCTATCTAGTCTATTTTCACACATTTCTCCTGTTTTTTCATTGAGGGGAGTACAATTTCTTAGAATCTAATACAATGATGTGTATGAATGTGTATAAAACCATCATAGTGAAATACAAAATATGAGTCCATGAAAATTACAATGGTACGGTCACACAGTGAGCCTATACATATCGAATATAAAAATATGTAATCAACTAGTGATACCCAATAAAAATCTATCTGATCAACTGATGATCCCAAAACTATGATATGTAATGTGCTACTCTTCAGGATTGGCTATCATGCTAATAGTTGCAAGTATTCTCTCGTGATCCTCCACTGCAAGGCGCCATCATGGAGTGGACGTCGCCTTGCGAGTGCAAACATGACTCAAAGTAATCTTGATTGCAACAACAAGATGAGAATACATGTATGCCTCCTGATCCATCTCTCTAGGCCCCTTTTTTATCTTTAAAGTCCACATCAAGCTGTTTACATCTGAGAGTGAGTGTTTTCTTGCTCTAAGCATGCTTGTTGTGGAAGGTGATTTGTTTGGACTCCATTTCTCAAGACTTGACTTGGAGTGAAGTCTCCCTACTGTGTTTGAATTCTTACACTTAGATGGAATCTTTTTTGTCCCTGTGCATGATTTCAATACTCCTTTCCGCAGATTAACACAAAAGTTGGTGTTTTTTGTAGTTTTTCCTTATAAGCATGAACAAGTTAATCTAGGGACTTTCTTGGAGGATAATAGAAGAGGGGTTAGGACTTTCTTAGAGGATAACAAAAGAGGGTTGAGGAGTTCTCCATTGAACATGCCGAGGTATTTTGACTATAGGAGCGACGTCTGTAATGGTTATGCTATTACTTTCACCCATTGAATCAAATCGTGAATGTGTAGAAGATGCAATCAAGGTGTTGTTTTGTACTTTGAATAATGTTCTCTAATTCGTTGCCATCCAATGAGAAAATTCAACCCAAAATTCAAAAGTGCCAAAGTGGGTTTGGACATCTAGCTTGGGAGGAGCTTGTGGCTCTTGGCATCGTAACTCATAACCCTGCTTCCGATTGTGGATGGCTTCAAAACTATTGACCTTGAAAGCTTTGCAAACATGTTGCTATGAGTAGATTGACACCCCAACCACAATCTTGGAAAGCATATGTTTGATTGTTGCGCTTCCTTCCCTCAATCCAAACCAAACCATTTGCCATGAAAATGGCACCTATGCAGATGATTTGGCTAATCTATACAACTCATCAGGTGAAATAAAAGCACTTTGGTATGTCTCCATAGATGGCCAATAGCATTGGAATGGTAGAGCTACAAAGAGGACATTCGACTAGTCGTGTTGGACATGGACAAAGTGCGTTTGTGGGTGCTCTGTATGTGCTTGTCCACCCCGACTTTGAAATGCACCTACAAGCATAGATTTGAATCTCAATCTTTGGTTGCTAAAGTTGCAAAAGTTGTGGTGGTATAATAGTGAAGCCATTTGATGCTTCTAAGAGCATAGTTTCAAGAGTTGGGCTTTCTATAAGTCGTATTTTCCTTAATCGTCTTCCTATAAGTCATATTTTCCTTAGTCGTCTTTAATCTATGCAAGCGTAATTGATGCCTCCATATTGAGGCTTCACGTTGTAGCTTTGATCTCAGTAAACACAGGTCAACATACCACCAGTCATCATTGATCATGTTTTATTAGGAATTGCTACTACAACTAGGAATAATTTCAATAGATGTATGAGAATGATTTGATATGCAATCCATTGACATTCAATATGGTTATACATTGTTTTGGTTCTCTTTCAGTAGGTTGCTTGACTCCTTAGTTCTCCACTCCCTCCTCTTCCTTGAATGAGTCGATAGGATCTTGGACCAGCAAGAAGCAACATTAAGAGATCTAGAATCTTAGGCGAGATCAAATAGAACAGAATTTTGGACGGGAGTAGTAGCATATCAACGATGTTTTATTTTATGAGATCAACCACAAAGATTTGTTTTATGTGGCTAGAGATGACTCTATGAATCATCCTCCAAAAATGGGCCAAAGACCTCCTAAGATGAGTAGCATATGGACCCATCAAAGGAGTAGAGAAAAGACTGAGATCGATGGCTACTATGGGACTGTTAGATATGCTAAATGCCCCACCCTCATGGTAACCACCAGTGGTCCAAGGTGCTCAAGTTGTAAGGCCCCCATATGAGGAGAAGCCATGTGTGAGCTCAGGACACTGGATGGATCCTAACTTGCATGTCTGATGAGGTCTAGTAATGAGACTATTGATGGTAGAAAGGTGATTGTGTGGGAGCCCCTTATTCTTGCTGGGCCACTTGTGTGGTAGAATTGAGGCTTAAAGCTCGAGATGGAGGTGGCAATGGGGATGCTACTTTCTCTTCCATTGCAAAAGGCAAAGGTGGTTCCTCCACCAAAGGTGAGTCCTCTACTAGTGGTGACAAAAAGAAGAAGGGCGGCAAGAAGAAGTTTCAGGGAGAATGCTTCTACTACAAAAAGAAGGGCCATATGATTGCAGATTGCCGGGTTAAGAAAGCAGATGAAAAGAATGGTATCATGAAGAAGACAGATAAGGGGAAAGAAATAGCTAACACACCAGAAGCAGAGTTGGTGGATCTATTTATGGCCATTGAGGAAGAGTGTTCCTCAGTTCAAGAAGCTTCAACCACTGATTCATGGGTGTTGGATAGTGGTGCCTCCTGTCACATGACCTGCAAGAAGGGTCTATATTGTTCCATGCAGCCTCTACAGGAACCTCAGGGGGGTCGCTATGTATAAACCCTCTATATCACGTGCGTTCAAGGCCTATATTTAAAATCCCTTATCTGTAAAAATTTTCATTAATAAAATGTACCCCTTTTCTATACAAATCTGTAAATTTTTTCCAAAACTATTTTAAATAGTCCCTTATGTATATTTATTTCTGTAAATTTTAGAAATAAAAAATATCCTTATGTTGAACTCACGTGATAGAGTTACATATGATGAGTGACCCCCCCGAGACAGGAACCCATCACCGTGACGGTTGGTAATAATGCAAAATGTCCTGTTGAGGACATAGGTATGGTTTTATTTGTTTTTGTAAATGGAGATGTTAAGAAACTATCTAATGTGCTGTATGTTCCACAAATCAAGAGAAGTTTTCTATCAATTGCTTCCATTACTGACCTTGACCATGAGGTGAGGTTCAACAAGACAGGAATAAAAATTTTGGATAGTGCAAGCAATCTTGTTGGCACAAGAGTAAGGAGGAACAACCTGTATGAGCTAGGTGCTCTTACAGCCACCACTAGAGTGGGCACAAGCAGACTTTGGCATGAAAGATTCGGCCACATTGGATTTGCAGTGTTGAAGGAGATGTAGAAGCAAGGTATGGTTGCTCACTTACCTACAGTCACAAAAATCAAAGAACCGTGTGAAGCTTGCATGATGGGCAAGCAACAGAGAAAGGCATTCCCACAAGAAAGCAAGAATAGAGCAAACGCTCCTCTAGAGTTGGTGCATGTTGACTTGTGCAGTAAGATGCCTACACAGGTCTTGGGGGGATCTTCCTAATTTTTATTGATTGTCGACGACTATAGTAGGAAGATGTGGGTGTACTTTCTTCGCGAAAAGACTCAAGCTTTTGGTAAATTTAAAGAGTGGCTACAGCTTGTTGAAAATGAAACAGGGAGAAAAGTGAAGAAAATAGTGGGTACTATATATACCAAGTATAGGTATTGTTTCATTTCTATTACATCTTTCTTGTGTGTGTCCTCTTGCTCACTTGTGTTCGACAAATGATGACACCACATACGCCTCAGAAAAATTCGATTGTTGAATGCTGAATGCAGACCACGGTGGAGATGAAGAGGTGTATGTTGAAAGGTGCTGGATTGCCAACCCAGTTTTGGGCTGAGACTATCAATACTACGGTTTACATCCTTAATCGTAGCTATACAAAGGAAATCAAAGGTAAAACACCACATGAGGCTTATAGTGGTAAGAAGCCATCTGTCTCTCACTTTATAACGTTTGGGTGTGAATGCTATGCGCATGTACCAGACAAAGAGAGAAACAAGCTACAACCAAAAAGCACCAAATGTATCTTCTTAGGCTATTTTGATGAGAAGAAAGCCTATAAGTTGTATGACCAAGAGGCAAAGAAGATCATAGCGAGCTGCAATGTGGTGTTCAGAGAGTAACCACATGCAGTGGAGGTAGAGAAGAGCTCTTCCACTTTATCATCAAGCAAAGAGGTAATTCACTATGGACCTATCCCAATAGCTATAAAGGAGGAGGAAAGATCAAATGATGAAGGTATAAGTCACCAACCTGTTGTTACACCACCAAAAAAGCCATTGCCACAATGGGTAAGGTAGCGCTATGACCATGATAACCAAATGCCTATGTCTGTTGAGTAGCATGCAGATGGACCAAGGCGATCTCAGAGAATCGAGGAGCAAAGGAGGGCTTCTGCTCACATAGTCAATATGGCCTTGATGGCTGAGATTATTGCTGAAGTAAAGGACCCTGTGAGTGGGAGCAAGCACTTGCAGACCGAGATTGAAAAATTCTATGTAAGTAGAATATGACAACATCATGAAGAATGAAACTTGGAAGCTGGTAGATCAACAACCTAACAGAAAGGTTATTGGCACCAAGTGGGTTTGGAAGATAAAGTACAAGGCCGATGGGACTTTGGAAAAGTACAGAGCCAGATTGGTTGCACAAGGATTTTCTCAAGTTGAAGGGTTTGATTTTCAAGAATCTTTTGCTCTGACTGCCAAAATGACCACCATTCGCACAGTACTATCGGTGGCTGCTCATAAAAAGTGGCTAGTTTATCAAATGGATGTTAAATCAACATTCTTGAATGGTGACCACAAGGAGGAGGTGTATGTGGCTCAGCCACCTAGGTTTGAGGCCCCCCATTCTGAGAACAAGGTATGTAAGCTAAAGAAGGCTCTGTACGGGCTGAAACAGGCCCCAAGAGCATGGTACCAATGGATAGACAAATTCTTTCATAAATTAGACTTCAAAAGATGTGCCTCAGATGCTAACTTGTATGTGTACAAGAAAGGTGGAAATATTGCCATTATTGTTCTATATGTGGATGACCTCCTTATTACAGGTGACTATGAAGAATGATCGAGCAGACTAGAAAGGCATTGAACACGGAGTTTGAGATGACATACTTAGTCTTAATGCACTACTGTTTTGGGATTGAAGTCTAACAAGATCTTCATCTCTCAGCAAAAATATGCAAGGGAGATCTTGAAGGCATTTGGTATGTCCAAGTGCAAGGACATAGCTATACCTATGGAGGTAAATGCAAGGTTGTCTATGGAGGATGCCTCACCACCAGCAGACATCGGGAGGTACAGGAAGTTGGTCAGAAATCTCATCTATCTGTGCAACACCAGACCAAATATCAAATTTTGTGTTGGCGTTTTGAGCAGGTTCTCCAATAAGCCCCGGGAGAATCATTGGAATGCAGGGATGCAGGTGCTCAGGTATGTGGAGGGCACTCTTGATTATGGCATCACCTATGGTACGGGCACTTCCTTGGCTGGTCATTGTGACTCAGATTGGGTTGGAGATGTTGAATCCTAGAAATCATTTTCTAGATATTATTTCTCTTTAGGTTCAGGTATATTCTCTTGCATCAGTAAGAAATAACCAATAGTGGCATTGTCTTCTACCGAGGCTGAGTACAAGGTAGCATGTTTTGCTGCATGTGAATCAGTGTGGTTGAGGAGGATCTTATGGCACATGGGAGAGCAAGAGGATGAGGCAACTGTGCTGAGGTGCAACAATCAAAGTTGCATGGCCATTGCTAAAAATCCAGTGTTTCATGCACGCACAAAACATATAGAGATTCAGTATCACTATGTGCGTGATTTGATCAAGGACAAGATAGTGGAATTGGTCTACTATCCAACAGAGCAAAATGGAGCAGATATCTTCACCAAGGCACTTGGGAAGGATCAGCTTCAGGGTCATCTTCAGAGACTCGACTAATGTGAGACGAAAGATTTTGATTAGACAACTAACATGAGACTGAAGAAATAAAAGGTCAGGTTCAATGAACTCAAAGATTTCGATTACCAAAACTAACATGAGACTAAAGATTGAGAAGGTCAGGCTCAATGAACTCTCTCCCTATTTAAGTGCAGTGTAGACACAACTAAGAGTCCATTATGAAATCTAGCCCCAAAACTCTGTACACAGATCCAAACTCTATACACCAATCCACCCAGTCGATACACCTATAACAAATATATGGCATACCCAAATAACTTTGGAATGCTTTTGTTCTATCTGAAAATGATGTTGGATTGCATCCTCGTAGAAATAGACTCGAAGGAGGAAAATAGCTGTAGGTCAGTTGTGGGTGTATTACTTGGAGTCGGCATAGGTGGTGAATATTAAATTCCGTGGCTATTGTTTTTCCTACTCCTTTAAGGTACTTGTTAAGCTCATGATGTAGGTTTCTTTTGGCAAGACATGATAGAGGCAAAAAGATGTATAGAGCGCAAAGACCAGGATGAAGAGGACCCTTAGCAAAAGGAGTTACTATGGGCATATAAGTCGATAGAGTCAAGCAAGCAGTGTGTAATCTAATTGTGTGAAGAGGTCTACCATTGTGCATCACAATGGCCTAAAGAGCTAGGAGATGATTGCCATAGAGAGGTTGATAAGATAGTTGGGAGTTTGGAATTTCCTTGAAAAATTAGAATGTCGTTGTATTTTGAAATAATAAAAATCTTGCAGACATTTCTTGGACTTGTGGACTTTCTCACGGTGCTAGTAATACCTGATTTTGTATCGACCTGCTTCCATGTTAGTACTTAAATGTTTTAAGCAGCCCAATGATTGAGATTTGATGGTTAACGATAACCAGTCCAAAGGGCACTAGCACTGTGCAATAAATTTTAGGATAGCATGACAATAGTGTAGGGATAGCACGGTAGTAATGCATGATAAATTATTGCCAGTGCAGTGGTTGGTTGCACTAGCATATTAAAAGCCACTAGCACGGTGGTTTGCTTCTATTATTGCAAGATGAATGGATTTGTAGGATGTGTGGATTTGTTATGGGAAACGAGCACGGTGGTTGTTGGGATATACTAAAAACAGGCATGGGATGAAATGTGATGGGTAACAAAACAATAAATAGTCTAAAGGGCACTGATTTAGTATAACAATATGAAACAAATTTTAGGATAGCACAGTAGTAGTGCATGATTAGTGTAGGATAAGTTATCGGCAGCACGGTGGTTGGTTGCACTAGGATGTTAACAGCCACCAATGCAGTGGTTTGCTTCTATTATTACAAGATGAATGGATTTGTAGAATGTATGGATTCATTATGGGAAACCAGCATTGTGATTGTTGGGATATACCAAAAACAAGCACGGGTTTTACCGTTTGGGATTTACAAAAACAATTTAATAAAACTAGCACCGTGGTTCTTTGGGATATACTAAAAAGAAACATAGTCTCAAATACAAATTTCATTTTGTAGGACAAGTGGACATATTGTTTCCTTGCAATGAGACTACATACATTTTCTTAGTACTATCTTAGTCGTCCTCGTCCACCATACCAAGATGTGCTCATGCATGTCTAAATCCAATTTGAAGACACTCTTTCCCTTATTTCATTGTGGCATAGGTTGCATTTGGAACTTAATAGCTCTTACTAGATGAGAGTATACACATGTTTGTGGACTCTTATGTAGCAGCTCGTAATTGCGGCCTCTCTTGGATGTTTTTTTGTACCAAAAAGCTCCAACTACTGCTGGGGGGTCCACTAGGGTTTATCGTATGGTACCACGTGAGTGTAAGGGAGGGGGGTTATATAAAAGAAGGTACATTTTATAAGGTAAGGTCCTGTAAATAGGGGGTAGATAAGGGGAATTTTCAGATATTTATTGCACGCAGGTGACGTCTCCTTATTACTAGTAGTGAATCCCCCGTGCAACTACTACATCCCACTTCTCATTGGTTGTTCCCCAATTATCCTTAAATGTTTCCTCAACCTTGCACTTAGGTTTTATGCATTGCAACAGAGAGTATGGGTCATCTTCCTCGTTCTCCCCACAATCTGCAACAACTGCAAAGTTATCCCCCTCTTCCAGACAGTTAGTGAGGTCATCGAAACTCTCCCCAAACTGTGGTGAGTCGTTTGTGTCTCCTTTGTTTTTCACTCCATCTGAACGTAGAGGGAAAACTTGAACTCGCTCCCTTGTCTTCACATTTGCAATGTTCTCACAATCGTCATGATCCCCTATGATGCATGCACTATAGAAATAAGAAAGTTTTCTTGTTTTAATCAGTTGGTTGTTTGAAAAGCCCCATATATTGTGCAGACCATGAACTCCTTTAATTTTCTCACAATTGTGCTGGCTTCTTCTTTGCACTTCATCCACTCTCACTTCATGGAACACTTTGCATACTATAGTATTCTTAAGGCTTTGTTTACTATATGTTGAATGCATGCCTGTGGAGAGGTTGGCTGTAAGCCATGTTACAACATCATGGATATCATTGAGTTTTTCTTGAGGGAATGCTAATTCGTGTTTAAACAAAGCTTGATTAATAACAACACCACATCCATCATGTTCACCCTTGCCATGGCTAGATCCAAAGAAATTCCACATCATGTATAGACCGCCGGTCAAGGATTTGAACCTTGAGACGAAGTAGAATCCACGGGTTGTTCACATTAGAAAATAACAATATATTTCTTTTGATTTTTGAATTTCACAATTTAACAGTGGTATATGACCCGATTAGCAGGAAATTAAATGTAACGAATTTAAGTACTAAGAAACACAATAGTTTCAACCATCGGGCTGGTCAATAACTAATGTCTGTTCAACTATGCTGGTTAAGGACAATCACATAATTGGTGCTTGAGCTGAAGCAGCCATGATTGCATGATGTTCCAACCATCGGGCTGGTTTACTAAAATAACAATATATTATGAAATATATTGCTATTAATTTTTGCTCAACCATGCCACTGGGCTGGACAACAACTAATTTTTGTTCAACCACAGTGGTTCAGTACAATCACATAATTGGCGATTGAGCTGAACTAACCTACGGTTGCATGATGTTCTAACCACCAGGCTAGTTTAGGATAATCACATTTAGTCCAAGCCTAGTTTTAAGAAATAAAACAAGTAAACTATCCCAACCACTGGGCTGGTTTAGGCACCACTGACCTGCGTTGTATCTAACATGTGTATGATGTGCTCCTCAAACACCTTACGTCCCATCCGCTTCAAGATGTCCTTTCTATTTGGAGAAACTCTTGTATTTTCATGCCAAAACGTCATCACTGTAGCAATGAATTCCACACTTAGGCTGTCTCTCCTTTTCTTGCATTCTATTGAAGCCCATAGACTTCTCGAATTGGGATGATTGTGCATTGCTTTTGCTCTACGTTCAACCATCAGAGCCACATTGGTCCAATTTCAATAACCTATTTGAAGCTACTTAAAGGGCAGAGAGAAGATTTGGTGATACAAAGAACAAAGAGAAGAAGATCAATAAGAAAAAGCATAATGATTATGACTCAGAGTTTGATGAGGAGGATTTCGACTCAGAGAAGATTGAGGAAAGTGATAGTTCAGAGGATGACAATTCCGACAAAGGAAGCAGAAGGGAAAAAGAGGAAGAAAAAAGGAAAAGACAAGAAATCTAAAGCAAAGTCTAAAACTAAAGCAAAAAAAAAAGAAGAAAAGAGCCCTAAAGGAGACTCTAAACTTGAGAAGATAATGAAGGAATTATTAAACTTCTGGGTGTAGTCTTCTACCAAATCCTTATGTTTCAATTGTCAGATCTTCTTGAGAATTGCTTTTGGTGTTTTCTCTTGCCAAAACCTTGCAAGAAAATTTTCTTTAAAGCCTCATAATCTACAAAATAATTGATGCCATATTGAATGAACCAACTCATCATCTTGCCCATCAGAGTGGATACCAACTGTTCCTTCTTCACCGTGTCATCAAGATGTCCTTTGAAACCATTTGCTACCCATGTTTCCTCGGAACCTACCCATCCGACCCAATCAGCCCCTTCAAACTCCTTGATATATATCAATTCATGTCCTACCTTTATTTCCTTGAGATTCCCTCTCAAGGAAGAAGCAACAAATAGAACCTAGACTTTGAGTTCAAGGAAGATGACTGATCACTACATAGAAGAATGCACATGTGAGTTTAGGTTTCTCAATGCCCTTTCTTAGGGCCTAATAAGAGATTGGCACCACTACCATTCTCCACATGTACAAATGTTTACCCTACTATTCTAGGAGGGGTATTCCAATGATCATAGGAGAGTTTCTCCACTAGTGGTAATCTAGACAAACTAAACCTATAGATTGACATTCTAGAGCATTCTAGGGCCTAATAAGAGATTGGCACCACTGCCATTCTCCACTGGTGGCATTCTCCATACAGATTGACACAATTCCATATGATCTCTACATAGCGGAGACTGTGATCACTACATAGAAGAATGCACATGTGAGTTTAGGCTTCTCAATGCCATTTTCTAGGGCCTAATAAGAGATTGGCACCACTGCCATTCTCCACTTGTACAAATGTTTACCCTACTATTCTAGGAGGGGTATTCCAGTGATCATAGGAGAATGGTGTCCAATTCCAATCCACATGTGAGTTTGATGATCTCGGTGTGATTATGTAGTTGCCAGCATGAGATTGGCACCACTGCCATTCTCCACTGGTGGCATTCTCCACAGAGATTGACACAATCCCATATGATCTCTACACAACGGAGACAATGATCACTATATAGAAGAATGCACATGTGAGTTTAGAGTTTAGGCTTCTCAATGCTATTTCTTAGGGCCTAATAAGAGATTGGCACCACTGCCATTCTCCACTTGTACAGATGTTTACCCTACTATTCTAGGAGGGGTATTCCAGTGATCATAGGAGAATGGTGTCCGATTCCAATCCACATGTGAGTTTGATGATCTCAGTGTGATTATGTAGTTGCCAGCCTGAGATTGGCATCACTACCATTCTTCACTAGTGGTAGTCTAGACAAACTAAACCTATATATTGACATTCCACTAATTTTATTGGCTGCAATAGGATAATGGAAAAAGTGCCGATGCACAAGTGATTTTAGGATTCCTTGTGCATGTTTTCAGGTCATGGTATGAGATTGGCACCATTGCCATTCTCCACTGGTGGCATTCTCTATAGAGATTGACACCATTCCATATGATCTCCACATAGTAGAGAGTGTGATCACTACATAGGAGGAAAGTTGAATTTCCCTAATCTACTCTATACATTTCAAAGATGAAGTTACTCTATAATTGGAGACTGGCATCTAAAAGAAGAGTATCTTGCCATAATCTACCCTATACATTTTGGGCCATAATAGCAGTGGGAGAATGGCATTTAAAAGATGAATTTCACATTTTTTGCTATATTCTACCATATGTATTGTTCAAGATATCATTGAGAGAGTGAAATTTTAAAGACAATATGACAATATGGTATTCCAATGACCATATTGGCACTAGGAGAATGGCACAGTTTCCAATCTACATGTTATTTTAGGGTTCATAGTGCTACTTTCCAGGTTCTATTGGCACCACTGCCATTCTCCACTAGTGGCAAGTTTACCCTACTATTCTAGGTGGGGTACTCCAGTGATCATAGGAGAATGGTGTCCGATTCCAGGTCACATGTGAGTTTGATGATCTCAGTGTCATTATGTAGTTGCCTGCATGAGATTGGTACCACTGCCATTCTCCACTGGTGGCAAGTTTACCCTACTATTCTAGGTGGGGTATTCTAGTGATCATAGGAGAATGGTGTCCGATTCCAATCCACATGTGAGTTTCATGATCTCAGTGTCATTATGTAGTTGCCTTCATTAGATCGGCACCGCTGCCTTCATTAGATTGGCACCGCTGCCATTCTCCACTTGTCCGATTCCAATCCACATGTGAGTTTCATGATCTCAGTGTCATTATGTAGTTGCCTTCATTAGATTGGCACCGCTGCCATTCTCCACTTGTAGAAATGTTTACCCTACTCTTCTAGGAGGGGTATTCTAGTGATCATAGGACAATGGATTTCAATTCCAATCCACATTTGAGTTTGATGATCTCAGTGTCATTATGTAGTTGCCTGCATGAGATTGGCACCACTGCCATTCTCTACTAGTGGTAATCTAGACAAAATAAACCTATAGATTGACATTCCACTAATTTTATTGGCTGCAGTAGGATAATGGCAACATTGCCAATGCATATGTGAGTTTAGGATTCCTTGTGCATGTTTTCAAGTCAAGATTCGTTGTGCCATTTTTTAGGTCTTGGTATGAGATTGGCACCACTGCCATTCTCCACTGGTGGCATCCTCCACAAAGATTGACACATATCCATATGATCTCTACACTAATGAGACTGTGATCACTACATAGTAGGAAAGTTGAATTTCCCTAATCTACCCTATATTCTAGGAGGGGTATTCTAGTCATCATATGATAATGGTGCCCGGTCCCAATCCACATGTGAGTTTGAGGATATTATTGCCATTATGTAGGTCCTTGCATGACATTAGCATCACTGCCATTCTCCACTGGCGGTAATCTACCAAAACTAAACATATGGATTGACATTCCACTAATTTTATTGGTAGTAGGATAATGGCAAAAGTTCCAATGCACATGCGAGTTTAGGATTCCTTGTACAGCACTGGTATGAGATTGGCAGCACTGCCATTCTCCCATTAGTGGCATTCTCCACAAAGATTGACAGAAATCCATATGACCTCTACACAAATGAGACTATGATCACTACATAGGAGGAAAGTTGAATTTCCCTCATCTACCCTATACATTTCAAAGATGAAGTTACTCTAGAATTGGAGACTGGCATCTAAAAGAAGAATATCTTGCCATAATCTACCCTACTATTCTAGGTGGGGTATTCCAATGATCATAGGAGAATGGTGTCCGATTCCAATCCACAAGTGAGTTTGATGATCTTAGTGTCATTATGTAGGTGCCTGCATGAGATTGGCATCACTCCCATTCTCTACTAGTGGTAATCTAGACAAAATAAACCTATAGATTGACATTCCACTAATTTTATTGGCTGCAGTAGGATAATGGCAACATTGCCAATGCATATGTGAGTTTAGGATTCCTTGTGCATGTTTTCAAGTCAAGATTCATTGTGCCATTTTTTAGGTCTTGGTATGAGATTGGCACCACTGCCATTCTCCACTGGTGGCATCCTCCACAAAGATTGACACATATCCATATGATCTCTACACTAATGAGACTGTGATCACTACATAGTAGGAAAGTTGAATTTCCCTAATCTACCCTATATTCTAGGAGGGGTATTCTAGTCATCATATAATAATGGTGCCCGGTCCCAATCCACATGTGAGTTTGAGGATATTATTGCCATTATGTAGGTCCTTGCATGACATTAGCATCACTGCCATTCTCCACTGGCGGCAATCTACCAAAACTAAACATGTGGATTGACATTCCACTGATTTTATTGGTAGTAGGATAATGGCAAAAGTTCCAATGCACATGCGAGTTTAGGATTCCTTGTACAGCACTGATATGAGATTGGCAGCACTGCCATTCTCCCATTAGTGGCATTCTCCACAAAGATTGACAGAAATCCATATGACCTCTACACAAATGAGACTATGATCACTACATAGGAGGAAAGTTGAATTTCCCTCATCTACCCTATACATTTCAAAGATTTACTCTAAAATTGGAGACTAGCATCTAAAAGCAGAATATCTTGCCATAATCTACCCTATACATTTTGGGCCACTATGGCAGTGGGAGAATGGCATTTAAAAGTCAAATTTCACATTTTTGGCTATATTTTGCCATATGTATTGATCAAGATATCACTAAGAGAATGGAATTTCAAATATGAATTTCAAGATATCACTGAGAGAATCTTATAGGAAATCCAAGGCCACAACCTACATAAGCTCACATGGACATTGACACAATGTTGGAGAATGGCATACTCAAAGTTGCACTTCTTCACATGATCTATCCTATGCATTGATTAGATGGGACTAGAAGAATGATGTTTTAGAGAATGGCACCACTGCCATTCTCCACCGGGGGAACATAGAAGAATGCACATGTGAGTTTAGGCTTCTTAGTGCAATTTTCTAGGGCCCAATAAGAGATTGGCACCACTGCCATTCTCCACTGGTAGAAATGTCTGCCCTAATATTCTAGGAGGGGTATTCCAGTCACCACAGGAGAATGGTGTCAAATTCCAATCCACATGTGAGTTTGAATTTCACATTTTTGGATATATTCTGCCATATGTATTGATCAAGATATCACTGAGAGAGTGGAATTTTAAAGATGAATTTCACACTTCTTGCAAGTCCACCAATGTGCAGTGTCAACATAACAATAGGGTAGTGGCATTCCAGTGGTCATATTGGCACTAGGAGAATGGCACAAGTGCCAATCTACATGTAAGTTTAGGGTTTACAGTAAATGCACATGTGAGTTTAGGCTTCTCAGTGCCATTTTCTAGGGCCCAATAAGAGATTGGAACCACTGCCATTCTCCCTTGGTACAGTTGTTTACCCTAATATTCTAGGAGGGGTGTTCCAGTGATCATAGGAGAATGGTTCCAAGTTCCAATTCACATGTGAGTTTGGGGATCTCAGTTCCATTATGTAGATCCCTGCATGATATTGGCATCACTGTCATTCTCCACTAGTGGAAATCTGCACAAACTCAACATGTAGATTGGCATTCCATTGATTTTATCAGTAGTGTATCATTGATATTTTCCATTTTGGTACCAAATCTTACACATAAATCTTGATCAGTGTTCCAAGTCTTTCACTTTATAACTAGAAATTTTTAATTTTCAAATTTTATTTATCTCAAGGGATAGTGGCACTAGTGCCACTCTCAAGGACTTCTTATGAGGTCTTGGAGAATGGCATTGGTGCCATTCTCCATTTAAAATTAGAATTTCAATCTCTAAATTTGCCATTCAATCATGAAAATCAAAATTGAGATTAAAGTTTAACTTGAAATCAAAATTTGAAAACTAGAATTTAGGATTTAAAATACAATTTCAAACAGAATAATTTCAAGTTAAAATACAAATTAAAATTAAAAATATCAATATGAATTTGAATTTAAATTTAATATTGGAGAGAATCGCATAAGTGCCACTCTATATATCCAAAATTCAAAAGGGAACAATGGCGGGAAGAGCTATATTTCAAAATTTGAATTATTTAGTAGTTTCAAACTATCACTTTTAACTTTCAAAATCTACATTTTAGACAAATCAAGATCTTTCCTCTCATTTCAATTGATGCCTTTCCCTCATTCACTTTCTATTCATTTCAAACAAATCAAGCCTTTAAATTCAAATGTTGTAGGCACGAACTTCAACTTGGCACTCTCACCAATGGGCACACTGCAAGATTGAAGGTTCACGCACCCTTGATAGTCACAATCCCAAGATGCGGGAAGGTTTAAGGCAAAAATGTAGAATTAGAGAGGAGTCTCAGAGTCAAGAGAGTTTTACTCACCACAAAATTGAGGGGCTTGAGATGGTCACAATGTCGCATGGAGAGTCTTGAGGCAGGCGCAGAATCGAGGAGGTCACAAAGAGAGCTTGATGGTGGGCACGTTGCTTACAGTGCTGCGGGTTCGAGACAGAGACGACTGAGTGGCTCATACGGAGCCTACCAAATTTAGGGTGACGGACTCAGATGGAGAGTGGGCGGCTTTTCCTTGTGCATGTTGGAGATGTTGGAGAACGTCTTTTCTGTGAAATCCCACTACAAATGCAGGAGTCAGCGCCACAGTGAATGCCAGTAGCAGGGAAGGCTAGCCACTGAGGGCTTTGACGCCAACCAATGACTTGAGGAGTCTCTACGCACGAGGAGATTGTGAGAGCCTTGAGGAGTCTCTATGCATGAGGAGATCGACAGCACAACATATGAGGAGATCAACATAGGGCAATGAGAGAGACGAAGGAGAAGGTAGGTGGGTACTAGGGTTCTTCAATTTTTTACCCTTCATTAGTTTAACCTTTTGCATTTCTTTAAAAAAATTTTTTAACAAGTTTAATATATTTAACCTATCCTACCTATGCACTTTTTTTTAATGTAACCTATTTAATCTATGAAGCTCCTTTTCTTCCCTTCATCTGCTCCTTTTCTATACATTATTTTAGCATATTGTGCGTCTAGATGTCTAGACCGTGGGTAGTAGTTCATCTACACCAAGTTTGTCTTTTGGTTCTATTTCTAATGCTACTAATGTTTTATAATATTTGAATCGATTTTGAATGCAATTTTAAAAGTATAATTAAAAGCATCAAGGGACATTTTGGGGTCACAAAAGGTCCCCCTAAAGCTTTTCTTCCATCTATTTAATCTATGCCACTCTTTTTCTTCCACATATTTAATCTATGCCACTCCTTTTCTTCCACCAATGCACTCCTTTTATTTTAACCTCTGCTCCTCTGCTTGCGATCTAATGCTTCCAAAGCCGATTTTTTTTTTCAATGTAGAGAAAAATTGGGCACTCGTCAACTAATTCAGTCTACAAGTTAAAATTTTACTTTTATTGGACCTTGATCAAGGTAAGCATACTCTAACATAAAAATATGTAACTCGGCATAACTAAGCTAACATGAATAAACTCACACAACTGAAATAATATCGATCAAGTATTTAGCTTATGCTTGTCTTTTATTTAACATATTTCTTTTATTTAGCCTATTCATATATTTTGTTTAACATACTTAACCCATGCATTTCTTTTACTGAACATATCTAAACTATGCATTTCTTTTATTTAACATATTTCTTTTATTTAGCCTATGCATATATTTTGTTTAACATACTTAACCTATGAATTTCTTTTATTTAGCATATTTGAACTATGCATTTCTTTTATTTAACATATTTTCCCTATGCATTTATTTTATTTCTTTCATTTAACATATCTAACGTATGCATTTCTTTTATTTCTATTTTACATTGTCCACACTCATTTTCTTCCTTTTACATTATCCTCATGCCTTTTATTTAACCTATTCTCATCTTCCTTTAAAAAAATCCATAGCTTGCGATCTAATGATGAGCATAATTACAATTTTTTTTTTAACATGGAGAAAAATCACATGCTCATCAACTAATTCAATTTACAACTTAAAATTTTACATTACTTGGACCTTGATCAAGAAAAACATACTCTAACATAAAAATTTGTAACTTAACCAACCTAGCATAACCAAACTAACGTGAATAAACTCACATAATGAGCTAGGTCTCATAAACTAATATCAATCAACTTTACCACATATATGAATAAATGGAAGTAAAATAGTGTATGGTTTCAAATGAACACCACGTTCACACACACACACACACATGTAGAGACTTTAAAATTTACTTTTATTGGACCTTGATCAAGGTAAGCATACTCTAACATAAAAATATGTAACTCGGCATAACTAAGCTAACATGAATACCACGTTCACACACACACACACACACACACACATGTATAGACTTAAAAATTTACTTTTATTGGACCTTGATCAAGGTAAGCATACTCTAACATAAAAATATGTAACAAAGCATATGCTTATGCTTATGCATGAGCATATAAGCATAAGAGAAGCATAAGAGAAAAAGCGATTGAAAGAGGGGAAAGAGGGGGAAAAAGAGGAAAAGAGGGAAGAGGGGAAAGAGGGGAAAAGAAGGAGAAGGAGAAGGAGACATATGCTCATGCTTATGCATGAGCATATATAAGCGTAAAAGAAAAAGAGAGAAAGCTTAAGCATAAAAGAGAAAGAGAGAAAAAGAGATTGAAAGAGGGGAAAGAGGGGGGAAAGAGAGAGGGAAAGTGGAAAAGAGATTGAAAGAGGGAGACATATGCTCATGCATAAGCATAAGCATAAGCATAAGAGAAGGAGACATGCTCGTAATTATGCATATGCTTGAGCATAAGAGAAGGAGACATATGCTTATGCTTATGCATAAGAGGAAGACGAGGGAAAGGAAACAAAGCATATGCTTATGCTTATGCATGAGCATATAAGCATAAGAGAAGCATAAGAGAAAAAGAGATTGAAAGAGGGGAAAGAGGGGGGAAAAGAGGAAAAGAGGAAAGAGGTGAAAGAGGGGAAAGAGGGGGGAAAAGAGGGGAAAGAGGGGAAAAGAAGGAGAAGGAGAAGGAGACATATGCTCATGCTTATGCATGAGCATAAGAGAAGGAGACATATGCTTATGCTTATGCATAAGAGGAAGAAGAGGGAAAGAAAACAAAGCATATGCTTATGCTTATGCATAAGAGGAAGAAGAGGGAAAGAAAACAAAGCATAAGAGAAGGAGACATATGCTCATGCTTATGCTTATGCATGAGCATAAGAGAAGGAGACATATGCTTATGCATGAGCATAAGAGACGGAGACATATGCTTATGCTTATGCATGAGCATAAGAGAAGGAGACATATGCTTATGCATAAGATGAAGAAGAGGGAAAGGAAAAGAGATTGAAAGAGGGAAAAGAGGAAAGAGGGGTGGAAAGAGAGAAGAAGAGGGAAAGGAAAATTAGAAGAGGGGAATGAGGGGGGGAAAGAGAGAAGAAGAGGGAAAGGAAAAGAGATTCAAAGAGGGGGAAAGAGATTGAAAGATTGAAGGAGACGGAGAAGGAAAGGAGGGGAAAAGAGATTGAAAGAGGGAAAAAAAAGAAGAGGGGAAAAGAGATTGAAAGAGGAAAAAAAGAAGAGAAGGAAAGGAGGGAAAAAGAGATTGAAAGAGGGGGAAAAAGAAGAGGGGTCAAAAAGAGATTGAAAGAGGGAAAAAAGAAGAGAAGGAAGAAAGAAGAGGGAAGAGAGGGGAAGAGAGGGTTCCTACGCCCATCAGTGCAGCTAGCACTTAAGGCGCTAGCTATAGGCCAATGCAAATAATAAAAATAACAAAAGAAAAAAAGAGAAAGCACTTTCTTACCTGGAATAGTCCCGCTCGGTGTTTTGTGGACTGGCCCTACAAAAGAGAGGAAACATACCATTTTTCAAATAACTAGTTAGAGGAAGGAGGAGTTTAAAGAAGCAACTTCTCAAAGGGATTGGAATGAGGAGACAAGGAGAAAGAGAAAGAAGAGAAATACAAAAAAGACTAGAAGAGGTGAGTCTTCTTTCTTTCACAAAATCTTGTTTTTTGTCTTCAATCCTTGAAAATCAAGCATGAAAACTACCACATAGCCTTAGCAATACAAAGAGAAACATGCTTCAACACTCACAAAACGAAATCTCACAAAAAACGAACCTACATTGCTCAAAGAGACTCACCTTCTTAAAAAACTTCTTTTCACAGAAGCAAAGAGAGAGAAGGGTGGAGAGGGAGCACAAGTGTTAGGAGAGGGGTGAGTAGTGGAGAATAGATTGGAGGAAAGTGAGGTCATCGGATATAGGTGGGAGGAGAGATTGCTTTTCTCACAATAGAGATTGCTAAAGAAAGTGTCACGTTGCAAGGTTTTGGGTTTTAATCTACAGCGTCGCTATATAGCGATGCTTTTGAATAATAGCGTCGCTATATAGTGACGAAACAGAGCAAATCGTCACTATCTAGCGACGAAATAGGTCAAAATGTCGCTATATAGTGACGCTTCAGGACACTTTTTGTTTTAAGTTAAAAGAGAAGCTCATAGATGCTATTTTATTACTGTTAATATATTTCCTTGCAACTTATGTTGTGATTTTATAAGTGCAGATGGAAGGGATGAGTGGAAGCTCGTCTGATGATGCGCCAATGCCCGGGAGCACAAAGTGGCTTACGGAGAGGTTGTATTCTCATTGCACTCATTGCAAGCGAGAAGTACGACATCAACGTCGTATTATCATGCGCCACTTGCGGATGTATGGGGAGGATCCAGAACCAGTACCCACTGTTGGTGTTGCACGTGTTGATGGATTATCGGTAAGTCAAAGATATTTAAGTTTGCGGTTAATATTGGATACCATTATGGTACGAAACCTTGAGACAAGATATTATATTTACACGAAATCTTAAAACAGGATGAGGAGGCTGACAAGGGTACGCATATACCTTCACACTTTGAGCAAGACTATAGTCTCCCGGATGATGACAAGGGTATGGTCGACATGATGGATTCCATTTTTAGGGGCACTACATCGCATGTACACGTGATGTTAGAGTCTGAGGTCAAAATGCGAGAGTTGCAATCAACACAATTGTACGAGGGCACTAAGATGTCTAAACTACGTGCTTGTCTCTCAATCTTGTGAATCTGCAAGTAAAGTATGGGTGGTCGGATACAAGTGTCTTGGCCTTAATGAGGTTAGCTCTTGCATTAATTTGACTCATTATTTGGATATTGTTTGTTTTGAGAATCATCATGTATGGATTAGTGTACTAAATCATCATTATTCGAAGCTTATGTATGTTTGAATTGTGATAGGTTGCTCCAAAAGATGTTGCCTACACCAAATACCATTCTCGCATCAAGAGATGAAGCGAAAAAGATGCTAACAATGGTGGGTATGGATTATGATACCATCCATGCTTGCCGTAATGACTGTATTCTCTTTCGTCATGAGCATGGAGATTTGGCTAGTTGTCCAAAATGTGTGGAACAATGATATAGAGATGACTTGCAAGGTGAGTAGATACCGGTAAAGATCTTGAGACACTTTTCCATCATTGCAAGAATACAGGACATGTTCCGATGCAATCCATAGCAAACTTGATGACATGGCATGCATCTCATCGGTCCACTGATGACACATTGAGGATTCCTGTAGATTGTGCAGCTTGGAAGCACATAGACAATCAGTGGCCGGACTTTGCGAGGGAGCCATGCAACTTACATCTTGGGCTCGCCATGGACGGCGTGAATCCTTTCGGGTTATGCTCGACATCTTGGTCGACATGGCCCATAGTCATGGTGAATTACAATATCCCACCATGGCTAACAATAAAAAAGGGACACCTCATGCTTGCACTACTTGTGCCAGGGAAGTACAAGGCAAAAAATATGGACGTGTACATGGCACCTTTGATAGAGGAGTTACAGATATTATGGAGAGGAGTGCGGGTCTTTGATATTTCTAGAGCTCCTAGACATACCAATGATATTTTGGTCAGGGGTATCTTGATGTGGACCATGCATGACTACCCAGGATATGGAGAGTGCGCAGGTACGTGGTTGTGTCTCCACATGTATAATATAGGATTATGCTTTTATGACTCTCTTTCGCATGCATGTCTTATACTAACACATTCATGCACGCGTGCAGGACTTGTTACAAGTGGGTACCATGCTTGTCCTATTTGTGGACCGGGTTTGAAATCACTTGCATGGTACTCCAAACATATAAGGAAAAATGTTTATGAAGGTCATGCTCGATACCTTCCGCTAGACCATATCGCACGTGGAGGTCAGCTTGATCCACCACCATCATATTTGAAGGCAAGTGACTGGATTAAAGCTTGGAGGGTGAATGGAGAGGAACCTCCTCTTGGTATGAAGAGTCTATCGATCTTTCACGAGCTTCCTTATTGGGTTCAATTACAAATCAATAATCTCTTGGATCCCATGCATATCTTCAAGAATGTGGGGGCTACTATTTGGGAACACTTGGTTGGTTCCAAAGACTCGAGAGGAGTGCGAGAACACTTGCATGCTATGAATAGGATGTCTCGTTTCTGGCCCCAAGTGCATGCTTTGGGAAAAGTTATTCTCCCAAAAGCAACATGGATCCTCTCTACGAGGGAGGAGGTAGTGGTCAAGGCGGACATTGCCTCTTTTCAAACACCGATAGGGTACATGCGTTGCTTGAAAGGAGCATTTTCAAAGGACAATAAGCTTAGTGGACTCAAGTCCCATGATTGGCACAAGGTCTTACAGGTATTCTAAGTTGTAAAATTAGTGTACTGATAATCGTGATGCATTAGCATAATTATTATTATGTTATATTGTTGACATGACTTCTTTGTTGCTTTGATAGTTCATCCTCCCAATTACAATAAAAGGGTGCTTACAAGAAAATGTTAGAAATGCTATATTCAAGATCAGTGGTATTGTGAGGTATGCTTACTATCAAATCGCATTGATTGAATTTTCTTCAATTTAAGCTAAATAATCTGTAGACTAATTATGAAAATATCTTACATGGGCATGTGAAATAGGTGGATATCTCAAAAAGAGATCTCCATATTGAGCATCGAGAAGGCTAGGGTGGAATCCATCGAAGCCATATGCTTGCTTGAGAAGCATTTTCCCTCAAGCATTATGACAACTCAAGTCCACTTGCTTGTGCACATAGTTGATGAGGTGGCTATTGCAAGTACCATTCATAATCGGTGGATGTTTTTTCTCGAGCAGTTTGTGAAAACTTTGAAGGGATTTGTAAGACAAAGAGCAAGACCAAAAGAAAGCATGGCAGAGGGATGGCTTGTTCAAGAGTCATTAGTATATATCATAGAGTTTCTTGCATCCACGGATCCCGATATGCCGCAAGCCTAGCATAACAAGGATGATGATCGCATCATTGGCGAGGTTCCCCAAGGAAAAGGGATTGAAAGAAAGATGAGCAAAGAGCAAATGGAGAAATTCAACAAGTTTTGTATCCTCAATAGCCCTGAGATGCAGAAGTGGATTGAGAGATATGAAGTGGCCAAAGTAGAAAGAATAAATGCAAGGACGAGATTCAAAGTAATGTACAGGCGATCACAACCATATCCACAGGATCTGGCTCTTCTCCCCACTCACATGTCACTTGATTGGCTACAACTGGCTCTACGTAAAACCGAATGCAATGGAGAGACAATAAATGAGTGTGAGCGAGAGTTATCATCTGGATGTATGATGCATGTAAGTTTCTTACCTCTTGACGTAATTAAGTAATTATTTGTGGCAATATACGCTATAAAATAGATGCATCTTCATTGTTTTAATGATGCTCTTTTATAGTACAAAAAGTACAATGCATTATGGTCATATGGACGACATTTTCACGTGGAACGCATTGATTCAAAGAGAGTCACGTATGATTGTGGATTCATGGCTAACTTCACACAAGATAGCCGAGCAAGTGCTTTGGATACCAATCTTCTCTCCTCACAGTTGGATTATTGTGGAACCATACGCGAAATCTATGAACTTGTTGATTTCAAACGATTTAGTATTTTCATTCTTGATGTAAAATGGTTTAGAACTATTTACAACGGTCCCCATGCGGCAATAAGAAAAGATAGTAGCGGTTTCTTTGAAAAGACTCCACCAAACATTGGACCAATGAAAGTGATACTTTTGTTCTTCCCGAGCACTATGAGTAGTGTTAGCTGGAAAAGAAATCAGGACAAGAGGCTAGACACTAAGCATGGCGACGCTCAAGGGCCATAGAGGAAAGGAGAACATGAGGGCGAAATGTTATCATGGGAGGGGAAAAGGGATTAGAAGGGGAGGGAATGAAGAGGGAGGCTATGGCACAAGGGAAAAGGGAGAAGGGGAAGAGAAGAATGTACATGATGGGAGGAGGAATATAAAGATGGAGACATCAAGGGAAGAGGACCATGCTTTAACCAGAGTTACGGGCACATGTTCATTGAGAGATCCATTAGGTTAGGGATTTTGCATTGGATTTGATTGGGAAGCTATGAATTGTCATCCCTAAAATTTGAAGCCTTCAAAGAGCTTCAAAGCCCTCTAGGCATTCTAGGCAAGGCCAATGAAACAAGGTGGAGGGTCCACTGAGGCCCTGCTTTGAGGATGGTGGAGTTGGTCTAAGGTAAGTGGAAGGTGTATGGATTAATTTGTTTTAGGTTTGGCTTTGTTTGGAATTAGTGGTTGGGTTTTGTTTTTGTTTTTTTTATGTGAAGGTTGTTTGAGGTAGTTAGTTATCGACAAGCATGTAGACCATCGAATGGTCTGACCAATATGCATACGCAGATCCGCTGTCATTTTTTTTGTCAGCTGGAATCGCCTCACCTTGGCTAGCTGTAGGATGGCCTGGCTCAGCAGTCGGTCGGAATTGCCTCACCTTGGCTGATTGTAGGATGTTAGAGAGGGAGAGAGAGAGAGAGAGAGAGAGAGAGAGAGAGAGAGAGAGAGAGAGAGAGAGAGAGAGAGGGAGGGAGAGGGAAAGAGAGAGAGTTAAAGATGCATGTTTGTGTATCAATTAGGCCAAGAGATGACCCACTTGGGCCAATTGGAATCGCCTCGCATTGATTGATGTTTGTAATAGAATAGTAAAGATTGAAGCTGAATGATGGCTCGCATCTGCCAGGTGGTTCCCCCTACTTTGACCTTCTTATATGTCATATCTATCTATGTATCATTTATATACCTAGGTGTTAGTACAGCTGGGTTTCATCCGGATGATTGTCCGCTTTTGCCGATCGGTTCATCTCGATAACAACCCTTCCCAACTAGATGTGTGATTGGAAAAGCTACTCTAGATCATCTTGGTTATGTGATGTTGTTATATGTTTCTTGTTCTAGCCTCCACCAGCTGATAGGGTGACACTTGATAGTGACTCTACAAAATTTGCTCTATAATAGTGGATTATGTAGTGAGCTGCGATAGTAGTGGATTATACAATGAGTTGCAAATTACTTGACATAATATTCCATTGCCTTAGAAAGCAATATCTATTTAATAGTTTATTATTCTAAGGATCGAAACTTCTGTGAAAGGTAATTTGTAATATGACAATTAGTTGTGTTGCATGTCATTTGTGAGTAGTTTAATTTACGTTAGCATTGCAAATTTGCATGTGTAATGCATGTGTTCTTTATTTTGAAATATTATGAACTCTTACAAAACGATTGTTGCATGCACTAGATCACTACACCCATCCTTGATGGCAACACAAGAGTAGTTGAAGAATGAGGTTCCGATGCTTGTCCATAAGTCAATGATTGAACACTTGATAGGATTGAGTGGCGAAGAAATTCAGGCCCATGCGACCTCAAAATATTTACACGTTCATATGCTAACCCAAGTATTTGACCTTCTGTACATGAGCTGCTGGCCCCGACGTGGCTAAATGTCATGATCAGATGTTAAATTGATAGTTGATCAATATTTCCCTCGAGTGTTGGGAGATCCTATAGGTCAATGGGAAATATATGCAAAAATGAACAATGCTGCCTTGGTCCAACTTGGGGTAGCTATCTCTTGTGAGAATGTTATCATGGTCAATCCACAATTAAAATAGTTAGATAAATTCTCACATCTTGTAATTTGAATAAGTTTGTTACAATTAAATGTCTCAACGACATGTCACTCATTCGTTATTAGCATGGTTAATAGATCTTCACTTGCTCTCTCACTTGACATGGAATCCTCATTGAAGAGATCACCATGCTGGTTTTTGGCATAATAGTGAGACACAATCTATCATTCTGAGCATCGCCTCAGTGTAGTCTTTGGCCTCACGACCTGTCATTGCCCAGAATTCAAGGTTGTCTTGGAGAGACCACCGCGTAGGTTCTTGGAGTTATAGCTCCGTTACCTATTTTTACGTATTACAAGAGGAGGTCTATGATGACCAACGTGCTGGCAAATAGAAGGAGATGTATGAAAGACACCGCGCTGGTTCTTGGAGTTATATATTTGTGTACCAAGGAAAATGTATTCCATTGTGTAACTAAGCAAAATGCAATTGATGATATGGCCCTTGAGGGGTCCCCTCTAGGGACAAGGGCCATATCGACATGTCATTTCTATAGAGTGGCATCTTAGATATTATATAATGCACATCGATATGGCCCTTTCTCCTAGAGGAGAACCATCAAAGTCCATATCATCAATTGCATTTTTTGAAAGTTTAATTGTATTTTTCTACAGTGGTGGGGTCATTGGAGTTATTTTAGCGCTATTTTGGTCATAAACCAAAGGAAATTGTAGTCCTTCCTTCTTGGTATTTTAGTCCTTGTTGTAGTAAATATAAATGAGGGAAAAAGTACAATTTATCGAGTGAAAATTGAGCAAAAGAGATTACAATGTACATCTACGTCCAATAACAGGTCATATAAAAATTATCAACTTATAACGAGCAAAAATTGAACAGAGGATCTTACATTTTAAAGGCCAAAAGATTACAGCTAGTGTCCATAACCATTCAAATATAAAATTTAACAACAGTGCATATGGAGAGCCTCAAATTGAACAAAAACATATTACATAAATGTAATAAAAACTCAGCACTTGCTGAGAGCCTTAGAGACCATGACATTACATCCAGTGAGCCAAAAGATTGTTAAGAGCCTTAGAGGCCAAAATATTACATCTAGCCATTGCTGAGAGCCTTTTCTGAGCAAGAGGGAATTTATACAACTTAGTTTTCCACCAGTATAGCTTGTTCCATTAAACTTTTTTAGGGAGCCAAAGGAGGATACGATGGAGAGACTGAAGACCATGCACATCACTAGGACTCATATTATGACCCCCCCAACAAGTCGAGAGTACTATGCGCTGAAAATACTGAGGCCTTCATCAACATCTAGGGAGAACCCATACAACACAACCATAAAGAGGCCCTTTGTGAGCATGTCATCTAAGGTGGTGACATGCAAATGTGTGGGGAATCGACTATGGGAACGAAGGGTCTCCGCTAGTGCTAGCATTTCTACTCTAGGTGAGTGCAACATAATCATCTTATATGACAAGGCAGATAACATTGGGATCACAGAGCATCGAGGGGGGGTGGTAGAAGGCATGCTAAAGATGAGTGGGTGAGCAACATATGAGCAGGGGAGTTGATGAGTAACGAGGAGGGAGCGTGGAGCAAAGTAGAGCAGGGGCAGAAAAGAGCTAGAGAAGGGGTGTGGAGCAAAGTAGCAGAGCATGGGCGGATTAGAGCAACATAGTAAAATGCCAAATGCCACGAATCTTATATATATTATAACGTTCGAGCCACCATGGTGGCTGGAGCCTAAGGTTCCATCCATATTAATTCAGGCCATCGCAGTGGAATCTTAGGCGCTATCCCAGATGGGCTGGTAATCATGAAGAGGATGCCATGTAGTGCCACTCCGATGGCTGGTAATTGACTACCAGCCCCAAGCATTGTGTCACAGAAAGGTAATGGAAAAGGATCTGTTATTGTTGCTGCATTTAGTTTTTTGTAAATCAACACATACTCTGAGTTTACTATTCCTCTTGGGCACTATGACTCTGGGTGAAAGCCACATTACCTTATCCACTGGGTAAATAAACCTCACCTTGAGCAACTTATCAATTTCTCCCTTCACCTTCTGAGCATAATTTGGGTTCGTTCTGTTCTTTGCTAGACCACTGGGACATCATCCTTCTTTAAGTTGATCTTATGTTGACATAAAGATGGATCATCCCCCTTCATATCTATATAATGCCAGGCAAATACATCTTTGAATTCAAGCAACAATTGTTTCAAATTTTCATAAAAAATTCCATCCACCAAAGCACTAACATGCACCATCTTCGAATCTTGTTCTACTCTGAGATTCATCTCTTTGAGGTCATTCTCCTAAGCTCTTGCACACCTTCTTAAGTGGTCTTCAAATGATATTCATGCTTCAATGATTGCTTGAATATCTATTTTGATATAAAATTCTTCTTTTTCTTCATCATCATTCCACTGTTGTGAAGTTACTTCATCTTACTTCTATTCTTTGTGTTTCTTCTGTTTTTCTTTCGGAGTGTCTCCTTCCACATTCGGAACTACAGTAACCTTCACTGATGAAGAACTGATCACTTCATTTTTCTTTTATTGGTCCAATATGGCCTACACATCATTCAAAAATTGGAACCAAGGATGGATTTCTTGCGAGAAAACACTCTTCCTCATCACCTTCAACTTTGGCCACCATGTTAATTCCTTGAGCTACGAAGGGTTGAACACTTTTGGAACACTCCTTGTTGGAACCATGGCCCTTTTAAATTTCTTCTTACCCTTTCCAACAGTTACCGTATTAGCTCCCCAATCTACCCTTTCGAACATGTTAACTCCTTTAGCTACCAAGGGTTGAACACTTTTGGAACACTTATTGGAACCATGGCCATTTTAAAATTCTTATTTCCCTTTTGAATAACTACCCTATCAACTCCCCAATCTTGCTTAATCTTGGCTACCCAAAACCATGGCCTGCCAAGTAGCATGGAATAAGATTTATCATCTCCCTCCATTCAAAGAACAATAAAGCTGACCATAAAAGTTAGACCACATACTCCAATCTATTGGTTTCCTAGTATCTCAAGAGGTTGGACCCTCTATTGATCTACCATTTTGACTTGAAAAGGGGATCCTCCATCTCCACCCCCTCCCCACTCCATCTCCTCCACCCCTCCCCCCTCCCCCCTCCATCTCCACCACCCTGTCTCCCCTCCATCTCCACCACCCCTTCCCCCTCCCCCCTCCCCCCTACCCCCTCCATCTCCACCACCCCCTTCCCCCCCCTCCCCCATCCATCTCCACCACCCCCTCCCCCCTCCATGTCCACCACCCCTCCCCCCTCCATGTCCACCACCCCTTCCCCCTCCATCTCCACCTTCCCTTTTCCCCCCTTCCCCCCCCTCCATCCTCTTCCTCATTCTGAGACTATGCAAGACACTCCTCCCTCTCCATCGACCGCCACCTTACTCCCATCCTCACATGGTAAGTGACTTCGAGCCCATCTCACAGTGATAACCTAGCCATCCACCCACCGTCCATTGTTCCTCAACAATCCCATTACATCGAGAAAGACTTGGAAAGCATTCAGGTGACCACTTCTTCCTTCCTTGGGATTTCCGTCTGTCAAGTTATTTTTCTTCTCTCTTTTTTCCCCCTCCCATTTCCACCACCCCCTTCCCCCCCCCCCCTCCCCCCTCCATCTCCACCACCCCTTCCCCCTCCCCCCTCCCCCTTCCCCCCTCCATCTCCACCACCCCTTCCCCCTCCCCCCTCCCCCTTCCCCCCTCCATCTCCACCACCCCTTCCCCCTCCCCCCTACCCCCTCCCCCCTCCATCTCCACCACCCTCTCCCCCCGACCCCCTCCCCCCGCCTCCATCTCCACCACCCCCTTCCCCCCCCCTCCCCTCTCCATCTCCACCACCCCCTCCCCCCTCCATTTGCACCACCCCTCCCCCCTCCATCTCCACCACCACTTCCGCCTCCATCTCCACCTCCCCATTTTCCCCCCTTCCCCCCCCTCCATCCTCTTCCTCATTCCGAGCCCTATGCAATACACTCCTCCCTCTCCATTGATGACCACCTTACTCCCATCCTCACATGGTAAGTGACTTCGAACCCATCTCGCAGCAATAACCTAGCCATCCACCCACCGACCATTGTTCCTCAACAATCCCATTACATCGAGAAAGACTTGGAGAGCGTTCAGGTGACCACCTCTTCCTCCCTTTGGATTTCCGTCCGTCAAGTTATTTTTCTTCTCTCTTTCTTCCCCCTCCCATTTCCACCACCCCCTTCCCTCCCCCTTCCCCCTCCATCTCCACTACCCCTTCCCCTTCCCCCCTCCATCTCCACCACCCCTTCCCCCTCCCCCTTACCCCCTCCATATCCACCACCCCCTTCCCCCCCCCTCCCCCCTCCATCTCCACCACCCCTTCCCCCTCCCCCCTCCCCCCTTCATCTCCACCACCCTCTCCCCCCTCCGCCCTCCATCTCCACCACCCCCTCCCCCCTCCCCCCTCGAGCTCCACCACCCCTTCCCCCTCCATCTCCACCACCCCTCCCCCCTTTCCCCTCCCCCCTCTCGCCTCCATCTCCACCACCCCCTTCCCCCCCCCCTCCCCCCTCCATCTCCACCACCCCTCCCCCCTCCATCTCCACCACCCCCTTCCCACCTCCCCCCCCCCCCCCCCCAACGCTACCGCCTCACAAACCCCCCCAGTCGGGGAGAAAAAAAAAAAACCGCCCTTCCCCCCCGCCACCGCCGCGAAACCCCTCTTCCCCCCCTGAGGTTGGGTTAGTTGGTTAGTTAGGTTAGGTTAGTTGGTTAGTTAACCTAGGTGAGATTAGGTAAGTTAGGTTAGGTTAGTTGGGCTAGTTAACTAACCATTAGGTTAGTCTAACTAGACTTTAGTTAGTCATTAACTATAGTTAGTGCATTTAGTTAGGTTAACCTCCCAGTTATAGTAACTGGGAGGATATAGGTTAGTTAACCTAACTATATTAACTTTGTTCCAACCCCTCAGTTGGACCTAAAGTCCATTCACACCACCCTTAGGACCCTCCTCCCCCCAAAAAACCAAAATTTACCCCTACTTTAACCCCTCATAACTCATCCGTTTGGGACCCAAAATGGACCCCGTTTGAAGCTCGATTTGACACACAAAAACACCATGCTATGGGGTATTTTTTCAGCCCATTGCACACCATTTTGGCATCCCTAGCACTCACTCATTCGCACCCCCGTATGGGCCTCGTTTTGCACAAATTTGCTCATATCTTCACACTGTGACCTCCGATTAACGATCCGTCTGTACCGACACATTTCCCTATACACATAGAAAAATCTTAGGCACATTATTAACACGATGGTCCCTACACATTCTAACACCACTCTAACCCTCCCAACAAAACTACATCCACACCTGCACTTGTGGCAGAGACACCCTTGGCAAAATCTGCATGCAACTATGTTCCGGCCAATGCCTTTGAGTCCAACGCTGACCACATCTACATATAACTCTGCTACAACAACCACCCCTACCAATCCTCTACCTCGAATCCCCCCTTGAGATTCAACCACTCCCTTTAATCCTCCACGCCCCAACATGGATGGATGCTGTCATGACAATGATGGGGATATCAACCTCGACGCAGAGGTTGACAATTTCTTTAATCAAAGAAATAACAACAATCAAGGCAGATGCCTCTTGGGAAAACTGGAACTTCCCAAATATAATAGTAGGGGAGACCCAGCCCAATTCCTCCAGCGTTTTGATGCCGCATGTCACACAGGTGGAGATCAATCCCAAGAAACCAAGGTGGCTTGGTTTCCCATGGCCTTAACTCATGAAGCGTCTGAATGGTACCTAGACCTTCTAGTGGGAGAGCGCGCCACATGGGACCTACTTCAAACAAAATTCAAATGATGCTTTCAAATAGAAAGGCTACAAGATGATCCCGCTCTCCAAACACTTATTTCATTAATTTTGGACTTGTCGATGTACAAATTCATTTTTACATATACTAGTTTTTAGATAAAATTTAAGAAAAACCCAATCTTCAAAGCACATATAAAAACATAAAAACAAGCATTTTTTAATATATTTTGAATGGAGATGAAACTAAAATTATAAAATTTAATGCAGCCTAGATAGTTACATGAAAAAATAAGCTTCAGTAGTTGTAAACTCTCTTAATATTTAATGGTGTTAATAAACACCTTCAAAAGTTACAGTACTAAGGAAACTCTCACCATATTTATAAAGGTGTTGACAAACACCAAAAGTTACAATAAGCCTGAGATAAGCTACACAAAAAAATAAGATTCAATAATTGTAAACTCTCTTAATATTTATAATAGTGTTTAGGAAACACTTTCAAAAGTTACAAGTGGAAGTAGCAAACTCTCACAATATTTATAAAGGTGTTGAAAAACACCAAAAGTTACAATAAGCCTCTCACTGGAAGGCAAATCTATTTTCTCTCTCTAGCCTAAATTCAACCCATTTAAGAGCTGAGCTCATCTCATCCTCATCGATGTAGTTAAAATTATAGAAGAGAAGTAAGGATTGAATTATTTTCTCCTACAAAACACTTTGTTTATTCTGAATGGCTTGCACTTCATGGGGTGGAAATCTTCCATAACGAGCCACATGCGAAGATATCTCACTTTGAAAGTCTGTCAGCTCTCTCCTATATGACTGCAATTCATCTATTTCACTAGTAGCCATACTTATTTTTCTTTTCTCTTTCTTCTCTAAGCCCTTCTGACAAGCAAATTCATCCTTCTCGTACTGGGTTAATGGAGCTGGATTTCGCGTTCTCTCCTCTCTCTTTCCTTGGTTCTCAGCAATCCATAGTTTGGTGCTGCTAATGGCTTGCTTGACGGAATTGATTACCTTAAAAAGATCCATAAAAACGAGAGGAGGAAGGTAACGAGAGCGAGGGAGGTAACTAGAGGAGGTAAGGCAAGATGAAAGGAGTATGCTTGAGGAGAGGAGGTAAGAAGAGCAAAGTGGAAGAAGTGTTTGCTGCGGGCGAGATATAGAAGACGAACGACTACTAAGGGATTTATAGAACTGCAGACTCATAATGTGAGATGAAAGATTTAGAATAAAGAATTGGCAGAGGATGAGATGACTAGATTATCTGAAGTAACAAATGCAAGACCATAATGCGAGACATGTGAGACATGTAAGACAGTGAGTACATTGAAATCTATAAAATAAAATGATGGGATGCAAGACCGTAATGCGAGACATGTGAGACATGTAAGATAGTGATCAATACATTGAAATCTATAGAATAAAATTATGAAACACAAGAATGATATAATTATTAGAATCTCATCATGAGATATTTTTTTAATATAATAAGTTAGACTTGCTGATGCAAGACCGTAATGCGAGACATGTGAGATGGTAGATTTTGAGTACATTGAAATTATCTATAAAATAAAGTGATGGAACACAAGAATGATATAATTATTAGATTCTCATCATAAGATATTTATTGTATATAATAAGTTAGACTTCCAAAAAAGTAAAACCGTTTTAATAAATTTAGAGAGGTGAGTCGTCCATTGAGTGAAGTAAAAAATAAAAGACCGTAAATGTGAGAGACACATGAGTTGATAGATTTTAAATTGGTTTAAATCTATGAAATAAAGTGATTGAAGACAAGAATAATATAATTAGACTCCCTTATTTCGTCCATCCTAGTACTTCTACAAGCACATTCTTCGTTTATCACTCTTAATTTATCATCTCTCCATGCACCATGGATGTCCTTGGCATTGTCAGAGATGTGGAGTCTAGAATCGACAGTCTCAAACAATGGGTTGCTGACCAAGGAGCAAGGAGAGGCGCAAGAATTTGACAAGGCTCTCCACTGACACGGATAGAGAGAGAGGAATTCGATGGACAGAGGCAGACAGAGAGGGAGGAGACTCAGAAGATAGCAGAGAGCGAACGACTTATATAATGTATTATAAAAGCATGACAAGATCTCTTGGACTTCTTAAGCAACCTACATTATCCAAGCACTCAATATGGCCGATTTGATCGGGATGCTGAAAGAACAATAAAGGCCTCCCAAAGAGATTATAAAGAAACAATCTGTGATTGTTTGAATTTCTTCCTTCATTGTAATTATGTTGATGATACGGAAGTGGAGTCCATGGAAGATTGGATTGTTGAGAAGATAAGAGATACTAATGATGAGATCTTCTAGTGTGATCTCCGCCTCTGTCACCTGTCCATCATGATTGCTTGAATTTCTTCCTTCATTGTAATTATGTTGAGGATATGGACATGGAGTCTGTGGAAGATTGGATTGTTGAGAAGATAAGAGATACTAATTATGAGATCTTCTAGTGTGATCTTGGCTTCTATGGCTTGTAATAGTTTTGTTTTCTCTGCAACAAGTCTGGTAGGGTTGAGCAGATCATATTAGAATTACTAATACAATCTATTTTTTTAGAATTGCTAATACAATAATAACACAAATTGAATAAATATCATAAGTAAATATCCTAATGTATTGTAACATTTAACATAAGTTTAAAAAACACTATTATTAGTCAACACAAACAAGATAAAAATATTCAAGGACTCATGTTTCTTTCTACATGCTTTACAACTGAATAGAGTCTGATGAGTCCTCTTGAGGCTGTGATGCTCTAAGAGTACATTGAGTCTCTACTTCTTGTGTGGATGGTGTACATTGAGATTCTACTTCTGGTGCAATTGGGATAGACTCAATCTCTTCCTTCTTTGCAAGATGTGATGTTGTAGATGCACATTGAGTCTCTTTTCAATTCAAATCCAATGTTTATTTTTTATTTCTCTATGTTTGTGCTATTGATTTATGTAATTACACAATCATTGATGGTTGTTCCACCTGATTTCTTGCCCTTTTAATGGTTTGGGACATCCAAATTTTTTTTGGTTCTTGGTTGATAGATATCTCTCCCACTTAGCAACAGTTAAAAGGATCTTTGACATTCCAAATTTGTGCAAGAGTTGGGTGGAGATTGGTCATGCTGCATGCATGTATCCACCTGGAATGCATCGTCTCTCTCAATGGGAATTAGCACATTGCCCCTGGTTGATAGATTTTGCCTAAAGGACAAGTACTGGTGTGGGAAAGAGACTTGTACAACACTTATGCTTCATAGAAAGCTAGTGAAGCAAGTAAGGACAAAGTGGAGGGAAGCTCAAGGAGAGATAAGAAAGAGAAAGAGAAAGAGAAACAAGAACATGCTACAAAAAAAGGTAGGGAAGATGAGGGGAAGATACACTATGATTGTTTATTGTTGTTTTCTTCAATTCGTTTTGACATTGCGTTAATAAATTTATGATTGTTCTCTTTCTAGATGAGGGACCATCTAGTCCTATGCATTATGAAATCGATCACACAGAGAGTGCAAGTAAGGGTGTGGTGGTGTTCTACTTATGGAGTTGTTCTTTTATCAATAGTTTTGCTTGTAATTGATTTGCTTTTGCATATAGGTGGAGAATCAATCTCAAGACTTTTGAAGCAATATGTGTTCCATCGATCATAGTCACCTAACATTTCCTTGGCCCGTGGCATCACACCTTTGTTTGCTTGTACAGTTGGTGATTACATTGCCATGGGCAAAGAATTTGCTGACTCTAAAAGAAATGATAAGTATGCTATTTTGCATGAGTTTTTCATTATAGTGGCTAGTCGAGATCAGGACTACAAGAGGATGAGTAAGAAGGTGAAGTGGGCTTTAGATTTTATATTGCTCAATTTTCCATCTGGCTATCTAATTGATGAGAGAGGACCGAATCCTACTTGGAATGTCTTGCTCAAGGACCATGTGCGGCATGGGCTTGCAGTTGCATCAGCTTCTTTGTCTGATATTGGTTGGTTGGCAAGCATATGTTCTTTGGCAGGTAAGGCACAATACCACAAGTGACATTTCACATTTTTTGTTTCCACTCTACTAGTTTTAAATAAAAGTAATTGCTTTTAGGACAACATATTGGTTGGATGGAACGGTTTGCATATGTCCAGGGCTTGGAGGTTGTCAGACGTGTGATCATTCATGACAAGCTTCCATATGGATTTTGTAGAGAACATCGTAAAAGTGTTAAGGTAAGCTACCATTCCATGCATTCTATGTTTGTCAGTTGTATTGAGTCCTTTTTTGTTTCTCCTTTGGGGTCTTTGACAAATTTCTCCTCGTGAGTCTTGTGCATGCTATGTTTGGAAGGATAAGTCACCTTTTCTTTACAGTTTGTTGATGGGAAAGTGCCTTCTTTCATGCTATAATGCTTGCTAGTTGAAGTCAATATATTGTACATGTTTTTCTCCATGTGGTTCTGAGATGCAATCTTCGGTATTAGCTCTCATACGTAGAGCAAAGAAGAATCCAACAGTTTTTTGGGAGGAGAGCTTTTCACTTTTCCAACAGCTATTGATTGATCCATGTGAAGATATCTGGACTCACTACATACCTCCCTCTGCAAGGACAATCATGCGGATGCCTTCTCAGCTAGCACGAGGTGGACTAGAGAGGAGTAGTTTTTTTGTAGGTTGCATTATGTCTCTTCTATGTGTTCCTAGAGGGCTGGTTCTAGAGATGGGTTGTAGTACAACCCCTCTTATGCATGCTTGTCAGGCCACTGGTAGGCCTTGTTTTTCATTTGATTCAGCCAGTGGTATTGTGGCTAGCATTGTTGAGCCACTTGTGGCAGATCATTCTAGAAAATGGATTAGGTCAGAGCATGATGGAGAGGGGGAAGAAGAGAGAGTGGAGCCTGTCACAAATCCATTTGATGAGTAGTATGCTACTGGCCCTGGGTTTTTTCCTATATATTTTGAATGCTGAAATTGAGGACTTTGAAAATGTTATTTAGCATCTTTATAATATGGTAGATAGTGAACATTTACGGATGCCTTTGAATCAAGAAAGTACAAATTTTAATCCTTTGGATATTTTTTGTAAGGCCTTGATCTAGCAATTTTTGTTTTCTTTTTGTTGGTAGCGAATTTAAGGATGGCAAGTTCTTCTTATTGGAAATTATTTTCATGGTTCCACTTTGACTTACTTTGCTTTGAAATGTATGTTTTGTTGTAGTTTGTTGCCTACTATGCAGAAAAAATGGCAAGATTCATGTCAACCGACACGAGATATGATGAGTGCCAATTAGATAATCCACGTGCGTGCAACTACTTTCTTGATGATGAATGTCAGGAGGATTAGAACATGGTTTAAAACACCAATTTTTTCATAGATTGATAACTATTGTGGTGAACCCTGGACACATTTGGAAAGCCGTAGTGTTGGTTTGGTACATTTTGCGGGTGAAGTGGTGTTTCAATAGTCATTTATGTTATGAGTTCGGTAATTAGTTTTGAATATGGTACCATTGTTCTATGTATGATGCTATCCGATGCTTTATAATGAGACTAGAGTTTTCTAGACATATGGATGAAGTGATATTGTTCAATGTTACCAGACTGAGTAATGTTTATGTTCTTTAATTGAAAGATAGGGTGGATTGTAAGTTTGAATATTGGTATACTTATTATGACAACATCTTGCTATAGTAAGTTGGGTTTCAAATTTGTTCTCATAAGAGGAATTGTGGAAAAACTCGCTCACTTCATTCGGCCCGCTCACTTTTTCTTGCTCGCTCTATTGACTACCTCGATTGGAGATTGGATCCAGGAGGCTCGAAACTTTGTCCAAAGCCATTAGAGAGCCCATGATGACTCAAGGAGTAGGGTCTATCATATACTAAAGGATGTTGAGCAAGAGATCAAGAGAGAAATTAGGCGTCGAACTGGTGGCATTACCTAAGAATAGGTAGGTACACATGTAGTGATTAGACCTCTTTGATTTCATGTCTTCTAGGCCTTCCACCTTGACTGTTTCTATTGTTCATTGTCTATTATAGAGCTTCTTTCTCTATCAAAAGGACTATTGACCCACTAGGCCGGTGGTGGCTCCACCATGGTGCCCTTCTAGTGAGAGCACACCAACAACCACATGTTTTCATCCTACTGCTACTAGGAAGCTGGTAAGGAAAGAGAAACGATACAATATGGTCAAGGTAGGAATGTACATTGTTGCCACGTAGCCTGCATCTTGGAGGTGGATGACCTCCTTGCGGATCTTCTTGAGGTAGAGATGTGCCCATGCCATTTGCTTGCCTGATTCATCCTATTTGATATACCTAGCCATGGCTTTCCTGATAAGTTCACATACTTGTTTTGGATCTAGATAAGGTCCATGAAAAAATGGAAGGTGGGGATACATCAAAACTCTTGAGCTTGATGAGGAGGTACTCCATATCCTTCTTAGAGCCCTTGTACTCCTTGGTGGTGCCAAACATCATCTCCATCTCCGCAAGGAGGGGTGGTGGTGCCTTCTTGTGCCTGTCCATGGGCAATCACATCTATTGAGATACATGATGCTTCAAACTAGGTACTCTCCACTTGCCACCCTCACAGCATCACCCTGAGCCAGTTGTGCCAAAATTATGTCTGCCTTAGGTGGGTGGGTGCCACACTCTATGGTAGTTGCATTGCTTTGATGACTCATGCAAAGCTCAACCATTCATGAACATGGATGGGAGAAAGGTTTAACTTCCTCCAAAGCTTGTACTTTACCATGGCAACGCTATGCGAGAGTTGTGGGTAAGTGCTAGGGAAGGAAAGAGTTACTACAACAGAGATCATAAAGATGGTAAAGGGGCACGTAGTTGGGGAAGCAAGAAGCAAGAGGATGAGTATTGCTGATGAAGCAAAGGAGTGAGTGGGATGAGAGCCTTTTGAAATAGGGGGCTATGCCAAAATCGGTGGTTGCATTCATGCACAATTTTGATAGATTTTCTTGAAAGCCCGCATGGCACAATCTATAGTAAATTCTCTTGAGGATAAGAATAGTCATCCCACCATGATGAGTTAACACCAGGCCAAATTATGTCCACATGTGACAAAATTGGGTGATTCATCCATCGCCTCAGGAAACACATAAGGAGGCATTGGGCTGAAATATAGCCTCAGTCTATAGCCACTAACTAGATTCTTTAACCATCATTGACCCTGCAACATGCCTAATAAAAACGTGCCATCATAATAGCACTTTATGACCCAATATAGTGTGGCCCATGCAACTTTGATTTCTCAAGGTGAAGGCTTTTCTTGGACCAAAAGAGGAGAAGCGCATTATTTTCCTTGAGCACCCGAATCTTGGAGTGCCAGCCCACCCACTACTTCTAAAGATGCTACAGCACATTGGAGACATAGAATGCCATAAAGTGGTCTCCCCCAAGATGTTGGAGCTAGTTTTTTTAATTAATGAGTATTGGGTCTTTCCCATGGCTTTTGTAAGAAGTGTAGGGTTGATTCTAGGTATGTAGGATTCTGAGGCTTTTTGTCACCTATATATATATGTGTGTGCGTTGTTGTTTGTAGTATAAGTGTAGCTTAAGACCTCAAGTCATATTCCGGTGAGAGACGTAGGCTTAAGTATGGGAAGAGAACACAGTGCATGCATGTGTGAAAGGAACTTGCATCACCATGGCCGAGGTAATGAAGTCTTTTTCCTCCATTGGGGGTTGAAAGGTTTAGGAAGAGTTTAGGGATTAGAGGGAGGTTCAAGGTTCAAAATGGGGTTCCAAGGTTCAAAAGAGGTTCCAGAGCTCAAAAGGAGTTCTAGGGTTTAGAAGGGGTTAAAGGGTTAGAATGGGAATCCAAGGTTTAGAGTAGAGTACATGGCAGAGAACTCGTCTCCCTTGTAGATCATGGAGGTCAAGGGTTGAGGAACTAATCTAAGAGAGAAGAGTTAGGGGGAGCATAGGAGTGGGAGAGAAGAAGGTGTAAGAGCATGGGGGAAGAGAAGAAGGAGGAGAAGGGAGGAGAATGGAGGAGGAGAATGGAGGAGAAGCAAGGAGGAGAGGGAAAGGAGGAGTTGCAAGGTTGGAGGAGAGGGAAGTAGGAGGCAAGGTTAGGACATGCTTTTGGATGTGGAGTGAACAATAGGAAAGTAGGTTGGTTTCCACCGTGTGTTCCTCCTAAATCTCCTTGGTCCAAGTTGTAGAAGCTTCTGCTGATTTTGTAACTGCCTCAATAATGTTTGGGATTCCAAGGCAGACAGTGTTACTTTAACTTGCTCCCTCAGGGACTCTTCATATGCAACCTTTTCTCTAGTATCATGTGAGTGAGTGACCTCTATTATCTTTACTGCACCTACTTTAGGTTTCTTGGATGGAGGTATAAGTAGTATATTTTTTATTTTAAGATCATCCCAATCCTCTGCATTAAGGATCTTGTCATATCTCCACTTGACCCTTACAAGTGTTTGGACCAAACATATTTTCTCATTATAGTCACTCTATGTGCATGTGCTGCTACCAGCATTGCTTCTTGGAAAAACTCTATAAGCCATTCCTCAACAGCTTCTTGGGGAGCAAGCAATGCAGTCCTTTCTCACATAAAGTCCAAGTTCCAATTGTTGCATGTTTCCCTCAAAAGCCTCTAGAATGGTGCCATGACCCAATGGCTTTCTGGGCCTTCCTGAGCTCCATAAGGACAGATCTACCTTGGCTGACTCATTTCTTCTTGTTCTTTGCTATCATATGCATAGGCTTGCCCTTCTTTGAGGATTTTGATCTTGATGTAGTTGTGGTAGCCCTTGCAATGTCAAGTCCCTTACCTTCTTCCTGGTTGTTACTTTTCTTCTTGCCATACTCTATTTTTGTCTTTTCCTAAACATAAATCCAAACATAACAAAGAAATAGAATACTCAGTCCAATGTATAAGTCAGGCAAACATATGCAAATCAAGTGAATTTGCTTGAAAACACGATTTCGGAGCAACTGACAAACTCGTGTTTTGGATCAAATTTTTGTGCAGCATACTCTAACAAATAAGTTTGATGTAGCATCCTCTGAATTTTGATGCAGAAGTCTCTAGAATGCAGATAAGTTGTGCTAAACAAAAACACATGATATAGTGTCTGAACTTGCTTGAAAATGCGATTTGAAGCATCAGATTTGGAGAAACTGGCAAAATCACGTTTTGGATCGAATTTTTGTGTAGCAGTCTCTAGAATGTAGATGAGTTGTGCTAAACAAAAACACATGACAGAGTGTCTTTCAGAAAAGATTAGAGAAATACAATTTTACCAAAAAGACTCCCTTATAGGTATGAAGATAATATGAGCATGATGGTTGAAAAATTTCTTACCTTGGCTTGTGTCTCTTGATGACAGATAAGTTCAAGTGATGGCTCAAGATGGAGCTAGAGTTGCAGTGGGTCTGTTGATGGAGCTAGATTTGTAGTTGGTCTGTGTGATGGATCTGGTGAGGTTGGATAGCACAAGACAATAGGGAGGTAGATTAAACACCAAATGGAGATGGAAATGGGAGTTAAGTTTCCTAGCAATCATTACATACTTAATTCACTTGTACCTAGAAGACTGCTTGACCATTTGTTTGGGGGTAGGAAGGTGAGGATTTGTGGTGCACTACCATGAATTCAAAAAGGAGTATTCTAATGACATCCATGAAGTGAGACCCCCGGTTGCTAACAATGACGAGCAAACCTTGTGATGATATGTTCATATAAGAACTTCACCATGGAGCAGGTGCTTTTCATGTGGCCCTCGCCTCTGCCCATTTGGTGCAATAGTTTGTCGCTACGATGATGTAACAAACTTGCATGTGTCTAGCAACTGAGCTGATAGGGCCAATATAGTCAATACTTTAATTTTCAAAGGGCTGATTTGCAGTAATTCCTTTTGTAAGGGCATGTGGTCCTTTTGCTGGGGAATAGCGGTTTGTTGGCATTCGTCACATCCATTCACAAACTCGGCAGCATCCATAAATAAGGACGGCCACCATAGTCTAAATTGAAGCACCTTTCGATTGGTGGTTTGGCAGCAAAGTGTCAACCGCCCATTCCTACATGAGCTTGTTCAAGCATATCCATGAACTCGGTCTCTCGAACACAATGTCACAAGATACCATCCTTGCTGATCTTGTACAACTAGCTTGCTATAAGCTGATATAGAGCATAGTGTTTAAGAAGTTTATGCAGCCGTTCTTTATTCAAAGGCTTATTGGTGGGGAAACCATTGGCTAAGAAGTGGTTGATCTATTCAGACCACTCAAGGACAAGGTCTAGCTAAAAAAGTGAAGTGTCGGGAAGATTGTCATCCACTCCTATGGGGGGCTCACCATTTGGTACGCATGACAAATCGGCCAGAACATGTTGCGAGCCCTTCTTTACCATGACCATGAAATGAAACTCGAGAAAGAGCAAGAACCACCTTCTTATACGTCCTGTGGTGCAAGTCTTGTTCAGTAAATAAAGCAGGGCCTGAAGATCCACCAAAATCATGAATTTGTTGGCCAATAGATAATGACGGAGCTTACGGATCACATATACCATTCCCAAACCTTCATCTTTGATAGTCATATAGTTGACCTCTGCCTCATTCAACTGGCAGATGGTGAATAGAATGGGATAATCCATATTGAACTCACCAGGCTGTGCCAGAACCCATAGCAATGACTGCTCTTATGGTTGCCATCCTTGCAACTGGACTGAATGTTTCTTCATAATCAATGCCATATGTCTTTGCAGACCCCTTGACAACTAATCTTGCCTTGTATCTGTTCACAGAACATCTGCATTGTGCTTCACCTTATAAACCCACTTACAGCCAATTGCATTCTTGTCTTTAGCCAAAGGCACCAATTCCCATGTAGCATTTTCTTCCAAGGCATCCATTTCTTCATCCATGGCTTTCTCCCATTTTTCTTTTCCCATGGCTTGCTCAAAAGAAGTGGGTTCTGGTTCCTGTATCACTTTGACCATATAGGCATAGTGAATGGCTATAAATCCATCATATTTCAGCCTATCCACAGGATACCTAGCTTTGGTAGACCTGCGCAAAATAGGCTCACTTCTAGGTGCTCTCAAAACATCCCTGGTCTTCCTTACTCCAGGTGTAACAACAGAAGGAATACCCAACTCATCATCAATGCTCTGTTCTGAGCCACTGGATGCACCATCCACATAAGAGTGACCTGCATTCACATCAAACATAGGCTGATCTACCTTCTCTTTTCCTTTTCTTGATACCTGCATACCACTATCTGCATTGCTTTGAGGAGATTCTCCTGATCTCAATCTACCTATCCATGGTGAAGTATGTGAACCACTGCTAGAGGACACTCCAGGTCCACTAATATTTTTTGATTGTTGCGTGAATTTTGTGCAGCATTACCATTTTGTGCATCTACATCATCAATCACATTTATTGGTTTATACCAGCTGCTCATCTCATCAAAAACAACATCTCTACTCACTGTAAACTTATGAGTAGAAGGGTTATAGCATCTATACTCTGCTGCAGAGAATAACCAATAAAGATGCACTTTTCAGCTTTTGGATCCAACTTGGACCTCAAATCATCTGGCACATGAACATAGGCAATGCAACCAAAAATTTTCAAATGAGAAATATCTGGTTTCCTACCAGTATACATCTCCTCTGGCGTATGCCATGTATTGCTGCAGTGGGAGTCCTGTACATTATGTAAACTACTGTAGAAACTGCTTCAGCCCAATAATAATCTGGTAGGTCTTTTTCATTTAGCATGGCCTGAGATACCTCTCCAATATGTCTATTTTTCCTTTCTGCAAGTCCATTTTGCTGTGGGGTATGACTGCATGAATATTATTTGCTTTATGCCATGCTCCTACACGTACCTTGCAAACTCATTTGAGAGGTACTCTCCCCCTCCATCTGACCTTAGGCATTTTATTTGCAGACTTGTTTCTTTTTCAACCATAGCTTTCAAAGCTTTGAAATGCCCAAGAATTTCACTTTTCTTTTTCATAAAATACACCCAAACTTTTCTGCTATAGTCATCAATAAAAGTGACAAAATAATGACAGCCTCCAATACATGCAGCTTTAGTAGTCCACACATCAGAGTGGATTAATTCCAATGGCTTCTTACTCTCTTGAACATGTCTAGGAAATGGTTTCCTTGCCTGTTTTCCAAATTGACAGGCTTCGAATACCTTATGCATTTCTGCAACCTTGAATTTAGGCAATCCTGCAACAATATTTTGGGCCTGCATTGATTAAAGTCATTGTACATTAACATGACCAATGCGTTTATGCCAGATATCAATATCTGTAACTACACCGGTCCCATTGTAAAAATTGCTACACTCGATTGAGGCATGTTTGCATCCAACGTAAACATCCTGCCCTTCTTCTTTCCTTTTGCTATCAAGTGACCGTTATTTTTCATATCCTCAACAAAGCATCCATGAGGATTAAATCTGACCTACAAGCCCTGCTCAACCATTTGACCAATAGAAACCAGGTTCTTGGTGATATTCGAGACATGAAATACATCAAACAGGTATTTCTTTTTCCCATCCTGCATAGACAAAGGAATTTTACCAATCTGCACAATAGGATGTGCAGTATCATCACCAGTCTCCACAAATCCCGGTCTTTCCATTTTCCTTGCATCCTACATCCATTGTGCATGACCTGTCATGTGGTTTAATGCACCTGAGTCAACATACCACACATCATTGCTTTCTTCTACACTTGTCACAAAATTGGTCATGTGTTGCACCATAAACTGATGCTCATTTCTGTCATCACCCTGTCTACTAGAAGATGCATAATTCCCTTGCTGCAATTTTTCATTCATGATGTCATTCTACTTTTATAGTAGTCTTTAGCCATATGACCCATTTTACCACAGTAGTAGCATTCAACATTGCTGTTTGCATTTTGGCCTCTCTGCCATCCACCACGACCTCTTTGGCTCCCCCTGCCTCTAGAGTTACCACGTCCTCCTCCATAGGACTGGTTTTCTTAAGTTTGCTACATATTGTGATTTCTACCACAGCCTCCAGATCGGCCTCCTCTACCTTTGCCTCTACCTCTTCCAGCATTTGGGTAGAAGACAGTTTCTTTTGAAGTTCCTCCTGAAGAAGATGCACCACCATTTCTCTGCTCCTCAGAAATTAGAAGAGTAATCAACTCCTCAAAATCAAGAAATTTTTCACGGACGGAATTGGATGTCCGGAACTATGCATAATCCTTTCCTAGACCATTCAAGGTCACAGAAACTAAATCATCATCTTCCACTGGCAACCCCAATGGAAGCAAGTGCATCTGCAATCTTCTTCACCTTCATGTGTAGTCATTGATGCTCATACTTTCTCTCTGCACATTGTGCAACTTCTGCTTGAGTTGCATTTTCCTGGCTTGCGTATTTTTTGCCAAAGTATCCCATGCCTCCTTTGGCGTACTTACATCCTGAATATGCACAATCATAGAATCCAAAATACTGATAGACAGCCAATACATAACTTTTCTGGCTCTCTCATGCCATCCTTTAAATGCCTGCATTTTCTGTTGATTGGGAACATTAGGAAGAACTGGTTCTTCTTCATTTCCTATAATGAACTCCCAATAGCCTTTTCCCATAAGGAAATTCATCATTTTGAACTTCCATGCTTGGAAGTTGTTCTTGTCAAGCTTTTCAGTGACAATCTGTGAAAGAGAATCAAACGCCATTACAGAACACTACAAAATATTATGTCACTGCAAAAGACAGCTTCTGCCTCACAAGGGCAAATCTACAAAACTGATGAAAGTGGTATTTGACCACACAATCACTTCCTACTGACGATTTTGCATCAATAGGCAACAAGGATGATTCTGTAACTACTAATATCTCTGCGCACAAGCATACGATGCAATTTTGGCGGTAACTTTTCACCAACCGGCAGAAAAGTGGTCGCACAGCAAAAACAGGGTCTTTTTTTGAGTGCATGCGGAGAAGTTCTGCCTCCAAAACAGGCCCCAAAATGGCCTCGAATTAGAAAAATAAAGTCACCAAGGGCTTTGCCTCCTCCTGCAACATATACTGCCCTCCCACCACACCGCGAAGGGCGTCTCAATCTGAGACAATGCACTCTTGCACTTTTCTGCTGTGCTACCTGCAGAGATTTGCTCCCAAACTCGAAAAAGGAAAGCAGCACTGGTCCTCTTACCAGGACACCGCGAACTTGGTTTGCTTTCTTGAGCTCCTTACCATGAACAGGCTCTGATACCATGTGAAGATAGTGGGAGAGAAGGAAGGAGTCTCACTTGCGGCTTTCTCACATACACAATGGGGGAATACACACAAAGGTGAAGGCTGAAAGCAATTTTCCTCTTCTTAGTTGTGTAAGCCAAAAGAACTCTAGTACAAAGAAATAGAAGAACCCTATATGTGGGTCTCAAACCAAACTCAGCTAACTAAGGTGGCATACTAACTGAGCCATGAACTAGAGTGCATAAGGATAGCTGTCATCCAGCTATTATTCATGGGCAGTGTACCAACCGCATCTGCAGCTAACAAGTCGGTGACATAAATGCACAATGGTCACCCTGGGCATATCACAAGTGGAGCTCAATATCTCAACAGTATTATGAAAGGTTCAAGATGGTTGTGAAAGAGTTTATGCAATTAATGATGAAAGCATGGGGGGAGTTGCATATTACACATTACATGGTAATCTTGGCACCATCGTAATATTTAGCACTTGCTTTATAAACATTTTTTGTTGCTGATTCGATTCTCATCATGTTTGCAACATATTCTCTATGCACACGGACCATGGTTTGTACAAAATTGGGGTCCTTTGTCCATTTGGAATACACAAGGCATGGAGAAGTCCCACTATAGAGCCAAGGCAGCCTACTTTAAGAACTCAAGGCATGGTGGTGGTGTCACTTGCAGCAATGCATTGCACGAGATGTTCAACTGGTTTTTTAGATGTTTACTAGGAAGGACTTTGAAGTCTGAAAAGGCAAAGGCATCAGAACTTGCAAAAGCAGTTCAAATTGTATCAAAGAATAGAAGGCATAGTGCTTGGAAAGCATCATAGGGAGTCGAGGAGTTGCACACGTTGGTTGCAAGCTAGAGTGAGAGAAGGGAGCAGATGGGCCCAACCACCAACAAAAGCTATGGTGTAATTGTATACAAATATGAAATAAATATATTGCTTATTTTGACCACAATTTGCATACTCACTCTTTAATATCTTGCTTATTTTGACCACAATTTTGTACTCACACGATGTTGGGAAAATTGGGGACATGGTGAAGGAGGGGGGAGAGAAGGGAAAGGTATGGGGAGGGGCAAGGGGAGAGATGGACTGGTAGCAAGGGTGGGGGGAGGGGGGGATGGGGGTATGGGGGAGGGTGACGGGTATGGGTGGGGCAAGTAGGGGGAGGGCAAAGGGGGGGAGGACGACGAGGGTGGGGGGGGGTTGGAGGGGCTAGGGCCGGGGCAGGGGTACAATGAAACCCTAAATGTAATTAAAAGGGATGTCAAAACATTTTGCATGAGAGTGTTGTGCATCGTATACGAACATGTCTGCATCCCTCATTGAAACCAGCATCGTCAAGAGAAAGTCTTCCATTGTCTGATCTTCGATACCTAAGACCTTCAGGATCTTTGACACTTGTGTATGCAACCAAGCTACCTCACATGCAGCCATTGCTGCACCCCTGTACTCAGCCTCTGTGCTCGACAAGAAAGGCAACTGTAGGCTGTTTCTTGCTGCTCCAAGTGACTGCAGCACTCCCAAAAGAGAACACATATCCACTGGTAGATCGTCTATCAGAAATGCTACCAGCCCAATCAGCATCAGTGTATCCATGCAACTGTATATGAACCCCAGCCTCATAAAATAGTCCATACTGCAATGTGGACTTCACATACCTGAGTATGCGTCTAGCCGCATCCAAATGCGATTTCCTTGGAGCCTGCATAAACTGACTTACCAACCCAACAGCATAGCTCAAATTTGGCCTGGTAATAGTCATGTAAATCAAACTTCCTACTATGCGTCTGTACATAGTAGGGTCTTCCAGAAGCTCACCTGCATCTGTGCTCAGCTTCACATTCTGCTCCAAAGGAACTGAAATAGGCTTACAGCCTGTCATCCCATATTTGGACAGCATGTCCAATCCATACTGCCTCTATAAGAGCTGTATCCCACTTGGTGATCTAATCACCTCAATGCCCAAGAAATAACGCAGCTCTCCCAAATCCTTCATCTCAAACTTCTGCCTCAATAGCATTTTCACATGAAGGATATCTTCATCACTATCACCTGTGATGATCAAATCATCAACATAAATGACCAGCAGCATAATCCCTTTCTCTGTTTTTCTCACATAGAGTGAGAAATCTGCCTTGGAAATCTGAAAGCCAATAGTGACAAGATACTGTCCTATCTTGTCAGACCATGCTCTAGGTGCTTGCTTCAAGCCATACAAGGCTTTCTTCAACCTGCAAACAAACTCAGGATGAGTAGCATGAACATAACCTGCTGGCTGCTCCATAAAGACCTCTTCTTGCAAATCACCATGCAAGAAGGCATTCTTTACATCCATCTGATGTAAAGACCATCCCTTTGATGCAGCCATAGCAATGGCTGCTCTTACGGTTGCCATCCTTGCAACCGGGCTGAGAGTTTCTTCATAATCAATGCCATATGTCTGTGCATACCCCTTGACAACTAATCTTGCCTTGTATCTATTCACAGAACCATCTGCATTGTGCTTGATCTTATAAACCCACTTACAACCAATTGCATTCTTGCCTTTAGGCAAAGGCACCAATTCCCATGTAGCATTAGCATCCAAGGCATCCATTTCTTCATCCATGGCTTTCTCCCATTTTTCATTTCCCATGGCTTGCTCAAAAGAAGTGGGTTCTGGTTCCTGTATCACTTTGACCATATAGGCATAGTGAATGGCTGTAAATCCATCATATTTCAGCCTATCCATAGGATACCTAACCCTGGTAGACCTGCGCAAAATAGGCTCACTTCGAGGTGCTCTCAAAACATCCCTGGTCTTCCTTACTCCAGGTGTAACAACAGAAGGAATACCCAACTCATCATCAATGCTCTGTTCTAAGCCACTGGATTCACCATCCACATAAGAGTGACCTGCATTCACATCAAACATGGGCTGATCTACCTTCTCTTTTCCTTTTCGTGATACCTGCGTACCACTATCTGCATTGCTTTGAGGGGATTCTCCTGATCTCAATCTGCCTGTCCATGGCGAAGTATGTGAACCACTGGTAGAGGACACTCCAGGTCCACTCATATTTTGTGATTGCTGCTGTGCATTCTGTGCAGCATTACCATTTTGTGCATCTACATCAATCATCACATTTACTGGTTTATACCAGCTGCTCATCTCATCAAAAACAACATCTCTGCTCACTGTGAACTTACGTGTAGAAGGGTTATAGCATCTATACCCTTTCTGCTGCAGAGAATAACCAATAAAGACGCACTTCTCAGCTTTTGGATCCAACTTGGACCTCAACTCATCTGGCACATGGACATAAGCAATGCAACCAAAAATCTTCAAATGAGAAATATCTGGTTTCCTACCAGTATACATCTCCTCTGGCGTCATGCCATGTATTGCTGCAGTGGGAGTCCTGTTCATTATATAGACTACTGTAGCAACTGCTTCAGCCCAATAATAATCTGGTAGATCTTTTTCATTTAGCATAGCCCGAGACACCTCTCCAATATGCCTGTTTTTTCTTTCTGCAATTCCATTTTGCTGTGGGGTATGACTGCATGAATATTGCTGCTTTATACCATGCTCCTGCAAGAACCTTGCAAACTCATTTGAGAGGTACTCTCCCCCTCCATCTGACCTTAGGCATTTTATTTGCAGGCCTGTTTCTTTTTCAACCATAGCTTTGAAAGCTTTGAAGTGCCCAAACACTTCACTTTTCTTTTTCATAAAATACACCCACAGTTTTCTGCTGAAGTCATCAATAAATGTGACAAAATAGTGACAGCCTCCAATAGATGCAGCTTTTGTAGTCCACACATCAGAGTGTTGAGATATCAAGCTCTACCCCCGATATATCTCCTGGATGACTATCATTTATGTCACCGCCTATGTTAGTTGTACTCGTGGTGTAGTTAGACTACCACGTATGTTTTTGGTTTGGGTTCACATATGAACCACGTATTCTAGGGTTTGACATATAGGGTATTTCCCTCTTCTATTGTATTGTTGTTGTGTGCAAAAGTGAAGAAAGGCTTCACCCTCCAACCTTGTGTCCTCTCTCTTTTGTGTGTTGTGAAGAAAGCTGAACTTGAGTCTCCTATCTCTCTCCCTTACTCTTTACATGGTATCAGAGCCTTGTTCGTGGTAAGGAGCTCAAGAAAGCAAGCCAAGTTTGTGGTGTCCTGGTAAGAGGACCAGTGTTGCTTTCCTATTTCGAGTTTGGGAGCAAATCTCTGCAGGTAGCACAGCCAGAAGTGCAGGAGTGCACTGTTTCAGATTGAGAGGCCCTTCGCGGTGTGGCAAGAGCGCAGTATATTTTTTGATTTGAGGCCGTTTCGGGGCCCGTTTTGAAGGCGGAAGTTCTTCGCAGGCACTCGGAAAAAGGCCCTGTTTTTGCTGTGCGACCACCGTGCGGCTAGTCGTCGGTGGAAAGGTGCCACAGAAATTGCATCGTATGCCTATGTGCAGAGATATTGGGAGTTGCAGATCCATGCCTATTGCCTGTTGATGCAAAATCGTCACTAGGAAGTGACTGTGTGGTGAAATACCACTTTCGTCAGTGTTGTAGATCTGCCCCTGTGAGGCTTTTTGCAGAAGTTTTGCTATTTGCCCTTGTGAGGCATTTGCTGTGTTTACAGGTTGCTGTTGCAATTCGTGATTTGTAAAATGTCTGAGAATCTGTCTACCACTGTCAGTGAGAAGCTTGACAAGAACAACTTCCAAGCATGGAAGTTCAGGATGACAAACTTCCTTATGGGAAAGGGAGTTTGGGATTACATCAGTGGTGAAACTACAGAACCAGTTTTGGGTGCTGCTCCTACTCCTGCTGAATTGAAGGCCTTTAAAGAATGGCATGAAAAAGCCAGAAAATGCCTGTATTGGCTGTCTGTTAGCATTTCAGATTCTATGATTGTGCATATACAGGATGTAGAGACGCCTAAGGAGGCATGGGATACATTGGTGAAGCTGTGTATAGCACAAATACCAAAGCACGAAAGATGCAGCTAAAGCAGGAGTTGCAAATGTGCAAAGGAAAAATCTGAATATAAATGAGTATTCCTTGAAGGTGAAAGGCCTTGCAGATTCTCTTGCCTCCATTGGAGCACCTGTTGATGATGAGGACTTAGTGTCCGTGACCTTGAATGGTCTTGGGAAAGATTATGCTCAGTTTCGGACATCCATTGGAGTCCGTGAAACATTTCCTGATTTTCAGGAACTTATTGCTCTCTTGTTGAGTGAAGAGCAAAGGAATGGTGGTTCAGCCACCTCAACTTCTCAAGAGACTGCTTTCTACTCGAATACAGGTAGAGGCAGGGGTAGAGGAAGAGGCCATTTTGGTGGCCGTGCAGGAAATCAGAACCAGCAGCAACAATAGGAAAACCAGTCCTATGGAGGGGGACGTGGTAGTTCTAGAGGCAGGGGGAGCCAAAGAGGCCGTGGTTCATGGCAAAGGAACCAGCAAGTAAATAGCAGCACAGAATGCTATTATTGTGGAAAGCCTGGACACAAGGAGAATACATGCTATAAAAAGCAGAATGACATCAAAAGTGGGAAGTTGCACAGCAAAGCAACTATGCATCATCAAGTGGGCATGGTGACGACAGAAATGAGCACCTTTTTGTGATGCAGCATATGGTTAACTCCATGTCAGGAGATGCTGCAGCTTGCAATGATGTTTGGTATGTTGATTCAGGTTCCTCTAACCACATGACCAGTCATGGTGAGTGGTTTCATGATGTTAGAAATTTGGATAAGCCAGGTTATGTTGAAACAGGTGATGATACTGCGCACCCAATTACGCAGGTTGGTAAAGTGCCATTGGCTATGCAGGATGGCAAAACAAAGTACTTGGCAGATGTACTTCATGTTCCAAAAATCACTAAGAACCTGGTTTCAGTTGGCCAGATGGTTGAGCAAGGTCTGCAGGTTAGATTTAATCCTGATAAGTGCCGCTTGGTTGCGAAAGGCAACAAAAATGGCAAAATGTTCACCTTGGATGTTGATATGCCTGAGGTGAAAGCTGCTATGTTTGCGCATGGGAGAGGTGTCATTGCAGATATTGAGATATGGCACAAGCGCATTGGGCACGTGAATATACAAAGGCTGAAATCTATGCAAACGAAAAACATTGTTGCAGGTTTGCCTAAATTCAGAGTTGAGGGAATGCAAAAGGTATGTGAAGCATGCCAAATGGGTAAGCAGGCCAGACATGCATTTCCCAAAAATGCTAAGGTGAGCAGAAGACCTTTGGAAGTGATCCATTCAGATGTTTGGACAACCAAAGCTGCTTCTATTGGTGGATGCCATTATTATGTGACGTTTATTGATGACTACACTAGGAAGGTGTGGATTTATTTTATGAAGCACAAAAGTGAAGTGTTCAGCCATTTCAAGGCTTTTAAGGCCATGGTTGAAAAAGAGAAAGGTGTGCATATTAAAGTGCTAAGATCTGATGGAGGGGGAGAGTACTTTTCAGAAGAATTTTGTGAATATCTGAAAGAACAGGGAATTCAAAGGAAGTACTCATGCAGGTCTACCCCTCAGCAGAATGGGGTTGCAGAAAGGAAGAACAGGCATATTGCAGAAGTAGGACGGGTGATCCTAAATGAGAAAAACATGCCTGATTATTTTTGGGCTGAAGCAGTAGCAACTGCTGTTTATATTATGAACAGAACCCCCACTGCAGCTGTCCATGGCATGACGCCTGAAGAAATGTATACAGGCCAAAAACCAGATATTTCTCACTTGAAGGTATTTGGTTGCATAGCTTATGTTCATGTTCCTGATGAGAAGAGAACAAAGCTGGATCCAAAGGCAAAAAAATGCATCTTTATTGGATATGCTCAGCACCAGAAAGGGTATCGCTGTTATAACCCTTCCACCCGCAAAATGCAAGTGAGCAGAGATGTTGTTTTTGATGAAATGAGCAGCTGGTATGCACCAACTGTTATGGTAGGAGATGCAGATGCAGGAAATGGGAATGCTGCAATAAATGCAGAGCAGCAATCTCAAGCCTTGAGTGGACCCAGAGAGACCTCTACTAGTGGATCTAATGCATGGACAGGGAGATTGAGATCTAGTGAATCGTCACATGGCAGCCCTGATAGTGTTGTGCAGGTATCACATAAGGGAAAAGAAAAAGTGGACCATGCTCCAGTGTTTGATGTGTCTGCTGGTAGCTCTCATGTTGATGGAGAGTCAAGTGGCTCTGAAATGAGCCTTGATGAGGAACTTGGGATTCCTTCTGTTGTTACACCTGGTGCAAGGAAAAGCAGGCATGATTTAAAGACACCTGCAACTGATCCAGTTGTACGAAGGTCCACTCGTATTAAGTATCCAGTTGACAGGCTGAGATATGATGGGTATACAGCACATCACTATGCTTATATGGTCAAGGTTCTAGAGGAGCCAGAGCCCACATGTTTTGAGGATGCAGCAGGGCATAAAAATTGGGAAGCAGCTATGGATGAAGAGATGGCTGCCTTGGATGCAAACCACACTTGGGATTTGATGCCTTTGCCTCATGATAAGAAGGCTATTGGCTGCAAGTGGGTTTACAAAGTAAAGCACAATGCTGATGGGTCTGTTAGCAGGTACAAGGCAAGATTGGTTGCCAAAGGTTTTGCGCAGACATATGGAATTGACTATGAGGAAACTTTCAGCCCAGTTGCAAGGATGGCAACCGTGAGAGCAGTAATTGCTATGGCTGCTGCAAAGGGATGGTCTTTGCATCAGATGGATGTGAAAAATGCCTTCTTGCATGGTGATTTGCAGGAAGAGGTTTATATGATGCAGCCAGAAGGTTATGAGGATAATTCACACCCCGATTTTGTATGCAGGTTGCGCAAATCCTTGTATGGCTTAAAACAGGCGCAGAGGGCATGGTCAGACAAGATAGGGCAATATCTTGTCACTATTGGATTTCAGATTTCCAATTCAGATTTTTCACTTTATGTGAAAAGGACAAACAGAGGGATTGTGCTTATAGTCATCTATGTTGATGACTTGATTATTACAGGTGATAGTGATGCAGACATTAATGAATTGAAGCTGCTGTTGAAGCAGAAATTTGAGATGAAGGATTTGGGAGAGCTGCATTACTTCTTGGGCATTGAGGTTATTAGATCCCCGAGTGGGATATGGCTGTTGCAAAGGCAATACGGTTTGGACATGCTGTCCAAATATGGGATGACAGGCTGTAAGCCTATTTCTGTTCCATTGGAGTAGAATGTGAAGCTCAATGCAGAGACAAGTGAGCTTCTTGAAGATATTACTATGTACAGGCGCATAGTAGGTAGCTTGATTTACATGACTATAACCAGACCAGATTTGAGCTATGCTGTGGGGCTGGTGAGTCAGTTTATGCAGGCACCGAGGAAGCCACATTTGGATGCGGCTAGGCGCATACTGCGGTATGTGAAGTCCACATTGCATTATGGACTGTTTTATGAAGCTGGGTGTGCATTACAGGTACATGGATACACAGATGCTGATTGGGCTGGTAGTGTCTCAGACAGGAGATCTACTAGTGGTTTTATGTTTTCTCTTGGGAGTGGTGCCATCAGTTGGAGCAGCAAGAAGCAGCCAACAGTTGCCTTGTCGAGCACAGAGGCTGAGTACAGGGGGGTGCAGCAATGGCTGCATGTGAGGTAGCTTGGTTACGGAAGCTACTTGCAGATATGGGACAGTCAGTTCATGCAGCAGTTGTCATTCATTGTGACAACATTAGCAGCATCATGCTTGCTAATAACCCAGTTTATCATGCTAGAACGAAGCACATTGAGGTGCATTATCACTTTGTGAGAGAGAAGGTTCTAGCTGGTGAGATTGATCTTGTCTATGTCAGCACTGAGGAGCAGGTGGCTGATATTTTTACGAAGGCATTGGGTACCGAGAAGCTTCGCAGAGCTTGCTTGGTGTACGTGAGATGGATTTGAGCTTGAGGGGGAGTGTTGAGATATCAAGCTCTACCCCCGATATATCTCCTGGATGACTATCATTTATGTCACCACCTATGTTAGTTGTACTCGTGGTGTAGTTAGACTACCACGTATGTTTTTGGTTTGGGTTCACATATGAACCACATATTCTAGGGTTTGACATATAGGGTATTTCCCTCTTCTATTGTATTGTTGTTGTGTGCAAAAGTGAAGAAAGGCTTCACCCTCCAACCTTGTGTCCTCTCTCTTTTGTGTGTTGTGAAGAAAGCTGAACTTGAGTCTCCTATCTCTCTCCCTTACTCTTTACACAGAGTGTATTAATTCCAATGGTTTTTTACTCTCTTGAACATGCCTAGGAAAAGGTTTCCTTGCCTGTCTCCCAAATTGACAGGCTTCACAAATCTTGTGCATTTCTGCAACCTTGAATTTTGGCAATCCTGCAACAATATTTTGGGCTCGCATTGATTTTAGTCGTTGTATATTAACATGACCAATGTGTTTGTGCCAGATATCAATATCTGCAACTACACCGGTCCCATGTGCAAACGTTGCTGCACTCAATTCAGGCATGTCGCATCCAACGTAAACATCCTGCCCTTCTTCTTTCCTTTTGCTATCAAGCGACCATTATTTTTCATATCCTCAACAAAGCATCCATGAGGATTAAATCTGACCTGCAAGCCCTGCTCAACCATCTGACCAACAGAAACCATGTTCTTGGTGATGTTCGGGACATGAAATATATCAGACAAGTATTTCTTTTTCCCATCCTGCATAGACAAAGGAATTTTGCCAATCTGCACAATAGGATGTGCAATATCATCACCAGTCTCCACAAATCCTGGTTTTTCCATTTTTCTTGCATCCTGCATCCATTCAGCGTGACCTGTCATGTGGTTTGACGCACCCGAGTCAACATACCACACATCATTGCTTTCTTCTGCACTTGTTACAGAATTTGTCATATGCTGCACCATAAACAAATGCTCATTTCTGTCATCGCCTTGTCTACTAGAGGATGCATAATTGCCTTGCTGCAATTTTCCACTCATAATGTCATTCTGCTTTTTGTAGCAGTCTTTAGCCATATGACCCATTTTGCCACAATAGTAGCATTCAACATTACTGTTTGCATTTTGGCTTCTCTGCCATCCACCATGGCCTCTTTGGCTCCCCCTGCCTCTAGAGTTACCACGTCCTCCTGCATAGGACTGGTTTTCTTGCGTTTGCTGCATATTTTGATTTCTACCATGGCCTGCAGATTCGGCCTCCTCTACCTCTGCCTCTACCTCTGCCAGCATTTGAGTAGAAGACAGTTTCTTTTGAAGTTCCTGCTGAAGAAGATGCACCCCCATTTCTCTGCTCTTCAGAAATTAGAAGAGCAATCAACTCCTCAAAATCAGGAAAGTTTTCACGGACGGCAATGGATGTCCGGAACTGTGCATAATCCTTTCCTAGACCATTCAAGGTCACAGAAACCAAATCATCATCATCCACTGGCGACCCAATGGAAGCAAGTGCATCTGCAATTTTCTTCACTTTCATGTGGTAGTCATTTATGCTCAAATTTTCTCTCTGCACATTGTGCAACTCCTGTTTGAGTTGCATTTTCCTGGCTTGTGTATTTGTGTTATACATTTTTGCCGAAGTATCCCATGCCTCCTTTGGCGTATTTGCATCCTGAATATGCACAATCATGGAGTCCGAAATACTGATAGATAGCCAGTACATAACTTTCCTGGCTCTCTCATGCCATCCTTTGAATGCCTGCATTTCCTGTTGACTGGGAACATTAGGAAGAACAGGTTCTTCTTCATTTCCTGTAATGAATTCCCAATAGCCTTTTTCCATCAAGAAATTCGTCATTCTAAACTTCCATGCCTGGAAGTTGTTCTTGTCAAGCTTTTCAGTGACAATCTGTGAAAGAGAATCAGATGCCATTACAGAACACTGCAAAATATTCTGTCACTGCAAAAAACACAGCTTTTGCCTCACACGGGCAGATCTGCAAAACTGACGAAAGTCGTATTTCACCACACAGTCACTTCCTAGTGACGATTTTGCATCAACAGGCAACAGGCATGAATCTGCAACTCCCAATATCTCTGCACACAGGCATACGATGCAATTTCTGCGGCACCTTTCCACTGACTAGCCGTGCAGTGGTCGCACGGCAAAAAATAGGGCCTTTTTCTGAGTGCCTGCGAAGAACTTCCGCCTTCAAAACAAGCCCTGAAACGGCCTCAAATTCGCCCTCTCCCGCAGCATATACTGCGCTCTCGCCACACCGCGAAGGGCGTCTCAATCTGAAACAGTGCACTCCTGCACTTCTAGCTGTGCTACCTGCAGAGATTTGCTCCAAACTCAAAACAGGAAAGCACCACTTGTCCTCTTACCAAGACACCACGAACTTGGCTTGCTTTCTTGAGCTCCTTACCATGAACAAGGCTCTGATACCATGTGAAGATAGTGGGAGAGAGGGAAGGAGTCTCACTTGCGGCTTTCTCACAATCACAAATGGGGGAATACACACAAAGGTGGAGGCTGAAAACAGTTTTCCTCTTCTTAGTTGTGAAAGCCAAAAGAACTCTAGTACAAAGAAATAGAAGAACCCTATATGTGGGTCTCAAACCAAACTCAACTAACTAAGGTGGCATACTAACTGAGCCACGAACTAGTGTAGATAAGGATAGCTGTCATCCAGCTATTATTCGTGGGCGGTGTACCAACCGCATCTCCAGCTAACAAGTCGGTGACATAAGTACCCAACGGTCACCCTGGCATATCTTGAGTGGAGCTCGATATCTCAACAGTGTAAGTGGAGGATCTACCTGTAGCACCTTAGCATCTATTTGTGAGAAGATAGGGTCTAATGAATGGTAGTTGTCGATGGTTGCCAATGTTTGTATCCAGTTATTGACATTGCTTTGTGAGTCACCTGTTATGGCATATGCTGTTGCAAGGGAGCTGATTTGCTTGAGATTGTCCTGGAAGATGTGTCATCCAAAGCTCTAGGCACAATTGGTTTTATAGCTCCTGTTTCCACATTCACCCTGATTGCAATGTCGCGATTCTGGATTGTCAGTCTATCAACTCCCCAGTCATGGAGGATGATGCTTCTTGTAACCAAGGACGTCCCATTAAGATTTGATAGGATTTTTTAGGGAGATCCAAGATTGTGAATTGAAGGGAAAAGCGGACTCCTACGATCTTTGTGGACACACCATCTACTATTCCCAAGGGTTTTTCCTGTGAATCATCGGCAAGGCATATGTTGAAATTAGCCTTTTGCATTGGTGGGAGACCCCATTCTTCGTATAGCTTCATTGATAGGACATTTACACCTGCTCCACCATCCACTATGGCTTAGACTTCATTATATGCCTTGTGGATCAAAGGCATAGTAATGTTGCATATGTCATCTCTCTCACCCATCCGCACAGGGATATCTTCAATGTTGTTCATAGGTGGAGGGGGATTTGCGAGTTCAATCCATCCTTTGAAACTCTCCCAGAGATTGGGACAATCCGCAAGAGGATTCCAATGGGAATTGACACTGGGCAACTCAGGATGCTAGAGAGTGTGGCTCCTTCAAGTTGATGTGGCAGTACATTATGCTCTTGAGTCTATTGTTGGAACAAAGGATAGAGTATAGTATCATTACTTTGTGGGGCCAAGTCATGGATTGGGTCTTGAGCTTGTTTCTCAAACTCAAATTGAGCTTGTTTCTCAGCCTCAAATTGGGCTTGTTCCTTTTGTACCCATTGTTGAAGTGCCTCAAAGCGAGCCTTCTCCACCTCTGCATTTGGGTATGGAGCTTCTTTTATTTGAGGCTCGGGAGTTGATGTGGATGAACTCGGCTGCTCATTGCTTGCCGGAGGTGGAGGCACTTGTGCTTTCTTTTTAAGAAGTTACTTTGGTTGGATTGGAATGTTAGGGTCCTTGGTGGCCTCTTTCTGTTGGCGTGTAATTACATTTACAGGTTGTGATTTTACACTTGCCGGACCCATACTTTGATGGTCCACCCCAATGATGCCGATTGGGACGTCATGCTTAACCTCTGTTTGTTCAGGGACCTTATTTTTCATGGGACAATCCATACAGTCATGTCCTATGCCACAATCTCGACAAAGTGGTTGGAAAGTAGCTGAGCTACCACGATGAGGGCACTCTGCGATTTGGTGATTTTCTCCACAACCGTAGCATTTGATTGGTGCACGATATGTGTTGGGCCATATTTGATTTGATAAACTGGTATTAGACCCTCTGCACCCTCTACATAGTACAATGGGTACTCTGCTTCATACTCAAATGGTGAGTCTACTTCCTCGGCTTGTAATTGATGTATTGGAACTGCTTGAGGAGCTAGATTTGGTGCTCTTAGGTATGGTCATGGATTTGGATTCCTGAGTAGTTGTGGGACTTGTGTCCGAACGGGTACATGATTTAGCCTTGGAGCTGGGGGCACTTGTGCAAGTGCCGGTTGCCTGTACACTGGTATGGGTGCCGCTTGGTATTGTTGAGGTCAAGGCGGGTTGTTGCACATGTTGAAGATGCAACTATTTTCATCATGGCCACCGACGACGCAGATATGGCACCACAACCTTGGTGGTGGAGTTGCTTGTGTAGTGATCTTGGCTCTTAGGACCGAGCACTCATTTGCTGTATGATTGGCCATGCAGTGTGGACACCATACATTTTCTCGCCGTGGAAAGAATCGTATTCTTAAATTGAAAAATCCGAGTTATTAGTTTAAATCCATGAAAAACCATGCTATTGAGGATTCACAACATTTTAAAAATGTATACATAAGAGACCTGCAAGACTCTTTTTACTTTCAATGCAGAAAACTATAGCACTCTTGAATATTCAAGAAATTAAAAGGTTTATATAGACATGAGACATGATGGAAGCCCCTTTTGTACTCCAAAAAATAGCAATAGCTATGCTTGCAATTTTACATTATCATATCATAAGTTTTACAACAAATATTGCTCTGGATGAGTCTTTGTACAAAGGATCTCCTGTAGCCTTTTCAATAATTTAATTTTTCCTTTACAGTGAGTTTAGTACAAATGGGCGATCCAAACATTTGCTTGTTTGAATATCCTTTTCTATCATCATAGAAATGAGCAATCCAAACATTTGCTTGTTCAGAATGTCCTTTCTGTCATCACTTGTCGCTTGGGTGCCATCTTCATTCACTCTCATCTGACTACCACCACCACCTTCACTCTTTCTCCATATTTGAATGGTATTATCATGGGCATTCTTCATTTGCGCTATCTCCTTCTACTTCCTCCTGGGTGAGCAACTTTATGAACTCTATAATGTGGGAAATAATTGGTTGCGGTAATTTTATTTTGTCTTCTACATCATACCCTGTGTGCTTCTTTCTTTTCTTTGACCTTGATTTCCAGGATACTATGACTGTCTCTATGGAAAGTCTTGAAATTGCATCATGGTTTGGGACCCATTCCTTTTTCAGACAACTACTATACAATGTATTGTTAACTTGGTTCTCCTTCCTACCCCTTGGCTCATACCATACCACTGTAAATGTTGTAGCTCTCCCCCGGTCATCCATGCTCACGTCAACTACTTTCGCAACCCAAAACTTCACGTTTTCATGTTCATCATCCGATGGTCGAACTTTAACAAAACAATGGACGTCTATGTCTATTTGTGGCATAAACTCTCTCTTCTTGGGTCCACAATATGGACATGGGAGCAGCGATTCAAACTCATTTTCAAAGAGACCACATGCTGGATGCAAGTCATTACCAACATTTGGCCAAAATAAAGGTCGTTCTGCCTTAATATCATCTTCTCGTATTTTTGCAAGATCCTTTATCAATTGGTAGGTCTTGCTAATTACAATAGTAGTGTGTTCCTTCCAAGAGGGCTTCCAATCAGGAAATCTCTGGAGCATTTCCTCTTTGTATGTAATAAAAGCTTTTAAGCCTTCTATTTCACCTTTGGATTTCTCGCTGAATTCTTTTATAGGAGCCCATGTTGGATGCATTTCTTTGCTCAGTATTGAAGCTAAGAGAGAGTAAGGTTCTTCAGGTTCCCATTTTATATCAAGAGAATAGTGTTACCATTGCATCTTTGGTTTTTCATCCTTTAAGAAAAAGCGAAAATAGTGTGGAGCGCTATGACCTATCAGGGCATCACCACCTTTTTGTATGAAAGGTAGAATAAATCTCTTCCAATCATACATCCTCTCAACCATTGAGCATATTGTTCCTTCCTTATGGCCACCAACTTGCCTCCCACATTTTCTTATCAAGTCATCCATCATCTCCATGTCCTTGTGTTTTAGTTCTCTTGAGACCGTGCTAAATACCTGATCAATATCCTCATGTGTGTGTCCAACCAACAAAAACCCAACTTCAATCTTATTGAAGATTCTATGAGCGATTAGCATTGAGCAGAATGCAAAGAAGAGTACATTCTTATTCTCTCGTGTGCAATTGTCTGCTTGTACTCTCAAAGTTGCTGGTAGGTGACCTTTTTCTGCATGTACATTGTGAATTGCCTTCATAACGGATGTTACAACTTGATTGCTATCATGTAGATGCAAGGAATCAATCCATATGTCTGCAAAAAACTTAAATATGTGCACTAACACTCCACATAGATCTGTCTTTAAAAAGTATTTTCCTTGTAGCTTAGGTGGAGTGTTAACGAATCGAGGTAATGTTGTTGTATTTTGATCCATACCATCTACAATAACGCACATGTACTCATTTGGGTGAGAAATAGCTTGCTTCTTCCAAAATGCATATTTTATTCTAAAATGTTGAACAAGTCCATGATGAAATTCTCTCTTTTTTTTGTAAGCTTCTTTTTGTTCTGGAGATGTTGCACTCTCAAGTGCTCGCTTTAGAGCATCACAATTGTTGCACTTTGACATTTTTTGCCTCTTTGGGATTTTAACATGTCCAAAGTTTTTTTTCCAAAGAGTATACAAAGTATGAAAAGATGCCGGTGCATGCCCTCTTTGCCTCTGTGTTTCTCCAATAGAGTTAAATACTTCTTTTTTAGTCAAACCTATCGAAAGATGCATTTCTGATAGATGGGGTTGCGGTAAAGCATTTTCATAAATGTAATCTTTCAAAATTGTTGTTGCTGCAACCGTTGAGGCTCTTGTTTTAGGCCTTCCTATGTTTCCATGAATGTTAAATTTAACTCCATACTTTGCTTTATTAGCCAAATTCCAATATGTGCCATGTGATAATCCTATAATAATGTGATATGCATTATTGCAAACACTTTTTCCATATATAAGATGCCTTATCTATTGTCCTGAACTTCGCCTTCTCTTATCATTTACAAGAAAGCAAGACAGTCTCATGAGTAAGTATTCATTTCTTCTACTCCCTTTCCTCTGCCAGACATGTTCTCTACAATCCTTGATGTCATGTAAGTTAATGGATTGCATACATCTACGCTTACAGCATGTAGATCGCATTGCTTTTAGCATAACATCTTCATTCATTACTCTTATTCTCTTTGGTTGCTTTTCTAGATCTTTGTTTCATGCATCTTGTTGAGAGTTGTGTGCCATGAGCACATGTAGAGCAAAGGTATGAGTAAAGGGCAAGCTGCCACATGGCATGGAGGAGATATCCGACATGTGAGCAAGCAAATGGATGTAAGTACCCTCACCTATAAAAGGGAGGTTCATTTGAAGTAATATCAAACACCTATTTCATTAATTTTGGACACTACATTGAGGTGCGTGCAAAGTATTGTCACCATCGGATATGATTTGCATGGTCGATCACGCATTATACACCGTTTTTTCCCTAGTGGTATGCACATCCGCAAAAAAACACGCCCTTGGGTATGTTATCTGACCAAGTACTTATCGGATGGGTGTGCCTCTTTGACAACATTTTAATAACAACTAGGTTGAGGTATAGGAAAAGTATTATGCCCATCGGATATGCTTTGCATGGTCGATCGAGCATTAAATACCATTTTTGCCTTAGTGCCATGCACATCTGTAAAAAACACGCTGCTAGGTGTGTTATCTGATCAAGCACTTATGCGATGGGAATGCCACTTTGCATGTAAGTCAATTCCACCTAGTTGAAGGTTTGTGCAAAGTATCGTGCCCATCGGATATGCTTTGCATGGTCGATCGAGCATTAAATTCCATTTTTGCCTTAGTGCCATGCACATTCGTAAAAAAACACGCTGCTAGGTGTGTTATCTAATCAAGCACTTATGCGATGGGCGTGCCACTTTGCATGTAAGTCAATTCCACATAGTTGAAGGTGTGTGCAAAGTATCGTGCCCATCGGATATGCTTTGCATTGTCGATCAAGCATAACACACTGTTTTTGCCTTAGTGTCATGCACAACCATATAAAAACACAGCCATAGGTGTGTTATTCAAATAAATATTTATCATTTGGGGGCTCCACTTTGCACGCAAGTTCGTTTTAACTACGTTGAGGTGCGTGCAAAGTATTGTCACCATCGGATATGATTTGCATGGTCGATCATGCATTATACATCATTTTTTTCCTAATGACATGCACATTCGCAAAAAAACACGCCATTAGGTGTGTTATCTGACCAAGTACTTATCGGATGGGTGTGCCTCATTGAGAACATTGTTGAGAGTTCACGCTCAACATCATGTGATCATGTGTGCATAGCACCATCACGTGATCATATGTGCATAGCACTAACCTTATAGAGTGCTATAAAGGAAAGGGTTAGCTCCCCTAACCCTAACCCTAAAAGGGTTTGTATATATTCTATTTTTTCAACTAATTCTAGTGTATAGTTAGTCATTTGTGGTGTGCTCTCTAGCTGTGCCCTCTCTCCTCATCTCCACTCTTCTCCTCTCCCCTCTTCATATTTTGTCATGGTATTCACCTCCTCTATCTGATCTCAAGACCTTGATCTTTCTGCCTGTTTGGTTCTCTACCATGGCTTTAAATTCTTGAAATCTGGCAAACACTTCAGATTTCTCTTTCAGAAAGTAGACCCAACAATATCTGCTGTAGTCGTCGATGAAGGTCAAGTAATAAAGTGAACCATTGATGCTGCGGGTCTGGGCATAACCCCATACATCTGTATGAATCAAATCAAGAATACCTCGTGCACGAGAGGTACTTCTGACAAAGTTGGTTCGCTTTTGTTTGCCGAAGCAGCATGCTTCACAAACCTTTCCAAGAAACTATAGCTTCGGAATCCCAATTGCCATATTCTGATTCCCTTAGATATAACAAGTACTTGAAGTTGACATGACCATATCTCTTGTGCCATTTTGCAGATAGTGGCATCTGTTGCATTTGAGCTGACATGGCATGATTATCTGGTACTGTAGCTAGCATCCTGTATAAGCGTCCTTCCTTGACACCTTTTGCTACTAGCTGACCTCTTTTGGATTTGTCTCTGATAGTGCATTCATCACCGTCGAAGATGACTTTGTAGTTGTGTTCCGTCATTTGACCTACTGACAAAAGGTTCTTGCTGAGCTTCGGAACATAGAGCACATCTTTGACTAATCCTTTTGTACTAGTAAAATTGTTCATAGGGATAACCCCTGTCCCTTGAACCGGATTCGGTGTATTGTCTGCTGTATAGATGACATTCTTTTGACCTTCTAATGGCTTCATTTCTGTGAACCATTCCTGATGATTTGTCATATGAGATGATGCACCGCTGTCGATGTACCAAGGATCCTGTTCCACTTGGTCGACTTGATAGCTGAAATCTTCTTTGGGATTGAAATCAGTGTCTAGGTGCATTGTATCAGTCTGATGCAATTCCTCACTTGCAAGAAACATATTGCCATGTTCATTTGCAAAATGACTGTGACTAGAATGTCCACCACGATGATTTCCTCTTCCTCGGGAATTCCCTTGATTACTGCTGGATTGACCGCCTTGGTCATACTGCTTCTTGCGGCAATCTCTTTCATAGTGTCCAAACTTGTGACAATAGTTGCATTGAATGTTTGACACATTGGTGGATGCATTCCCTCGTCCTTGGAATCTTCCTCTGTTGGAATGATTTCCTCTTTGCTGATTTTGATGTTGCTGAGGATGCTGCTGATGCTGATGCTGATTCTGACTTTGATTTTGACCACTTTTCTGATATGATCTACCTCTGTTTCTGCCTTTGCCTCTGCTTCTGTGTGAAGCGGTGAATGCTTGATCATTAGAATGACCTTTACGTGCTTGAATGGCCTGAGTCCTGAGTTCTTCACCAAGTAGAACTGACTGAAGTTCTTCCAGTGTTGGAATTTGCCGTTGGATGGCAATACTCTGGACTAGATTCTCATATCCTTCTCCTAGTCCATTCAGGATTACTTGAACCATTTCTGCGGGATTCATAGTCTCTCCTGCTGCTGCAAGTTGATTGTTGTAGTCTTTGATGCGGAGTACATAAGCATGACCAGTTTCATTGCTATTGCGGAAACTCTGGTTGATCTGGTTTCTCAGGGTGAGAATCCTGGATGTGTTCTTGGACTCGTAGAGAGCTGCGAACATATCCCATGCTTCTTTTGATGTCTTGACTGTGTTGAGCTGTCCTAGCATGACATCTTGCACATTCTGCTTGATCAGGTGATAGGCATACTTATCTTTCTTATCCCATTCTGCTTGAGCTCGGGCAATGGCAGGATCTGCTACTGATGCGGAAACTGTTTGTGTAGATGTAGATCCCGATGTAGATCCCGTTGCTGGTGCTGTGACATCAGATGGAGTAGAGCTACTGGTGGCTGGATCGGCCAATGGTCTAGGTATGGATCCATCAACATACTCCCATTTGTCCTGAAGCACAAGAATGGTCTCCATTCGGTATTTCCATGTACCGTAATTGGAGTTGTCTAACTTAGCAGATGCCTCCAGATTGAGGTTGCTAGTCGACATGGTGCAAACAATGTACTCAAAAAGTGTCCTGGAAAACTCTGTATGAATCAACTGCAAATACACTGAAGATGCCAAGTGAAATCTCTGTACCGTTGGTGAAGATAGAACTGCAGTAAATAAGATCTGATCTGTGTTACAAGGCTTGTGGCAATGATGCCGGGAATAGCCAAGAGGCTTTACAAGGCTGAAAATGATGTGCACGATGCCGTGAGATAGCCAAATAGGCTTTACAATGGTGGCATGTGTGTGTGAAATCAAGTGCTATCTGCCCACTGAATCAATCTGCAATGCCTCTGAACTCTGAAGTCTGCTCACTGAACTGATGAACGTAAGGTTTCAGGTAATGTAATGATGTGAAATTGGATGTGAGCGTATGGACTGACTCCGAGTAGGTACTAGTCGGGAATTTCGGGCATGGCTTAGATTGGCAACTTGGGGAATTCAAAGCGTCCCCTCTATGGCGATCTAGTCTACTCTGATCTAGATCTAAACCAACCATCGATCGATTAAAGAGCAGCAAATAATTCCTTTTCTTTTGTTCTTTTTAAGTGCTGGGTCAGATGCGTCGATGTAGAGGCAAATGTGCGTGAAGGAAGTGGTTTTGTCGTCGAGGCTTAAATGTGAGTGTAACTTGCACCGAAATGTGTGCATGATGTAACGAGCGCGTAGAGCACAAAAAATTGAGCGACTTTCCTTTTTGGAGCACCCTCAAATTCTTCCTGGATCAAGAGATATGACTTGATCTAGGTGGAAGGGCACTCCCGACTAGTACCTACTCGGAGTCAGTCCATACGCTCACATCCGATTTCACATCATTACATTACCTGAAACCTTACGTTCATCAGTTCAGTGAGCAGACTTCAGAGTTCAGAGGCATTGCAGATTGACTCAGTGGGCAGATAGCACTTGATTTCACACACACATGCCACCATTGTAAAGCCTATTTGGCTATCTCACGGCATCGTGCACATCATTTTTCAGCCTTGTAAAGCCTCTTGGCTATTCCCGGCATCATTGCCACAAGCCTTGTAACACAGGTCAGATCTTATTTACTGCAGTTCTATCTTCACGGACGGTACAGAGATTTCACTTGGCATCTTCAGTGTATTTGCAGTTGATTCATACAGGGTTTTTTCCAGGACACTTTTTTGAGTACATTGTTTGCACCATGTCTTCAGCCTTCATGAACTTTTGCAAAACTCACGGCATTCGAAGACAATTCACATGTGCAGCTACTCCTCAGCAAAATGCAATAGCTGAAAGGAAGAATGGGACTTTAACAGACAGTGCTAGAGCAATGCTTAGTGAAAAGCATCTTCCGAATCAGTATTGGGCAGAAGCAATAGCTACAGCTAACTACTTGCTTAATCGGCTTCCTACCGAACCGATACAAGGTATGACTCCTTATGAAGCATTCACTGGACACAAGCCACGCATTGGGCATCTCCGCATATTTGGTTGCATAGCATATGCCCACATACATGATGATCAAGCATTCACCGCTTCAGACAGAAGCAGAGGCAAAGGCAGAAACAGAGGTAGATCATATCAGAAAAGTGGTCAAAATCAAAGTCTAAATCAGCATCAGCATCAGCAGCATCCTCAGCAACATCAAAATCAGCAAAGAGGAAATCATTCCAACAGAGGAAGATTCCAAGGACGAGGGAATGCATCCACCAATGTGTCAAACATTCAATGCAACTATTGTCACAAGTTTGGACACTATGAAAGAGATTGCCGCAAGAAGCAGTATGACCAAGGCGGTCAATCCAGCAGTAATCGAGGGAATTCCCGAGGAAGAGGAAATCATCGTGGTGGACATTCTAGTCACAGTCATTTTGCAAATGAACATGGCAATATGTTTCTTGCAAGTGAGGAATTGCATCAGACTGATACAATGCACCTAGACACTGATTTCAATCCCAAAGAAGATTTCAGCCATCAAGTCGACCAAGTGGAACAGGATCCTTGGTACATCGACAGCGGTGCATCATCTCATATGACAAATCATCAGGAATGGTTCACAGAAATGAAGCCATTAGAAGGTCAAAAGAATGTCATCTATACAGCAGACAATACACCGAATCCGGTTCAAGGGACAGGGGTTATCCCTATGAACAATTTCACTGGTACAAAAGGATTAGTCAAAGATGTGCTCTATGTTCCGAAGCTCAGCAAGAACGTTTTGTCAGTAGGTCAAATGACGGAACACAACTACAAAGTCATCTTCGACGGTGATGAATGCACTATCAGAGACAAATCCAAAAGAGGTCAGCTAGTAGCAAAAGGTGTCAAGGAAGGACGCTTATACAGGATGCTAGCTACAGTACCAGATAAGCATGCCATGTCAGCTCAAATGCAACAGATGCCACTATCTGCAAAATGGCACAAGAGATATGGTCATGTCAACTTCAAGTACTTGTTAGATCTAAGGAATCAGAATATGGCAATTGGGATTCCGAAGCTACAGTTTCTTGGAAAGGTTTGTGAAGCATGCTGCTTCGGCAAACAAAAGCGAACCAACTTTGTCAGAAGTACCTCTCGTGCACGAGGTATTCTTGATTTGATTCATACAGATGTATGGGGTTATGCCCAGACCCGCAGCATCAATGGTTCACTTTATTACTTGACCTTCATCGACGACTACAGCAGATATTGTTGGGTCTACTTTCTGAAAGAGAAATCTGAAGTGTTTGCCAGATTTCAAGAATTTAAAGCCATGGTAGAGAACCAAACAGGCAGAAAGATCAAGGTCTTGAGATCAGATAGAGGAGGTGAATACCATGACAAAATATGAAGAGGGGAGAGGAGAAGAGTGGAGATGAGGAGAGAGGGCACAGCTAGAGAGCTCAACATCATGTGATCATGTGTGCATAGCACCATCACGTGATCATATGTGCATAGCACTAACCTTATAGAGTGCTATAAAGGAAAGGGTTAGCTCCCCTAACCCTAACCCTAAAAGGGTTTGTATATATTCTATTTTTTCAACTAATTCTAGTGTACAGTTAGTCATTTGTGGTGTGCTCTCTAGCTGTGCCCTCTCTCCTCATCTCCACTCTTCTCCTCTCCCCTCTTCATATTTTGTCATGGTATCAGAGCTCCCTTGTCTTCCGTTGAGACATTGAGTTTCTTGAGAGTGTGAGAGAGATTGTGAGATTGAGAGTTCTCTTGAGTGATTGTGAGATCTTTCCCTTCACTTCCGTTGAGAGAAATTTCCGTCATTGAGAAGAAATTTCCGTCCATTCTTCTTTCTTTGAGTTCATTCTTGAGAGATTTTAGTTCCTTCCTTTGAGTGTTTCTTGAGTTGAGAGAGAGAGAGAGATTCTTCATTGATTGTGAGAGTTTCACTCTTGAGAATTGTTATCTCTTTGTCCTTGTGGGAGAGAATTGACATTCTAGTTTGAGGGAAAACTTGTCTCCAAAGAGCTACGACACAGCAAAGAAAGTGTTGCGCTACAAGGCTTCTACGCCAACGGAATGGCGACGTCCTTCTTCAGCAAAGCCTCTCCATATGAGCTATCTCACAGGTTTTAGATCAGAAGGCGTCCTTCTCCAACAAAGCCTTGAAGGCTCCAAACGAACTCTGCCTCCACGCATTCTCGCTTCAAGCCTTGCCCGTCAAAACAACACGAAGACAGAGGTGAGTCCTCCGTCTTGGTCTTTTCCGAAGCGGGGCTGCCTATCTGTCGTCCATCACCAACGCTTCGTTGGCTATTCAAAAGCGCTGTAGCACACGGGCTGCACAAACCTCAAACGCCCGATGCCTCCCATGCAGTCCAAGCCTCTCCAACGCAAATAAACAGCTCCCACGAACTCCATCGACTCTGACGCAGCCTCACTGCCAGCGACCTCCTTCGTGCAGCGCTCTAAGCCTCTTCGTCGAGCGACGCCTCCTACAACGCCTCGAACGGCGGCTCCTTCAACTAAGCTCCATTAACGACGAGTGACTACGAGCGACAACAGTCCCTGTGCAAGCACTCCAACAAGCCAACGGGCTCCATCGATCTTGCCAGTCCATCAACGGCGCCATCTCCAAGGCTCACAGAGCTCCATCGAAGAAGAAGACGGAATCTTTGAGATTCCGTCAGAATCTCAAAGATTCCGATCGTCCTCCTTGTGACACGTGGCCCTTATCCATCTGCCACGTCACTTGTGCCACGTCATCAGGCCACGTCATTTGCCACGTCATCTATGCCACGTCATCTGCCACATCACTTGTGCCACGTCATTAGGCCATGTCATCTGCCACGTCATCTGTGCCACGTCATCTGCCACGTCACTTGTGCCACGTCATCAGGCCACGTCATTTGCCACGTCATCTGTGCCACGTCATCTGCCACGTCACTTGTGCCACATCATCAAGCCACGTCATCTGCCACGTCATCTGTGCCACGTCACTTGTGCCACATCATCAGGCCACGTCATTTGCCACGTCATCTGTGCCACGTCATCTGTGCCACATCACTTGTGCCACGTCATCTGGCCACGTCATCTGTGCCACGTCATCAGTGCCACGTCATCAGTGACACCTCAGCACTGAGCTTCACTGGCACACCTCTTGCTAAGCACAGTGCCACATCATCACTGCATGTGACTCACAGTGACACATCATCATTGAGCACCATTTGCACTCCTTTTGCCCCTCCACCTAGATCAAGTCATATCTCTTGATCCAGGAAGAATTTGAGGGTGCTCCAAAAAGGAAAGTCGCTCGATTTTTCGTGCTCTACGCGCTCGTTACATCACGCGCACATTTCGGTGCAAGTTACACTCACATTTAAGCCTCGCCGACAAAACCACTTCCTTCACGCACATTTGCCTCTACATCGACGCATCTGACCCAGCACTTAAAAAGAACAAAAGAAAAGGAATTATTTGCTGCTCTTTCATCGATCGACGGTTGGTTTAGATCTAGATCAGAGTAGACTAGATCGCCATAGAGGGGACGCTTTGAATTCCCCAAGTTGCCAATCTAAGCCATGCCCGAAATTCCCGACTAGTACCTACTCGGAGTCAGTCCATACGCTCACATCCGATTTCACATCATTACATTACCTGAAACCTTACGTTCATCAGTTCAGTGAGCAGACTTCAGAGTTCTGAGGCATTGCAGATTGATTCAGTGGGCAGATAGCACTTGATTTCACACACACATGCCACCATTGTAAAGCCTATTTGGCTATCTCACGGCATCGTGCACATCATTTTCAGCCTTGTAAAGCCTCTTGGCTATTCCCGGCATCATTGCCACAAGCCTTGTAACACAGATCAGATCTTATTTACTGCAGTTCTATCTTCACCGACGGTACAGAGATTTCACTTGGCATCTTCAGTGTATTTGCAGTTGATTCATACAGAGTTTTCCAGGACACTTTTTGAGTACATTGTTTGCACCATGTCGACTAGCAACCTCAATCTGGAGGCATCTGCTAAGTTAGACAACTCCAATTACGGTACATGGAAATACCGAATGGAGACCATTCTTGTGCTTCAGGACAAATGGGAGTATGTTGATGGATCCATACCTAGACCATTGGCCGATCCAGCCACCAGTAGCTCTACTCCATCTGATGTCACAGCACCAGCAACGGGATCTACATCGGGATCTACATCTACACAAACAGTTTTCGCATCAGTAGCAGATCCTGCCATTGCCCGAGCTCAAGCAGAATGGGATAAGAAAGATAAGTATGCCTATCACCTGATCAAGCAGAATGTGCAAGATGTCATGCTAGGACAGTTCAACACAGTCAAGACATCAAAAGAAGCATGGGATATGTTCGCAGCTCTCTACGAGTCTAAGAACACATCCAGGATTCTCACCCTGAGAAACCAGATCAACCAGAGTTTCCGCAATAGCAATGAAACTGGTCATGCTTATGTACTCCGCATCAAAGACTACAACAATCAACTTGCAGCAGCAGGAGAGACTATGAATCCCGCAGAAATGGTTCAAGTAATCCTGAATGGACTAGGAGAAGGATATGAGAATCTAGTCCAGAGTATTGCCATCCAACGGCAAATTCCAACACTGGAAGAACTTCAGGCAGTTCTACTTGGTGAAGAACTGACCAAGGCGGTCAATCCAGCAGTAATCGAGGGAATTCCCGAGGAAGAGGAAATCATCGTGGTGGACATTCTAGTCACAGTCATTTTGCACATGAACATGGCAATATGTTTCTTGCAAGTGAGGAATTGCATCAGACTGATACAATGCACCTAGACACTGATTTCAATCCCAAAGAAGATTTCAGCTATCAAGTCGACCAAGTGGAACAGGATCCTTGGTACATCGACAGCGGTGCATCATCTCATATGACAAATCATCAGGAATGGTTCACAGAAATGAAGCCATTAGAAGGTCAAAAGAATGTCATCTATACAGCAGACAATACACCGAATCCGGTTCAAGGGACAGGGGTTATCCCTATGAACAATTTCACTGGTACAAAAGGATTAGTCAAAGATGTGCTCTATGTTCCGAAGCTAAGCAAGAACCTTTTGTCAGTAGGTCAAATGACGGAACACAACTACAAAGTCATCTTCGACGGTGATGAATGCACTATCAGAGACAAATCCAAAAGAAGTCAGCTAGTAGCAAAAGGTGTCAAGGAAGGACGCTTATACAGGATGCTAGCTACAGTACCAGATAAGCATGCCATGTCAGCTCAAATGCAACAGATGCCACTATCTGCAAAATGGCACAAGAGATATGGTCATGTCAACTTCAAGTACTTGTTAGATCTAAGGAATCAGAATATGGCAATTGGGATTCCGAAGCTACAGTTTCTTGGAAAGGTTTGTGAAGCATGCTGCTTCGGCAAACAAAAGTGAACCAACTTTGTCAGAAGTACCTCTCGTGCACGAGGTATTCTTGATTTGATTCATACAGATGTATGGGGTTATGCCCAGACCCGCAGCATCAATGGTTCACTTTATTACTTGACCTTCATCGACGACTACAGCAGATATTGTTGGGTCTACTTTCTGAAAGAGAAATCTGAAGTGTTTGCCAGATTTCAAGAATTTAAAGCCATGGTAGAGAACCAAACAGGCAGAAAGATCAAGGTCTTGAGATCAGATAGAGGAGGTGAATACATGTCTTCAGCATTCATGAACTTTTGCAAAAATCACGGTATTCGAAGACAATTCACATGTGCAGATACTCCTCAGCAAAATGCAATAGCTGAAAGGAAGAATGGGACTTTAGCAGACAGTGCTAGAGCAATGCTTAGTGAAAAGCATCTTCCGAATCAGTATTGGGCAGAAGCAATAGCTACAGCTAACTACTTGCTTAATCGGCTTCCTACCGAACCGATACAAGGTATGACTCCTTATGAAGCATTCACTGGACACAAGCCACGCATTGGGCATCTCCGCATATTTGGTTGCATAGCATATGCCCACATACATGATGATCATCGCAGGAAATTGGATGCGAAGTCACGCAAATGCATCATGGTAGGCTACAGTGAAGAAAGTAAAGCATACAAATTGTATGATCCCATCAACCGCAAAGTCATTATCTCCAGAGATGTAATCTTCGATGAGGAATCAGAATGGAAAACCTCACCTACACAGGAGATAGAAGCATCGACTTCACAGTCATCTACAGAACAGGTTGATGAAGAAGAGCAAGAATTGCCAGCAACACCCCAATCAGTGTCACAGCAGCTAAGCAGACCACCAGCCAGATTGACATATGCTCAGAAAGGCAAAGCAATTCAGGTGGAAACCACCAACTATGCTCTTATGACTACCATCATGGCTACAGAAGAGCCAGTGTACTTCAAAGACGCAGTAGATAAGCCAGAATGGCAAACTGCAATGAATGAAGAAATGGATGCTTTGTATAAAAACAACACTTGGGAATTATGCGACCTTCCACCAGGAAAGAAGGCCATAGCCAACAAATGGGTATACAAAGTGAAGTACAATCCAGATGGCAGTATTCAGAGATACAAAGCCAGATTAGTTGCAAAAGGATTTGCACAACAATATGGCCAAGATTATGATGAGACTTATGCTCCAGTAGCAAAGATGGATTCCATACGGTTCTTGATATCACTAGCGACACTCAGTAAATGGAATGTGTATCAGCTCGATGTCAAGAATGCATTTCTCAATGGTTATCTAGACGAGGAAGTCTACATGCAACAACCAGCCGGTTATGTTGAACCAGGACAGGAGAACAAGGTTTGCCATCTCAAGAAAAGTCTCTATGGCTTAAAGCAAGCACCCAGAAGTTGGTACAGCAGAATTGACAAGTATTTTGCTGATCTGGGATACATGAAGTCCAATGCAGATCATACTCTCTACTACAAAGTTCAAGGGGAAGATATTACTATTGCACTTTTGTACGTAGATGATCTGATTGTGACAGGATTAAGCAAGGATAGCTTCATCCGAAAGCTAAAACAAGACTTATCTGCAGAGTTCGACATGAAAGATCTTGGACTTATGCACTATTGTCTTGGAATTGAGTTCTGGAGAGATTCAGATAGCACATTCATGAGTCAGCTCAAATATGTTGACAGTCTCCTGAAGAAGTTTCATATGGCAGATTGCAAGATTGCAGCCACTCCCATGGAACAGAGTTTGAAACTTACTAAAGATTCAGAAAAGCCTACAGTCAATGACAGATACTACAGGCAACTCATTGGATCTCTTATATATCTGACAATCACACGGCCAGATATTTGTTATGCAGTAAGCTCACTAGCACAGTTTATGGCAAATCCAAAACAGTCTCACTGGAATGCAGCCAAAAGAGTCTTGAGATACATCAGAGGTACAAGACAATTTGGGATAGAATACAGAGGAAGTCATCCACGGTTGCATGGATACTGTGACAGTGACTATGCTGGAGATCATGAGACCAGGAGATCGACACAGGGATATGCATTTTTCCTTGGTCAAGGTGCTATATCATGGTTGTCAAACAAACAGCCAACTGTTTCTTTGTCTTCGACTGAAGCAGAATATAGAGCACTCACTACAGGTGCATGTGAGGCTATATGGCTCAGAAGACTATTGTCAGAAACAGATTACTTTGATGAGTCAAAGCCAACAACAATATACTGTGATAATCAATCGGCTCAAGCATTGGCCAAAAATCCAGTATATCACTCCAGGACAAAGCACATTGATGTCAGAGAGCACTTCATCAGAGAAAGAGTGTTACTTGGAGACATCACACTGCAGCATTGTGACAGCAAAGAAAATGTTGCAGACATCTTTACCAAACCACTCGGTAAAGAGCTATTCGAGAAACACCGACTAGCTCTTGGTTTGATACAGAGGAAGGACATTCCCATTAAAGGGGTGTGATGGAATGTAATGCTCAGTCCTTCTTCGATTCCCCAGAATCATCATCTTGAGGGAAGGCCTACTTCATGATGTTGATCTTGAGGGAAGGTGTTGAGAGTTCACGCTCAACATCATGTGATCATGTGTGCATAGCACCATCACGTGATCATATGTGCATAGCACTAACCTTATAGAGTGCTATAAAGGAAAGGGTTAGCTCCCCTAACCCTAACCCTAAAAGGGTTTGTATATATTCTATTTTTTCAACTAATTCTAGTGTACAGTTAGTCATTTGTGGTGTGCTCTCTAGCTGTGCCCTCTCTCCTCATCTCCACTCTTCTCCTCTCCCCTCTTCATATTCTGTCAAACATTTCAATACCACCTAGGTTGAGGCGTGTGAAAAGTTTTGTGCCCATCGGATATGCTTTGCATGGTCGATCGAGCATTAAATACTATTTTTACTCTAGTGTCATGCACATCCATCAAAAAACACGTTTCTAGGTATGTTATAGGATCAAGCACTTATGGGATGGGCATGCCACTTTGCATGTAAGTCGAATCTACCTAGTTGAAGGTGTGTGCAAAGTATTGTGCCCATCGGATATGCTTTGCATTGTCGATCAAGCATAAAACACCATTGTTGCCTTAGTGTCATGCACAATCGTCGAAAAACACGATCGTAGGTGTATTTTTCAAACAAGTACTTATCGGATGGGGATGCCACTTTGCACACAAGTCAATACTGCCTAGGTTGAGGAACGTGTAAAGTCTTGTGTCCATTGGATATGCTTTGCATAGTCTGTCTCACATGATACACCATTTTGTTGCTAGTGTTATGCACAATCGTCATAAAATACATAGGAGGTGTGTTATCCGAACAAGTACTTATGAGATGGGTGCACCACTTTGTATGCAAGTCAATAAGACCCAGGTTGAGGAGTGTACAAAGTTTTGTGCCCATTGGAGAAATGTAGATGCGATAATATTAGAAAATTCTCGGTATATGTATATGTGTGTGTGTGTGTGTGGCAAACAATTTTGGCACAAAGTAAACACCTAGTGCACAAATTATGCACTTCATACCTTGAGTAAATAAGCTTGTTGATAGGATAAATATGCCCTTGAATAAAAGCACAGTTGTTGTATGACCACAATAGGATCGCTTTGACACCTGTGATTTTGCCCATATGTAAGTTTACAAATAGTATAAAAAATCATGTAATAATATATTAATAGTTTGCAAATGTGTATAGCAAGTGAGTAATGGGAAGTGGAAGTGGGAATGAGGAGGGAGGAGTGGAATAGGATAGGGAAGTAATAAGGGTGTATGATAATAAGTATAAAAAATAGTATAATAATATATTAATAGTTTTTAAATGGCAAGTGAGTAATGGGAAGTGGAAGTGAGAGTGGGGAGGGAAGAATGGAATGGGAGAGGGGAAGGTAATAGGGTGAAGAGGGGGGGGGTATGGGTGAGAGGAGGGGGGGGGGGCTGGCGGCCGCGGCCGCCAGCCCCAGGGAGGGGTTGCGGAGGGGGGGCTGGGTGAGAGGAGGTAGGGGGGCTGGCGGCCGCGGCCGCCAGCCCAGGGAGGGGGAGGGGTTGCGAAGGGTGGGGGAGCGGCTGAGGGGGGGGGAGGGTGTGGCGGCCGCGGCCGCCAGCCCAGGGAGGGTGAAGAGGGGGGGGTATGGGTGAGAGGAGGGGGGGGCTGGCGGCCGCGGCCGCCAGCCCCAGGGAGGGGTTGCGGAGGGGGGGCTGGGTGAGAGGAGGGGGGGGGGCTGGCGGCCGTGGCCGCCAGCCCAGGGAGGGGGAGGGGTTGCGAAGGGTGGGGGAGCGGCTGAGCGGGGGGGGAGGGTGAAGAAGGGGGGGGGCTGGCGGCCGCGGCCGCCAGCCCAGGGAGGGGGAGGGGTTGCGAAGGGGGGGGGGGAGGGGTTGCGAAGGGGGGGTTGGGGGGGAGGGTGAAGAGGGGGGGCTGGCGGCCGCGGCCGCCAGCCCAGGGAGGGTGAAGAGGGGGGGGGGATGGGTGAGAGGAGGGGGGGTGGGAGTGAAGGGGGGGGAGGGTAAAGAAGGGGGGGGGGGGGGATGGGTGAGAGGAGGGGGGGGGGCTGGCGGCCGCGGCCGCCAGCCCAGGGAGGGTGAAGAGGGGGGGGGATGGGTGAGAGGAGGGGGGGGGATGGGTGAGAGGAGGGAGGGTGAAGAGGGGGGGGATGGGTGAGAGGAGGGGGGGTGGGAAAGAGTGAAGGAGGGGGGGTTGAGAGAGGGGGGGTGTCGCCAAGGAGGGAGGGAGGGTTGAGAGGGGGCCAAAGGGAGAGTGGGGAAGAGGGTGGAAGGGTTGGGGGGGTCGCCAAAGGGAGAGTGGAAAAGAGGGTGGAAGGGTTGGGGGGGTGGGGAAAAGGGGGGAAGGTTAAAAGGGGGTAGGGGGAAAAAGGGGTAGGGGAGGAAGAGGTTAGGCGACGGGAGAGGGGGAAGGGTAGCGGGAGGGGAGGGGGAGGGGGAGGGGGATTCTGGGGAAGGAGGGGGGCGAGGGGAAGGGAGGGGTCGAGGGAGGAGTTTTGGCGGTGGAGGGAGGGGAGGGAAGGAGGCTGGAGGAGAGGGTTGGGTCGAGGGATGGATGGAGGGAGGGAGAGGAGAGGAAGGAGAGAGAGGAGAGAGAGAGAGGGAGAGGAGAGGAGGGAGCAGAAGGAGAGAGATGGGAGAGGAGGATTTGACTTACTATCACGAGCAAGAACGAAAAATAAGATTTGACTTACGAGAAGAATGAAAAGGACTTACGAGAAGAATGAAAAGGACTTACGAGAAGAATGAAAAGGACTTACGAGAATGAAAAGGACTTACAAGAATCGAGAAGAATGTTGAAGAAAGTATCAAGAAGAATGTTGAACATAAATTTGAATTCAAAAGGAACGTATGAGAAGAAAGTATAAGAAGAATGTTGAACACAAATTTGAATTCAAATTTATAATGAATTCAAATTTCCCTCTCTTTTTTGAAAATTCAAATTTATGCATAGGAGTGGACTAGTTTTAACTCTCTCCTCATTTCATTGAAGCAACCAAGAGCGGAAGAGAAAGGATAAGCCGAGCCTTACTTTTTTCACTTTTTCCAGGTACTTGCATTCTTTTTTATTCGTCTTGTAATTCTATTTCTTTACTTACAATTCTTTTCAATTAGTTTCTTGTTAAGGTTTTTTAGTTCTATTTCTTAAAATTCATATTGTAATTCTTTTTCTTTACTTATAATTCTTTTTCAATTAGTTTATTCTTAAAGTTTTTGAGGAGGGTGGTCTTTTAGAAGGCATTACAATTCTTTTTAAATTAGTTTCTTATTTGAGTTTTTGAGTTCTATTTTAATTAGTTTTTTATTTACATTTGAGTTTGTAAATTTGAGAAATGGGAGAATAGGGAGGGAGGGAAAGAGAGAAATTAAGAGAGAGAAGAGGGGCTCCTTAAATGAGAGAGGAGAGGGAGAGAGGAGAGGGAGAGAGGGAGAGAGAGAGAGAGATTCACACAGAGAAGAGGGGCTCCTTAAATGAGAGAGAAGAGTAGGGAGGGAAAGAAAGAGAGAGGAGAGAGGCGGAGAGAGATTAAGAGAGAGAAGCGGGTAAAGAGAGAGGAGAGAGGGGGAGAGAGATTAAGAGAGAGAAGCGGGTCTCTTGGGGGCCGTGGCTACTTGAGGGAGGGAGAGAGTAAGGAGAGAGAGGGAGAGAGAAAGAGAGAGAGGGAGAGAGAGAAAGAGAGAGAGGGAGAGAGAGAGAGAGATGTTTATGGGAATGAAACGTGGCGAGAGGAGAGAGAGAGAGAAGAGAAGAGGGAGACTTAGGGAGAGAGAGAGAGAGAGAGAGAGAGAGAGAGAGGGGGGGAGAGAGAGAGAGAGAGAGAGAGAGGAATGAAACTTCTGTGCTAGAGGGAGGGAGAGGGAGAGAGAGAATAAGTGGGATGAGGATAGAGAGAAAAATACTTAAGAGTTGTCAAAGAGAGAGAGAGAGAGATTAAGAGAGAGAATGAGGTGTCTTGACTATCGCTACAAAGAGATTTAGGAGGAGAGAGAGAGAGAGAGAGAAAGTAAAGAGAGTTTTATATATTTACATCTTTTATATTATATTTTTAAATGAGAGAGAAGAGTAGGGAGGGAAAGAAAGAGAGAGGAGAGAGGGGGAGAGAGATTAAGAGAGAGAAGCGGGTCTCTTGGGGACTGTGGCTGCTTGAGGGAGGGAGAGAGTAGGGAGAGAGAGGGAGAGAGAGAGAAAGAGAGAGAGGGAGAGAGAAAGAGAGAGAGGGAGAGAGAGGGAGAGAGAGAGGAATGAAACTTCTTTGCTAGAGGGAGGGAGAGGGAGAGAGAGAATAAGTGGGATGAGGATAGAGAGAAAAATACTTAAGAGTTATAGAGAGAGAGAGAGAGAGATTAAGAGAGAGAATGAGGTGTCTTGACTATGGCTACAAAGAGATTTAGGAGTAGAGAGAGAGAGAGAGAGAGAGAGAGAGAAAGTAAAGAGAGTTTTATATATTTACATCTTTTATATTATACTTTTAAAAAATTATAAAAGAGTGAATTTATGGTTTGTTTTGAAGGTGAGATAATGTTTTTATATATATTCATCTTTTAAATTGAAAAATGTTAACTTTTCTTTAGATACTTGTTCTTTATTTATATCACATGCAGGTTTAGCCTCTACATCACAACCCCTTCTTTTGCATATTTAAGCCTCTTAAACCCCAGCACATTAAAATGAACACAGAAAAAGAAATTATTTATTGCTTTTCTTCGCTTCGACGGTTGGTTTAGCATAGATTAGATTGCCTTAGAGGAGAGACAATTCTCCAAGTTGCCAATCGAAGCCATGCTCAAATTTTTCTAACTAGTTCCTAATCGTTGTCAGTCCCTTCGCTCACATGCGGTTTAACACTCATAACATGCTATTAAATAAGACCTTTTACCATTTACCAAGAAGTTTATCAGTGGGCAGATTTCATGAGCAGATATCAGTGGACAGATTGCATGAGCAGATATCAGTGGACAGATTGCATGGGACAGATTGCATATATCAGTGGACAGATTACATGTCATGGGACATATTGGAGCGTGATGATTATTGGTTATTTTTATTGCATTTGTATAAATATTTAAGCTCATTTATTGTCATAAAAATCCTTGTAAAGCCTTTTATGCTATTTTTTACATTTATTGTCATATGAAGTGCCTTGTAATAAACCCGACCATCCCGACCATTCACTAATTAACGAGTATCAGTGGGATGCATAAGTGGATATCATGTGGGCTGCATAAGTGGATATCAGTGGAACAGTTTTTAGTGGATAGATTGCACCAGTTGGGTATCAGTGCTCAGATATCAATGGATGGATAGATTACATGAATCTTCACGAAGATTGAAGCTTTATCACTAGACGACATTTTATATTACTTGTAAAGCTTTATTGGCTAATTCTTTTACATTTGTACAAATATTTAAGCCTTGTAAAGCCTTTTAGGCTATTTCCCACATTTATTGCCATATGAAGCCTTGTAAAGCCTTCTGGGCTATTTTCCACATTTATTGTATCAAGGGTTGTATATTGTACTTTACTTGTATGTATCTAAATTCTTCATTATCTTTTCTTGTAGGATTATGGAGCAATCAGCTAATGTGATGGCTATGCTAGATGACTCTGAGATTAGAGAATGGGTTTCTGATGTCACTTTGAATTTTAAAGGAAAGGAATATAGCCCCAATGGCTTTGGTAGGTGGACTCGATATCACATGGGTAGAAGAGCTTGGTTTCTTCATCAAAAGGAAAAGAGACTCTTTCTACTTATGTCAAAAAGGGAGTTCAATGGTGTTGAAGATCCATGGGATGCTACTTTCTTCAAAAAAGATATGACTTCAAGCCTTGTAGTAGGCATAATAATTCAGCGAAAAGACACCTTTGTGGATATTTTAACAAAGAGTTCAGATCCTGAAGTTGGCGGTATGCATTTTATTGTGTCAAGGAGAGACGCAAAGACCTTTGTGATGCCTCCTCCTCAACCATCAAAGTTTCCAGAGCTGCAAAGGGCATTGGAGACTCTTTCATATACTTGGGAGCAATTTCCTAGTGTGATGGCAAAAAGGATGCATGCAAAGATAATGTTTGAATACTTTCAGGATGCAGAATATGCTCTCCATATGCAAGAATCATCACATGAAGGAGATCAAAAAGCTCAGAATTCAATGCAGGGACAAGAAGAACAGGCACACTGTCACAAACCTGTAGAACATGAGCGCAAACTTCTAGAGCCAGAAATGGTGGATGTAACTAAGGATGATGAAAAACAAGCCTTGAGTGCACGGGAATTAGCAAAAATTGAAGAAGATCAAGGTCGATCCATTGCAGTTATGCTATAAGCTCTTGCTAGCAAACCACGACGTGAAATGCAAAAGGCTAGTACTGCAAGAGCCACGGTTCCAAGCAGTAAGAAAAGACATCGTCCCACTGTAGAGAAAGATACTGTGGATGAAAAATGGTCAAAAAAAGAGAAAGATGAAGAAGACTCAGAATCCGAGGCTGAAGATGATCAAGATGAACTCACATCAATCAAAAATCCTCGGGGGGGTCACTCATCATATGTAACCCTATCACATGAGTTCAACAGAAGGATATTTTTTATTTCTAAAATTTACAAAAATAAATATACATAAGGGACTATTTAAAATAGTTTTGGGAAAATTTTATAGATTTGTATAGAAAAGGGATATATTTTATTAATAAAAAAATTTACAGATAAGGGATTTTAGAAATAGGCCTTGAACGCACATGGTATAGAGGGATTATACATAGTGACCCCCCTGAGCAAAAATCTTAATCTGCGTCTTAATGAAGCAGTTACAGATGATGATGTGGTATATATCTGGGGTCAAAGGACGTGGTTTGTGAATGCCAAAGATGTGGAAGCTGCAGCTCTGTTTACTAATAGCCGAAGCCTTGATATATCCTATGCAATGCAAATATATGAGGCTTTGAGAGATGGTAAGAAACCTGTGGCAAGTAATGTGGTCTTGCGCCCAATAATGTTTTGTCCAACCAAAAATAGTTTTCTGGATCAAATAACATTTACAGGGCCTACACATTTCGAGGAGATCTTCAGTCAATTCTTTAAAAACACTCTAAAAAATATTCCACATGAACAAGGCGAAGACGCACAAGGAGAGAATATGCTAAAGGAAGTCAAGAAGGAATTTCTCCTTCATTGCAGATTCCAGCCCATTGATGGTCAACATTGGGCTTATGGTTGTAATCAGATCGCAAGGGAAGCAAAGGAGGGCAAAAGACTCACTCCATAACAATTTGTAAAGATAAGCTCATTCCATTATTATCCTGCAACGATCTGTATATTCAAGCATGAGATTAAGTATTTGATTGAGTCCGAAAGACTTAATCATTATGTCCATGGAAAGCGTAAGATATCCTCAACATCAGAGGTCTTACAGAAGGCAAGGGTGATATGGACAACATTTGGTTCTCCAAATCCTGATTTAAAGCGAAAGGTCACAAAAGCAGATGCCGACACACTCACAAACTTTTATACTTCTTTGAGTGCAGTTGTGCCTAGGGGAACCCAAGAGCGGGAAGAAAGTATGACAAGCCTCAAGGTGGTGAGGGACAGATATGCCGACTACACTTCTATCATATTTCGTCCTGTTGAAGTGTTCAATGAGATGCTTGAAACATGCATTGCTTGTGAGCGTGGACAGCTGACCTATGAAGCTCCTTTGTTTATCTCCGGCAAGTCAAAGGTAATGGATAAGAAGGAGTTGACGGCAAGGATGTGGAGGCCTGTAAAGTACTTACCTGATAAGTATGCATCCATGGCAGCACAAAAAATTTTAAAGAAAGAATGGTTTTTTGGAAAAAAAGACAAAGACCACTGCATGGAAGAATGCATCAATGTACAGGTGAGGCGTGATGCAGTGCATAGTGCCATCAAGTATTTGCTGTCAGAGAAACAAATTCCACTTACTCATTGTAACATTGACTATAATGTGGTGAAGCATATAGCTTCTTTGTCAACACCCAAGGTAAAGCTATGGGCAAACAGGTGGATTAAAAAGGATGAAGATGGGTCGGAAATAGTAACCTCTTATATGAGATAAGAGATCCCACAATAGGTGGTTGCATATGTGGAAAGATTAATCAGCGAGATAAGAATGCCGACATATATGCACCAAAGCTTTCAATTCAATGTAGAGGTTACGGTAGAGTCTGGAAAGCTTGTCAACTTCAGGGGAGTCTCAGAAGATGACTTCTTTAAGAATGAGTCAGCATGGGATAAGCCACAACTATTCTTTATCAATGAAGTTTCTAGCGATGATATCCATAACTTCATTGATAGAATAGTATATACCACCATTAGCAAAGTGGCGATTTGTAACATTGTCATATTTGTTGATAAAAAAGACAAAGAAGCCATGCAGGTTACTCTAGAGCGAGCATATTCATCAGATTTGAAGATCTATAGTGGTGTTTATGCAGCAAAGAGAGGCAAGAGAGAATGTGGCATAGTGATTCAAACTCTTGAATCATTCTTTCTGTGTATGCAGAGTCCCAACCCTGATCACTCCTTAGGAAAGACGAGTCTGGTGGTTTGGAACCTTGAAGACAACTATTGTTGGTTTGTTAACTCGATTGCAGGCTTTCATGGCTCAGTGCAAACGTAAGTATTCTATTAATCTGTTGTTACTTCTATATTATGTACCTTATGTGATAGATACACTAAGTTTTTTTAATATGTCACGATGAGTAGGTCAATTGAGAAGTTGGTATCTACTATCAGAGAAACAGGACAGTACAAAGACTCGGTAGACTTCCAAAAGCGTTTAGTAGTAGAGCAGGAAGATGGGCATAGTTGTGGGTGGAGAGTTGCCTACAACTCCATGTTGATTTTCAAAGAAATTTTCTCACTTAAGCCACAAATCTCATCGGAAGACTCTTTGGAGCTCAAATATTCAGAGGAGGATATACAATTGTTTAGGGCTGAAATCATTCGAGACCTAATTGCTGCCATTAGAATACAACGTGCAACTGAAGCAATACCAGAGCTTCCCTTTAAGGAAGAGGAGACTGAGTCTACTATGAAAGCACTGCATACTACAGAAGAAGTAGAGACCCAATGTACACCTACAGCACCATAGCCTCCACTGGAAGCATCAGAAGAGTTGCCACCGCCTCCGCTTGCATTTAAGGAAGAGGATACTGAGTCTACTCCGAAAGCACTACATACTACAAAAGAAGTAGAGACCGAGTGTACATCTACAGCACCACAGCCTCCATTGGAAGCATCCGAAGAGTTGCCAGAGTCTCCACTAGAAGCATCACAAGAGTTGTGATGCATGTATGATGTTGTGTTTGTAGTTTTTGTTGATTATACACCAATTTGTGACTTATTACTTAAGTGGCATAATCATGATATTTATATAATTTCTTTATGCACACAATTTTATGATATGAATGTGTGATGATGTGATTATTTGGAAATAAATCCTTGTGTGATGAGAATTCTGATATGAATATGTGATGATGTAATATTTGTAATATATTTATTTCATGCACACAATTTTATGATATGAATGTGTGATGATGTGATTATTTGAAAATAAATCCTTGTGTGATGAGAATTTTGATATGAATATGTGATGATGTAATATTTGTAATATATTTCTTCATGCACACAATTTTATGATATGAATGTGTGATGATGTGATTATTTGGAAATAAATCCTTGTGTGATGAGAATTTTATTCAGTTGGACAGTCTCCACTCACTTAAAGTAGAGCATTCGCAATGCTTCTCTCACTTTATTCCAACCCTTATCCTTATCATCTCCACTCACTTAAAGTAGAGCATTCAATCTCCACTCGCTTTATTCCAACCCTTATCATAGTGAACACATCGTGCCACTCACTTTATTCCAACCCTTATCCTTATCGTAGTGAACACATCGTGCCTTAGTGCACTTGTATTCTTCCATCCTAGTCCTTCCACAAACACTCTCTTATTTCTTACATCCTAGTCCTTCTGAGTAACTTGTATTCTTCTATCCTAGTCCTTCCGCAAACACTCTCAGAGTCTTCTTTCATCCATCCTGATAACCAAGTATTCTTCTATCCTAGTTCTTCGACAAACACTCTTTTCTTTCATCCATCCTAGTGCTTCTCATTAACTTGTATTCTTCTTGTATTCTTCTATCCTAGTCCTTCCGCAAACACTCTCAGAGTCTTCTTTCATCCATCCTGATAACCAAGTATTCTTCTATCCTAGTTCTTCCGCAGACACTCTCTTCTTTCTTGCATCCTAGTGCTTCTCATTAACTTGTATTCTTCTTGTATTCTTCTATCCTAGTCCTTCCGCAAACACTCTCAAAGTCTTCTTTCATCCATCTTGATAACCAAGTATTCTTCTATCCTAGTTCTTCTGCAGACACTCTCTTCTTTCTTGCATCGTAGTCCATCTCCCTTTCTTTATCATCTCCCCACCCATGGATGTCCTTGGCATTGTCGAAGACGTGGAGTTCGGAATTAACAATCTCAAAGAATGGATTGCTGACCAAGGAGCACAAAGAGAGGCCAGAATTCGACAAGGTTCTCCTTTGACACACATGGAGAGAGAGGAATTTGCTGCACAAAGGCACGCAGAGAGGGAGGAGACTCTCAAGATAGCAGACAGTGAAAGACTTCTAAGACGTATGATAAAAGCATGACAAGATCTATTAGACTTCTTAAGTAACTTGCGTTATCGCAGCTCTCGTCATTGGCGATTTGATGCGGATGCTGAGAGAACAATAAGAGCCTCTCAGAGAAATTATAGAGAAACAATTTGTGATTGCTTAAACTTCTTCTTCACATGTAATTATGTTGAGGATACAGCTGTGGAGGCAGTGAAGGATTGGGTTGTTGAGAAGATAAGAGAGACCAATGATGAGATCTTCTAGACTTAGATAAGAGAGACTGTATTAAGGTGTTTTTTGACACCATATGGCTTTGTATTCAGGTGTATTAAGGTGTTTTTTGACACCATATGGCTTTGTATTAAGGTGTTTTTTGACACCATATGGCTTTGTATTAAGGTGTTTTTTGACACCATATGGCTTTGAGTAATATGATCTACTTCTTGTACAAATGTGATGTTAAGATGATGTTAAGAGAGACTGTATTAAGGTGTTTTTTGACACCATATGGCTTTGAGTAATATGATCTACTTCTTTACAAATGTGATGTGCTCTTTTTGAAATGTACTCTAGTTTTCATAACATGTCACGCCATTTTTTCTAATTTGATTTTTTAAAATCTTACTTTTTTGTCTCTTTTAACAATGTGATGTACTCTATTTTTAACATCTCACGTCATTTTTTCTAATTTGATTTTTTTAAATCTTCCTTTTTGACTCAATGTTTTGTTTTATAAGAGCCTCTTTTTTTGAAATGTTTTATCCAGAATTATCTCACAAAATGAATTTGGACAGTGCAAGAGTCCAAAATTAATGAAATAGGTGTTATCAATCAAGCACTATGCACTATCTCAAGATTCTCTTTATGAGTCCAAGCTAATCTATCTTGGAACCTAATTGACTTGAGGTACATGTCATGAGCACTCTCTTCATCATGTTTCCACATAGGTTCCATCCACCTTAGAGTGCTCCATAGATCCTGAGGCACACATGTTTTCTCATGGTATCAGAGCTTAGGTCTAGTCTCCTAGATTAGTTGTAGGCATGTCTTAGGAGCTCATGTTTTTCTCCTAGGTTAGTTTTAGTTTTAGAAGGAGAGTTCTTATGAAATTTCCATCTTCCCATTCTGAAAGAGAGCGATTCCTTCATAATCTTCTGTGAGAGAAAAAGAGAGAGTTCTTTGTGTGCCTTTCATTGAGAAAGAGATTTTTCTCTCATATCCTCTTCTAAGAGAGAGGTATTCAGTCTGAGAGAAAGATATGGACTCTACAACTCAAGCTAGCCTTGCATAGACAAAGCCTCAACAATGAGCAGCGATGACCTCTGAAGTGAAGCCTCACCCATGCTCCACGGTAGACTTCATAAGGCTCCAAAGGCCACAGCTCTCTCGGCCATAGATTCAGCTTCTGCTCCAACATGATTGCTCTCCAACAGCATAGCCCAAAGCTCCCTTGACTCGGCTAGACTGCTCACCAGCCAGCAGCCTCTTCAACAACTCTAGTGACTCCACAACACATCTCAAGTACTTCCCTACACAAGGCAGCTCACAAGACCTAGTCACCAATGACTCCATCGACAACCGGCTCCCTTCAGCAAAGTCCTATCTAACACCAGCTGACAGATGCTCCACTCCTTCAGTGATAAAGTGCCCCGCACACACACGACCTCTTGCTCAGCACACTTAGCACGATCCGAATGATTCGCATTAGCCAACCCATTAGCTAGCCCAGTAGCTATCTCTGCAAGCTATCTCGACAAGCCAATGCCTAAACTCTGTAAATGGGCAAGCTCCAGCGCCATGCACACAGCCAACCTCCAAACAGTGCCCTCCAAACAGTGCGGGCTGCCACAAAGTCTTCCAAGCTCCTGCACACCCATCAACAAACGATGCCTTCCACTGCAAGATCTCAGCACGATGCGATTGCAATGACTCCAAACCTTCACCGTGCCAACGCGGACTCCAACACCCATGCAAAGGCTCCAACGATTGCAACTAAGCATCCGTGCCAATAGATGACTTGCTCGATGGATGACTCCACCTCTTCACGACACCTCAGTAGCATAAACAACCGGCCACCACCTTCTTCACCGCTGCGATGCCGTCTCTTCGCTCCATCGCAAACGCTCTACTCAAATCTTCTCTCAAAGTCTCTCTAATGTTCTAAATGTTAGACACGTGGCAAAGATAAAACTTAACCACAGTTAGGTGTGGTTCAATAAGTGGGGTTAGGTTTAGTTACATGGGCCATGGTTAGGTTATGGGGTTAGTTAAAAGTGCCACATCACCACCATGCCACCTAAGCACACAGAGCCTCTTACTAAGCATAGTATGGAATTTAGCATGGGAATACCCATGCCACATCATCAAAGGCCCTCTTCTTCACAAAAACTTCGACAAGGTGTAACTTGCAATCCAGGAAGAATTTGCACACGCTCCAAGGAAAAGTGATTGTCTTTTCAAGCTCTATGCACATATCAAGTCAAAATCATTATATGCAATTAGAAACTGCCAATATTGAAAGAAATCAATTGGTAAGACCTATGCAACAAATGGAAAATCAAAGAGAGAATGCACACATCATTGTCATAAGCATGCCAAAAGCTCAAGTGCATGAGATGACCATAGCAAAAAGCATAGCATCCACACATAAAGCATCAAGGCACATGGGAGAAGAAAGCATCATGCATGAAGCTACACAAGGAAGAAGATTGCAGATTGAAGAACCAGGAGGTCAACTACATAGCATCGTCATCAAGTAATGAGCCAAAAGGCGACATCAATGGAATGTATTGAGAAACCAAAACCTTGCCAATCTTGCCTATATTTTGTAAATCAAACCTAACCACCTGAGAATAGCTATGAAAGCACCTAGGGGAGGTATTGACATGTAAACCACACTTTACCACCTTAAGTAGCAATGCAAGCTCTAAGGGGAGGTGATGAAATGTAACTCACATCTGACCACCTCGCAATAGCCAAAGGATCATGGCACCAAGGGGAGCTGTTGAGAGTTGTGGTGCCATGAGCACATGTAGAGCAAAGGTATGAGTAAAGGGCAAGCTACCACATGGCATGGAGGAGATATCCCACATGTGAGCAAGCAAATGGATGTAAGTACCCTCACCTATAAAAGGGAGGTTCATTTGAAGTAATATCAATCAAGCACTATGCACTATCTCAAGATTCTCTTTATGAGTCCAAGCTAATCTATCTTGGAACCTAATTGACTTGAGGTACATGTCATGAGCACTCTCTTCATCATGTTTCCACATAGGTTCCATCCACCTTAGAGTGCTCCATAGATCCTGAGGCACACATGTTTTCTCACATCTATATGTCCATTTTGGGACCTTATGTACATTCTTATTTGGATTTGTGTAGTTCTCCTTGTAAGATTTATTTGTCACATTGTTTTCATGAGATGTTGCATCCTGGACCTTACAACTCTGACAGTCAAATACCGAATAGTCCTTTGTTGATGTCATCCTTGCTTTTGATACATTCGTCAAACCATTTGTAACATTAACTGTTTCACAATCAAAGTCAAATACCGAATAGTCCTTTATTGATCTCATCCCTACTTTTGATACAATCGTAGAACCACTTGTCACAATGGCATTAGAGTGTCCGAAATGATCTTCAAACTCATCTATTACTGAGAGAACATCACTCATTGATGCACTTTCTATGGATTTCATAACTCCATAGTCAGTGGTGATAGAGTGTCCAGAATTGGTCTTCAAACTCATCTATTCCTAAGAGAACATCACTCATTGATGCACTTTCTATGGATTTCATAACTCCATAGTCTTGAAACTCCTCATCCACCCCAGATAAGGCATCACTTGTGAAATCTTTTTCTTTCTAGGTACCAATGAACTCATCGACTTCTGATAAGATGTCAGTGCTATAGTTGAGTGCATTGGAATCATCCATCTCTAAAGGAATAGAGCTTGGTACATTGGCATATTCTTTCAATTCTTTGATGTTATAGTATACATTATGTTTATCATTAAAAACCACATGCCGAGTCTTTCCAATCTTCAAAAATTGCATGCTCCATCTCAAATCCCTACCTACCTCATAGTAGGGACCATCCAATGAGATTGAGTTATCATTCATACCATCATCAGTAACTTTTTGAATTCTCATTTGCGCAAATGTCCAGTGTTCCACTTGTTCAAATCCCAAGAGTTGACCTTCTGCTACATTCTTATTTGCAAATGATAACCTTTGTAAAATATCTCCCACTCTAAAATCCAAAGATATGCACTTTGTATTCTTGATGACATGTGTTGGATAAATCTCATCTTTGTCCCATTCAATAAATGCTTTGTTGGAAGTATTATAGGGCATAACATCTCCAAGGATTTCCATATCCCCACACTTATGCTTTAGCTCAACATGAGCACTAAGAATCCTTGATACGATAACCGCCACCTTATCTTCGCCAAGTCTTCTAAAGTGACAAATAGAATTTGAATCACTTTCATGGATTATAGCAAATGCAACTACTTCTCTTTTGTAACATAGAATCACCTCCATCCCCGGAATAAATTTTGTAGCCATCTCCTTTGTGAGTTTCCTTTGCAAACAAGCTGTAATAACCATTATAAAGAACATTAGTCTCTTCTTAATAATCTACTTTATTAATTATTTAAAAATCTAGATCTCGTTTAAAAAATTAATCAAACCCTAAACCCTAAACCCTAAATCTTAACCCCCAATCCCCAAACCCTAAACCCTAATTCAGACCCTTGAAACCATAAACCCTAAATCCTAAATCTTAAACCCTAACCCCTAATTTCCAAACCCTAAATTCTATATCATAATCCCTAATTCCTAAACCCTAACCCTTAAACCCTAAGCCCTAAATCCTAAACCCTAAGCCCTAATCCCTAAACCTAAATCCTAAACCCCTAAATCCTAATCCGTAAACCCTAACCCCTAATCCCTAATCCCAAAATCCTAATCCCAAAACCCTAATTCCGAAACCCTAACCCTTAAACCCTAAACCCTAATACCTAAGCCTAAATCCTAAATCCCTAAATCCTAATCTGTAAGCCCTAATCCCTATCTCAAAACCCTAAACCTAAACTCTAACCCCTAATTCGTAAAACCTCAATCCTAATCCTAGACCTTTAGCCCCTAAACCCGAAACCCTAAATCCTAAATCCTAAACCCTATACCCTAACCTCAAAACCCTAAACCTAAACCCTAACCCCTAATTCCTAATCCTAGACCTCTAAACCCTAAACCTTAAACCCTAAACCCTAAATCCTACACCGTAAACCCTAACCTATAAACCCTAATTTCCAAACCCTAAGACGTAAACCCTAATCCCTAACCCCTAATCCTTAGACCCTAACCCTTAATCCCTAAACTGTAAATGTTAATCTTGACTCTCTAAACCCTCAACCCTAACAAATAAAAACTAATCCCTAATCACTAAACCCTAAACCCTAACTCCCAAACCCTAAACCCTTAAACCCTAACCGCCAAACCCTAGCCCCCAAATCCTAAACCCGAAACCCTAAACCCTAAACCCTAACCCCCAAACCCTAAATCCTAAACCCTAACCCCCAAAATGTAAATTCGAAACCCTATCCCCCAAACCCTAAACCCAAACCACCAAACCCTAAACCCTAACCCCCAAACCCTAAACCCTAAACCCTAACCCCCAAACTCTAATCCCTAAATCCTAAACCCTACCCCCCAAACCCTAAATCCAAACCACCAAACCCTAAACCCTAACTCACAAACCCTAAACCGTAACCCCCAAACCCTAAACCCAAACCACCAAATCCTAAACCTTAAATCCTATGAGTGTTTTGAGTAATATCATTTATTTAAGTAATAGTTTTAATTAGGATTCATAAGTAGGAGTGGAATTGATAGTAGGAATGTGGGAATGGGAGTGGGAGTTGGTAGGGTGGTAGTGGGAGAAAGGGAGAGTGGGAGTGGGAGTAGGAGAGGGGAGGTGGGGGTGGGAGGGGTGGGGTGGGAGGATGGGATGGGAGAGGGAGTGGGAATGGGGGAGGTGGGGGTGGGGGTGGGAGAATGGGCATGGGAGTGGGAATGGGGGAGGTGGGGGTGGGAGGATGGGAGTGGGAGGGGTGGGGTGAGAGGATGGGACATTTGGTAGCGAGTAAGTTACAATCCTCTCCGACCCTTTGAAAGAGGCTAATGACAAAGTCATGATGGCCATCCTCAGGTTTGATATGAACATCTCTTGGCTTGATACTTCAATCATTTGATTCAATCTGCTTCTAACATTTGTTTATTTATTGCTACAGTGTACAGTTATATCTCACTTTTGTAGATCAGTACAAAATCGCATGTGTATGTTCGATTCTCTCCTTTCAAGTGTACTTAGTGATACCAAGAAGACGGTAGATGATGTTTGTTCAATGCTACAACCTTTAGACTTGGATGGCATGCTAGTCATCTTTATGCCATATTATGAGAAGTAAGTATCGTCTCAATCTTTCTTTTAATCCTTTATTTGCAATATTGTGTCAATTCATACTTAATATTGTGATAAATCTCATCGCTCTTTATTGGTGATGTAGCTCACATTGGAGCCTGATAGTATGGGATCTTGATGACAACCATTGTTGGTTTGTCAATTCATTTACAGGCTTTCACGGGGTGTTCAAGTAAGTGTTCTTTTATCACATCATTATGAACATGCATCTTACTATTTACTACACAAATTCACTTTGTCATATGTCATGATGGACAGGTCTGCAAACAAGTTAGTATCTACGATTATGAAAATCAAGGAGCATCAAGACCAACCAAATTTCCAGACACGCCTCGCAGTGGAGCAGAAAGACAAGTTTAGTAGTGGGTGGAGAATTGCCTACAATTTCATGTTGTTCCTCAATGAAATTTTTGAACATGTCTCAATAGAAGCATATACAAAGGTCGAGCTACAACATTTTATGGCTAAGACTGTTCACTACCTAACTTCTACCATTGGGAAACAACATGATGGACTCAATGAAGAACCTGAGGGAGCCAAAAAAAAAAAAGAGACAATTCAGTCTCCTTCTGCATCACAGCCTTAAGTAGAAGCATTACAGTCTCCACATGAATTATAGACTCAATGCGTTCTTCCTACACAAGAAGTAGAGAGAGGTTGCCTCCCTCCATTTCCTACATAGAACCTTATGCTCCTCCTGAAATTGTGGCTTAATGCATCTTTTGGTATGCTCAACCATGCTCATCTCCCAGTGAAAACCACAAGTCCTTTCTTTACCCTCCATTACATTTTCAGGCCCACCATTGTAAACTGTGCAGATAGCAAGCCAATTTGCATCTGCCATGAATCCTGGGAATTCAAGTGGTTCAAAACCATTCTTCTCCATCTGACTATTCAAAAGCTTCCAGAATTGCACTTGTGCATGGGTATCTTCCACCTTGAATTCACATATAGCTATTGTTAAGAGTTCCCTTATGTAAGGATCATACACATGAGCACCCATAGTTGACCATCCTTTTACTCGATGGACGTGGTCAAAATGTACCCATTGTGATCCAAGGCTACCTCCTGGCCGCATTCGATTCACCAAATCAACCCCTGATCCTGGACCAATGGTCGACATTTTGAAAATATGTGGTTGTTGTTCATCTTGCAACTGCCCAGGAAACAAGATACTTTGCACATATGGATATCTGCATCTCTTTTTCAAACCCAGTATTGAATCCATTTCACCATCTCCTCCTCTAGCATCACATCTTGCACTCTGCACTATTCTCTGAAGCCTTCTCCTTTGTGTCATTGGTGTGATTGTATCCAAAACCTCTTCAAATTGTTGGTAATCTAGAGGTTCCATAGCAACCCCCTCCTTTGCAAGCAACATATCCATCATAAGGTCTTGTGTAACTGAGACCTCAATATTTTTGCAAGATGAATTTGCATTTAGCCTAGCACGCATTGAAACAAGATCATCCACTTGCAATTCCTTTGCACGACTTTTTCCTTTCTCAACAGGATGGTCATGGAACCCAACATGCACAGCACATCTTGTCGTCTTCGCTCTTTCATGAGGCAAGCAATAATATATGATAGCACTGCATTGATAAACACACTCTGGGATTTTTAAACAATGCTTGTAGACAATTGATCCCAAGGTTGGATCAATTGGACCAAGCATAGGTGGCTTCCTAAGCTTTCCCTTCCATTGTGTATCATTTAGAACTCCCATTCGTTCAAGGTAAGGACAATGAACGTTACAGCATCTCAAGTATCCAGAACATCTACTCATCCTTACAATTCCATTGAAAAAGTCTTGTGAACATGTTGAATATTTTGCCCATACATGACTATCGGCATTTTGTTCCATTCCAAACATTGGAGATCCATCAGGCAAAGGGGGGAGTTCAAAGACAACATACCCATCATAAGTTTTAGGCAGTTCAACAACCTTCTCAACTCTAACTGCAGAAGTTAATGCAACATGCAAAGAACTATTCAAAGGCATCTTCTCTATAAGTGAAATAACACTATTCACTTCAACATTTTGAAAGTCACAATGAGAATCTTTCCTTCTTATCACCTCAACTCTGAAGGTTAAATGTTGTTTTCCATTGATCTTGTACCCTTTTTGACCGTCCTCCAAGTCCACCAAGGGAAGCACTATGGCAATGTCATCCACTCCGATTTCTTGATGTAGACTAATCTCCTCATCCGCAAGGTGAAAGTGTTCCTTGAGATCTTCTAGGGAGACCTCCAATAAAGGAGTGTCGTAACAAATGGACAATGTTTCTGATTCTCCAAAGCGAATGAACACAGATGCAGGCATGTTTTAGATGCACAAATGAACACCAAAGGATTGGCGCCACCCACTACGAGAACAATTTCATCAATTTGCAAGCGCAAAAGAAGACAGATCTCTAGAATAGGTAGCGGCTCTTCATTTACAAAAGAAGATGTAGCCAGTAGAAGAGTGTGATTAAAAATGACATTGCCAGAGAAGAGGTGGCATCAGAAGAGCAAATGGAAGCACAAGAGATGGAAATAGAAGAAAAGAGGTTGATAGAAGAGGACATGGCAGCGGAAGAGAAGATGTTCATAGAAGGAAGAGATGACAAAAGAAGAGAAGACGTGAAAAATTTATGTCTTTGAAAGGTGGCGAGTTAGATGACACCGTCACAATTATCTTCATAAAGGCTCCATGACATGGTTCATAATATCTGGTTTCTTTTCCATGAAAATGGTAATCATTTCACAAGATGGTAATCTGAATAAAGGCTCCATAACTTGCAAACACGAATCTGGTAAGAGGAAAAATTTAATATCCTTGCCTACAAAACTAGAACATTGTAACTTTAATGGTAGAATGTTAATTAATGCATACATTTATGTATGAAATGCTAGTCATGTAAGAATGATGTAGGTGAATTGCTCTGACGCTTTGAAGTATTGAATTTGTTGTAAGAGATATGATTGTCGCATGAAAGCTTAGTTGGATCAATGAGAAAGGAACTGAACGAGAGAATATGTTTAAGAATAGAATCAATATGAACCGTTACCTTCTGTCAATATGAACAGAATCAAGTATAGTCAAGATTTAGTGAAGATTTAGTAATAAATCCTTCCTTGACTCAATAGCTAAATATGGAAGCGGGGCGACTGAAGGTTGGGTGCAGAAGGCAGAATAGCTTCTCTTCTCCCCTCCACTTCTCTTCTCTTCTCCCCTCGCCTTCTCTTCTCTTCCCTCGACTTCTCTTCTCTTCTCCTCTTCTTCCCTCGCCTTCTCTTCTCCCCTCGCCTCCTTCTCCCCTCGACTTCTCTTCTCTTCTCCCCTCGCCTCCTTCTCCCCTCGACTTCTCTTCTCTTCTCCCCTTGCCATCGCCCTCGCCTTCTCTTCCCTCGACTTCGCCTCCTTCGCCATCACCCTCGACTTCGCCATCACCCTCGCCTTCTCTTCTCTTCTCTTCCTCGACTTCACCATCACCCTCCTTCGCCATCACCCTCGCCTTCTCTTCTCTTCCCTCGACTTCGCCTTCTCTTCTCTTCTCTTCCCTCGACTTCGCCTCCTCTTCCCTCGACTTCGCCTTCTCTTCTCTTCCCTCGACTTCGCCATCACCCTCGACTTTGCCTTCTCCTCCTTCGCCGTCTCTTCCTCCTTCGCCATCTCTTCCTCCTTCTCCTTCTCTTCCCTCCACTTCGTGGCACCTCGCTCACCTTCGCCACCTCTTCCTCCTTCGCCATCTCTTCCTCCTTCGCCATCTCTTCCTCCTTCGACTTTGCCTTCTCCTCCTCCACTCCTTGAGCTTCGCGGCACCTTGCTCACCTTCGCCACCTTTCCTCCTCCCTCCTGCACTTGCTGCAACAATGCCCTGCATAGCTGCTTCACCGCCACCCTCGCCTCTGTCAACGCAACAATGCCCTGCATAGCTGCACTTGCTGCAACAATGCCCTGCATGGGTTGCACGCCTCCTCCTCGACCCCGACCCCTTCGTCTCCTTCCCACGATAGCTCGGCGCCCATCTCCAGTGCGTGCTTCAGGGCTCAGAATCCTCCTTCGCCATTGCCATCGCCAGATGTAGCTCCAGCACCTCCTTCACGTGATCCAGCTTCCTCCTTCGCCATCGCCAGACGTAGCTCTAGCACCTCCTTCACGACTTCCATCGCGAGACGTAGCTCCAGCACCTCCTTCACCTTCTCTTGTTTCCTCCTTGGCTCTCTCGTTTCCTCCTTGGCTCTGATCGTTTCCTCCTTGGCTCTCTCGTTTCCTTGGCTTTCTCGTTTCCTCCCTTCTCCTTCTCGTTTCCTCCCTTCTCCTTGGCTCGCCTTCGCCTTCTCATTGAAGGTCGCAGAGATTTTCATTGAAGGTCGCAGAGATTTTCGCAGAGATTTTCCTTGGCTCGCCTTTGCCTTCGCCTTCTACCTTCTGCCTTTTGCCTTCGCCTTCGCCAACTGCCTCCTCGCCACCACCCTCGCCTTCGCCACCACCCTCGCCTTCACCATCTGCCTCGCCATCTGCCACCCTCGCCTTCGCCATCTGCCTCCTCGCCACCACCCTCGCCTTCGCCTTCTCCCTCAGAGTCAAAAGCTTCTCCTCCCCTGACCCTTGCTTCTACAACCGCTGCTCGAAGTTGTGTCGTAGCGGAGATCGATGCCTCCCACAAAGCTCACAATGCCTCTCTGCTGCGAGCCTGAATCATCCCGTCCACAATTACCATCTTCTGATGATGCGTGAACATAGTACCGATCACGATTTCTCACAAACTCACCCTGTGAGTTTGTGAGTCTCCCTCCTCGCCATCGCTCCTTTTCTTCTCCCTCCTCGCCTTCGCCATCGCCATCGCTTACTCCCTCCTCTCTTCTCCTTCCATGCTCCGCCTTCTGCTTCCATGCTCCACCTTCCTCCCAAAGTTGTTGTTGGAGTAGTCGCCTTCTGCTTCCAGGCTCCACCTTCCTCCCAACGTCGCCTCCACCTTCCACGCTCCACTCACCTCCCTCACGAAAGGTCTCGTGCACTCCCATCTTCTCCATCTCATCCGCCAAGGTACACGCTCCCTCGCCCACGCTTTTGTTTTTGGGAATTAGCCAAGCTACACACATCCTTTTTTTGATCTACTTTCCACGAGAAAGGACGCGCTGCCCTTTCTCATGGAAAGTAGATCAAAATCATTGGGTCCATTTTGATGTACTTTCCATGAGAAAGGGCAGCGCGTTGACGCGCTGCCCTTTCTCATTGAAAGTAGATCAAAATCATGTCAAGGGAGGTATACTAAAAAGCATTGGGGGTATACCAAAAACTTAAAAAACTTTCATCAATTTTTGTCTATGCACAACACTTATTTCATTAATTTTGGACTCATATGTCTACTTTTGGACTATTCCTTAAAATCCTTCCCAACTGAAAAGTTTACTTTATGAAATTGTCATTCGAGAATCAAAAGTTTACTTTCTGGCACTATCATTTTCACATAAGACATTTCAAAATATCTCTCTACAATGTTGTACAAATAATGCAAAAACTACTATTAAATCCTAAATTTGTATTTCTTGTTTATAAGAATCATATTCTTAAAATAAAAAATCCGAGTTATTAGTTTAAATCCATGAAAAACCATGCTATTGAGGATTCACAACATTTTAAAAATGTATACATAAGAGACCTGTAAGACTCTTTTTACTTTCAATGCAGAAAACTATAACACTCTTGAATATTCAAGAAATTAAAAGGTTTATATACACATGAGACATGATGGAAGCCTCTTTTGTACTCCAAAAAATAGCAATAGCTATGCTTGCAATTTTACATTATCATGTCATAAGTTTTACAACAAATATTGCTCTGGATGAGTCTTTGTACAAAGGATCTCCTGTGGCCTTTTCAATAATTTAATTTTTCCTTTACAATGAGTTTAGTACAAATGGGCGATCCAAACATTTGCTTGTTTGAATGTCCTTTTCTATCATGATCACAGAAATGAGAGATCCAAACATTTGCTTGTTCAGAATGTCCTTTCTGTCGTCACTTGTCGCTTGGGTGCCATCTTCATTCACTCTCATCTGACAACCACCACCACCTTCACTCTTTCTCGATATTTGAATGGTGTTATCATGGGCATTCTTCATTTGCGCTATCTCCTTCTACTTCCTCCCGGGCGAGCATCTTTGTGAACTCTGTAATGTGCGTAATAATTGGTTGCGGTAATTTTATTTTGTCTTCTACATCATACCCCATGTGCTTCTTTGTTTTCTTTGACCTTGATTTCCAGGATACTATGACTGTCTCTGTGGAAAGTCTTGAAATCGCTTCATGGTTTGGGACCCATTCCTTTTTCAAACAACTACTATACAATGTACTGTTATCTTGGTTCTCCTTCCTGCCCCTTGGCTCATACCATACCGCTGTAAATGTTGTAGCTCTCCCCCGGTCATCCATGCTCACGTCAACTACTTTTGCAACCCAAAACTTCACGTTCTCATGTTCATCATCCGATGGTCGAACTGCAACAAAACAATGGACATCTATGTCTATTTGTGGCATAAACTCTCTCTTCTTGGGTCCACAATATGGACGTGGGAGCAACGATTCAAACTCATTTTCAAAGAGACCACATGCTGGACGCAAAGTCATTACCAACATTTGGCCAAAATAAAGGCCGTTCTGCCTTAATATCATCTTCTTGCATTTTTGCAAGGTCCTTTATCAATTGGTAGGTCTTGCTAATTACAACAGTAGGGTGTTCCAAGAGGGCTTCCAATCAGGAAATCTCCGGAGCATTTCCTCTTTGTATGCAATAAAAGCTTTTAAGCCTTCTATTTCACCTTTGGATTTCTCGCTGAGTTCTTTTATAGGAGCCCATGTTGGATGTATTTCTTTGCTCGGGATTGAAGTTAAGAGAGAGTAAGGTTCTTCAGGTTCCCATTTTGTATCAAGAGAATAGTGTTGCCATTGCATCACTGGTTTTTCATCCTTTAAGAAAAATCGAAAACAGTGTGGAGCGCTATGACCAATCAGGGCATCACCACCTTTTTGTATGAAAGGTAGAATAAAGCTCTTCCAATCATACATCCTCTCAACCATTGAGCATATTGTTCCTTCCTTACGGCCACCAACTTGCCTCCCGCATTTTCTTATCAAGTCATCCATTGTCTCCATGTCCTTGTGTTTTAGTTCTCTTGAAACTGTGCTAAATACCTGATCGATATCCTCATGTGTGTGCCCAACCAACAAAAACCCAACTTCAATCTCATTGAAGATTCTATGAGCGATTAGCATTGAGCAAAATGCAAAGAAGAGTACATTCTTATTCTCTCATCTGCAATTGTCTGCTTGTATTCTCAAAGTTGCTGGTAGGCGACCTTTTTCTGCATGTACATTGTGAATTGCCTTCATAATGGATGTTACAACTTGATTGCTATCGTGTAGATGCAAGGAATCAATCCATATGTCTGCAAAAAACTTAAATCCGTGCACTAACACTCACATAGATGTGTCTTTAAAAAGTATTTGCCTTGTAGCTTAGGTGGAGTGTTAACGAATCGAGGTAATGTTGTTGTATTTTGATCCATACCATCTACAATAATGCACATGTACTCATTTGGGTGAGAAATAGCTTGCTCCTTCCAAAATGCATGTTTTATTCTAGAATGTCGAACAAGTCCATGATAAAATTCTCTCTTTCTTTTGTAAGCTTCTTTTTGTTCTGGAGATGTTGCACTCTCAAGTGCTCGCTTTAGATCATCACAGTCGTTGCACTTTGACATTTTTTGCCTCTTTGGGATTTTAACATGTCCAAAGCTTTTTTTCCAAAGAGTATACAAAGTATGAAAAGATGCCGGTGCATGCCCTCTTTGCCTCTGTGTTTCTCCAATAGAGTTAAATACTTCTTTTTTGGTCAAACCTATCGGAAGATGCATTTCTGATAGGTGGGGTTGCGGTAAAGCATTTTCATAAATGTAATCTTTCAAAATTGCTGTTGCCGCAACCGTTGAGGCTCTTGTTTTGGGCCTTCCTATGTTTCCATGAATGTTAAATTTAACTCCATACTTTGCTTTATTAGCCAAATTCCAATATGTGCCATGTGATAATCCTGTAATAATGCGATATGCATTATTGCATATACTTTTTCCATTTATAAGAGGCCTTATTTGATGTCCTGAACTTCGCCTTCTCTTATCATTTACAAGAAAGCAAGACAATCTCGTGAGTAGGTATTCATTTCTTCTGCTTCCTTTCCTTTGCCAGACATGTTCTCTACAACCCTTGATGTCATGTAAGTTAATGGATCGCATACATGTATGCTTACAGCATGTAGATCGCATTGCTTTTAGCATAACATCTTCATTCATTACTCTTATTCTCTTTGGTTGCTTTTCTGGATCTGCCTGCACTCGTTGTCTTTTCATGCATCTGTATGTCCGTTTTGGGACCTTCTGTTCATTCTTATTTGGATTTGTGTAGTTCTCCTTGTAAGATTTATTTGTCACGTTGTTTTCATGAGATGTTGCATCCTTGATCTTATCACTCTGACAGCCAAATACTGAATATTCCTTTGTTGATGTCATCCTTGCTTTTGATACATTCGTCAAACCATTTGTAACATTTACAAGTTCACAATCAAAGTCAAACACTGAATAGTCCTTTGTTGATCTCATCCCTACTTTTGATACAATCGTAGAACCACTTGTCACAATGGCATTAGAGTGTCCCGAATGATCTTCAAACTCATCTATTCCTGAGAGAACATCACTCATTGATGCAATTTCTATGGATTTCATAACTCCATAGTCAGTGGTGATAGAGTGTCCAGAATGATCTTCAAACTCATCTAATCCTGAGAGAACATCGCTCATTGATGCACTTTCTATGGATTTCATAACTCCATAGTCTTGAAACTCCTCTACTCCAGAGAGAACATCACTCATTATACTATCGTGCATGATTTCCATAATTCCATAGTTACCTGCTTTGACTCCAAGAACTCCATGAAGCCATCCATGCTTGAAGATATAACACTTTTCACATCTTTGCCCAAGTTCTCAATGTGCATGAACTCATCCACCCCGGATAAGGCATCACTTGTGAAATATTTTTCTTTCTCGGTACCGATGAACTCATTGACTTCTGGTAAGACGTCAGTGCTATAGTTGAGTGCATTGGAATCATCCATCTCTGAAGGAATAGAGCTTGGTACATTGGCATATTCTTTCAATTCTTTGATGTTGTAGTATACATTATGTTTATCATTAAAAACCACATGCCGAGTCTTTCCAATCTTTAAAAATTGCATGCTCCATCTCAAATCCTTACCTACCTCATAGTAGGGACCATCCAATGACATTGAGTTATCATCCATACCATCATCAGTAACTTTTTGAATTCTCATCTGCGCAAATGTCCAGTGTTCAACTTGTTCAAATCCCAAGACTTGACCTTCTGCTACATACTTATTTGTAAATGATAACATTTGTAAAATATCTCCCACTCTAAAATCCAAAGATATGCACTTTGTATTCCTGATGACATGTGTTGGATAAGTCTCATCTCTGTCCCATGCAATAAATGCTTTGTTGGAAGTATTATAGGGCATAACATCTCCAAGGATTTCCATATCCCCACACTTATGCTTTAGCTCAACATGTGCACTAAGAATCCTTGATACGATAACCGCTACCTTATCTTCGCCAAGTCTTCTAAAGTGACAAATAGAATTTGGATCACTTTCATGGATTGTAGCAAATGCAACTACTTCTCTTTTGCAACATAAAATCACCTCCATCCCCGGAATAAATTTTGTAGCCATCTCCTTTGTGAGTTTCCTTTTGCAAACAAGCTGTAACAACCATTATAAAGAACATTAGTCTCTTCTCAATAATCTACTTTATTAATGATTTAAAAATCCAGAACGTGTTTGAAAATTTAATTAGACACTAACCAATAACAACCGTAAACCAATAACAACCCTAAACCCTAAACCCTAAACCGTAAACCAAAACAACCCTAAACCCTAACCAATAACAACCCTAAACCCTAAACCCTAACCCCCAAACCCCAAACCCTAAACCCTAACCCCCAAACCCCAAACCCTAACTCCCAAACCCTAAACCTTAATCCCCAAACCCTAAACCCTAACTCCTAAACCCTAAACCCTAACTCCCAAACCCTAAACCCTAAACCCTTCACCCTAACCCCCAAACCCTAAACCCTAAACCCTAACTCCCAAACCCCAAACCCTAAACCCTAACTCCCAAACCCGAAACCCTAAACCGTTAACCCTAACCCCCAAACACTAAACTCTAAACCGTAACTCCTAAACCCTAGATCCTAAACCCTAAATCCTTAACCCTAACTCCCAAACCCGAAACTCTAAACCCTCACCCCTAAACCCTAGCTCCTAAACCCTAAATCTAAAACCCTAAACCCTAACTCCCAAACCCTAAACCCTAAACCCTAAATCCCAAACCCTAATCCCTAAACCTTAAACTCTAACTCCCAAACCCTAAACCCTAACCCCTAAACCCTAAACCGTAAACCCTAAACCCTAAACCCTAAACCCTAACTCCCAAACCCTAAACCCTAAACCCTAACTCCCAAACCCTAAACCCTAAACCCCAAACCCTAAACCCTAAACCCTAAACCTTAAACTCTAACTCCCAAACCCTAAACCCTACCCCCAAACCCTAAACCCTAAACCCTAACCCCCAAACCTTAAACCCTAAAGCACCAAACTCTAAACCCTAACCCCCAAACCCTAACCCTCAAACCTTGAACCCTAAACCCTAACTCACCAAACCCAAATCCTAAACCCAAACCACGAAATCCTAAACCTTAAATCCTATGAGTGTTTTCAAGTAATATCATTTATTTAAGTAATAGTTTTAATTAGAATTCATAAGTAATAGTGGAATTGATAGTTGGGAGGGTGGTAGTGGGAGAAAGGGAGAGTGGGAAAGTGGAGAAAGGGAGTGTGGGAGGGTGGTAGTGGGAGAAAGGGAGAGTGGGAGAGGGAGTGGGAATGGGGGCGGTGGGGGTGGGGGTGGGAGGATGGGAGTGGGAGTGGGAGTGGGAGAGGGAGTGGGAATGGGGGAGGTGGGGGTGGGGGTGGGAGAATGGGAGTGGGAGTGGGAGAGGGAGTGGGAATGGGGGAGGTGGGGGTGGGGTGAGGGTGGGAGGATGGGAGGATGGGAGTGGGAGTGGGAGGGGTGGGGAGTGGGAGTGGGAGGATGGGAGTGGGAGAGGGAGTGGGAATGGGGGAGGTGGGGGTGGAAGTGGGAGGGGTGAGGTGGGAGGATGGGAGTGGGAATGGGGGAGGTGGGGGTGGAAGTGGGAGGGGTGGGGTGGGAGGATGGGGGAGGGAGTGGGAGTGGGGGAGGTGGGGGGGGTGGGAAAATGGGAGTGGGAGTGGGAATGGGGGAGGTGGGGGGGGTGGGAAAATGGGAGTGGAAGTGGGAGTGGGAGAGGGAGTGGGAGGATGGGAGTGGGAGGGGTGAGGTGGGAGGATAAGGGTGGGAGAATGGGAGTGGGAGTGGGAATGGGGGGGGAGGGGTGGGGGTGGGAGTGGGAGTGAGAGGTGTAGGTGGGAGGATGGGAGTGGGTGGGAGAATGGGAGTGGGAGTGGGAGTGGGAATGGGGGAGGTGGGGGTGGAGTGAGGGTGGGAGTGGGAGGGGTGGGGTGGGAGGATGGGAGTGGGAGAGGGAGTGGAAATGGGGAAGGTGAAAGAATGGGCGTGGGCGTGGGCGTGAGACTGGGGGAGGTGGGGTGGGAGGATGGGGGTGGGAGTGGGAGTGGGAATGGGGTGGGAGGATGGGAGTGGGTGGGAGAGAGAGAGAAGATAATCTAATAGAGAGGCCAATGGGAGAGGAGATAATGTTATAGCAGGACCAATGAGAGAGAAGCACTTAAAACCTAGTTTTTCTTATATATACTCTCCTCCTCTCATTGTTTCTCTCATTTCAACAAGGAAGAGCAAGAGGAGAAGCAAAAAGAGGAGGAAGAGCAAAAGCAAGCACAAGCAAGCACAAGCATCGATTTCAACTTTTTTCCAGGTACTTTTTTTAAAATTTGTATTCTTTGAAATTTTATTATAGAGAGAGAAAAGTGAAGGAAAGATTTTTAGAGAGAGAAAAGAAGAGAGAGAGTCTTGCTGCCTCGGCAGCAAAAGAGAGAGAGAAAGAGAGAGGGAGAGAGACGAGAGAAGGGGGGGAAAGAGAGGGGAGAGAAAGGGAGGGGGGAGAGAAGGGGGAGGGGGGGAAGAGAGGGGAGAGAGGGGGGAAGCCGCGAGGGGGGGGAGAGAGAGAGGGGAGCGGGAGACCGCTGTGCCGCGGCAGCGCAGAGGGGGGGAGGGAGGGGAGGGAGAGGGGAGGGGAGAGGGAGGGGGGGCAGTGAGAGAGGGAGGGGGGGCGGGGAGAGAGAGGGGGGAGAGGGAGGGGAGGCGAGGGGGGAGAGGGAGGGGAGGGGGCCGCTGCCGCTGCCGCGGCAGCGAGAGAGGGGGAGGGGGGGGAGAGGGAAGGGGGGGGCGGTGAGAGGGAGAGGGGAGAGGGAGGGGTGGAGGCCGCGGCGAGAGAGGGAGGGGGGGCGGTGAGAGGGAGGGGGGAGAGGGAGGGGAGGGGACCGCTGCCGCGGCAGCGGCAGCGAGAGAGGGGGAGGGGGGGGAGAGGGAAAGGGGGGGGGGGCAAGGGGGGGGGAGAGAGAAGGGGGGGCAGTGAGAGGGAGGGGAGAGAGGGAGGGGAGGGGGCCGCGGCGAGAGAGGGAGGGGGGGCGGTGAGAGGGAGGGGGGAGAGGGAGGGGAGGGGGCCGCTGCCGCGGCAGCGGCAGCGAGAGAGGGGGAGGGGGGAGAGGGGAGGGGGAGGGGAGGGGGGAGAGGGAGGGGAGGGGGCCGCTGCCGCGGCAGCGGCAGCGAGAGAGGGGGAGGGGGGGGAGAGGGAAGGGGGGGCGGGGAGAGAGAAGGGGGGGCGGTGAGAGAGAGGGGGGAGAGGGAGGGGAGGGGGCCGCGGCGAGAGAGGGAGGGGGGGCGGTGAGAGGGAGGGGGGAGAGGGAGGGGAGGGGGCCACTGCCGCGGCAGCAGCAGCGAGAGAGGGGGAGGGGGGGGGAGAGGGAAGGGGGGAGGGGGGGGGCAGCGAGAGGGAAGGGGGGGGAAGAGAGAGAGAGGGGGGGCCGCTGCCGCGGCAGCGGCAGCGAGAGAGGGAGGGGAGGGGAGAGAGAAGGGGGGGGGAAGGGAGGGGAGGGGAGGGGGAGAGAGAGAAGGGGGGGGCCGCGGCCACTGCCACGGCAGCGAGAGAGGGGGAGGGGGGGAGAGAGAGAGGGAGAGGGAAGGGGGGAGAGAGAGGGAGGGGGGAGCGAGAGAGGGGGAGGGGGGGGAGAGGGAAGGGGGGGGGGCGCGGCCGCTGCTGCGGCAGCGAGAGAGGGTGAGGGGGGAGAGAGGGAAGGGGGGAGGGGGCGGGGGCAGCGAGAGAGAGGGAAGGGGGAGAGAGAGAGAAGGGGGGGGCCACGGCCACTGCCGGCCACTGCCGCGGCAGTGAGAGAGGGAGGGGGGGAGAGAGAGAAGGGGGGGCGGCGAGAGAGGGGGGGGAGAGGGAGGGGAGGGGAGGGGGAGAGAGAGAAGGGGGGGCCGCGGCTGCTGCCACGACAGCGAGAGAGGGGGAGGGGGGGGAGAGGGAAGGGGGCAACGAGAGAGAGGGGAGGGGGAGAGAGAGAGAAGGGGGGGTCGCGGCCGCTGTCGCGGCAGCGAGAGAGGGAGGGGGGGGGAGAGAGAGAAGGGGGGGTAGCGAGAGAGAGGGGAGGGAGAGAGAGAGGGGGAGGGGGGGAGAGGGAAGGGGTGGGGAGAGGGAAGAGAGAGGGGGGGCCGCTGCCACGGCAGCGAGAGAGGAGGGGGGCGAGAGAGTAGGGGGGAGATGCGAGAGCGAGAGAGAGGGGGAGGGAGAGAGAGAGAGGAGGGGGGGCCGCTGCCACGGTAGCGAAAGAGAGGGAGGGGTGGAGAGAGAGAGAGAGAGGGGGAGGAGAGAGAGAGAGAGGGGGAGGCCGCTGCCGTGGCAGCGAGAGGGAGAGAGGGGGGAGAGAGAGAGAGAGAGGGGAGGGGGGGGAGATCGCGGCAAGTGAGAGAGAGAGTGGGGAGCACAAGTGAGAGAGAGGGAAAAGGTGAGGAGAAAGGGAGAGAGAGAGAGAGAGGGGAAATGAAGAGGAGGGGAGAGAGTAGACTAAGATGAGAGGAAACGTAGACTAGAGCGGAGAGGAAAGAGAGAGAGAGAAGAGTGAGAGAGATGAAAATTTAGAGAGGGAGGACACGAGAAAGTACGATCGAGATAGAAAATCTTACCAATGAAGAGGAGAAATGAGTGGGCGACGATCGAGACAAGATGAAGAAGCTACGATCAATGAGGCATATGAGAGGAGATTGGTATGTGATTTAGTCTAAACTTAAACAAACAAAACTATAAACCTTGGTGTTTGATGAAAATTTAGAGAGGAAGGGCACAAGAGAAAGTACGATCGAGATAAAAAATCTTACCAATGAGGAGAAAAAATGAGTGGGCGACGATCAAGAAGAGATAAAGGAGAGATGTTTTGATGGAAGAATTTGGGAGCTACGATCAATGAGGCATATTAGAGGAGATTGGTGTGTGATTTAGTCGAAACTTAAACAAACAAAACTATAAACCTTGGTGTTTGAAAAGAGAAACGTGTGGAAACTAGAATTTCAAATTTCCCGCCTTTTTTTAAACTATGAATCCTTGTGTTTGAAAAGACAAACATGTGAAAACTTGAAAATTGTGATAAAAGACAACCTTGTGTTTCAAAAGACAAACGCGTGGATGTGAAAATTGTGATAAAAGACAACCTTGTGTTTCAAAACACAAACGCGTGGATGTGAAAAGACAAATGTATGCTAAAAGCAAAACTTGTAGAAACTTGAATTTTAAATTTTTCTTTGTTTTTGAATTTAAAATGAGTTTCACTTTCATTTTTAATTTACTAGTTTAATTTAGACTATAATGCATTTTGTTTTGGAATATAAAGAGTATAATTTTAATTTTATTACATTTTAAATTAAAATTTTAAAAGTAGTTTAACTTACATTCGTTATTATTAATATATTCTTCTAGGTAAATATTAAATTTTTAATTTTAAGTCTTGTTTTCTTTATTTTACGTTATTTTTTCATAAACTTTAAGTTAAACTACTTTATAGTTTTTATTATATAAATTCAAATTTATTAAAATTTTAACTTCTTATTAATGTGAATGTTCAATTCTTATGAGTTGTAAGTAAATTAGTTTTTGAAAATATAAATTTTATCTTTTTTAAAATGAGAAGGAGAAGGGAGAGAGAGAGAAGGGGGGGCCGCTGCCACGGCAGCGAGAGAGAATGGGGGGGAGAGAGAGAGAAAGGGGTGGGAGGATGGGAGTGGGAATGGGGAAGGTGAAAGAATGGACGTGGGCATGGGAGTGAGAATGGGAAAGGTGGGGTGGGAGGATGGGGGCGGCAGCGAGAGAGAAGGGGGGGGAGAGAAGGGGGGGAGAGAGAGAGAGAAAGGGGTGTGAGTTTAAAAAAGATAAAATATAAATTTTATCTTTTTTAAACTCACAACCTTAGTGTATTAAAAAGAATAATGGAAAATAGATTATTTTTTGCTTTTAATTCGCAACCTAAGGATATTAAAAAGAACAATGGAAAAGAAATTATTTCTTGCTTTTCTTCGCTTCGACGGTTGGTGTAGTCTAGATTAGCATAGATTAGTTTGTCCTTAGAGGAGAGAACTCCAAAAAAACCAATCAAAGCCATGCTCAAAATTTCTCGACTAGTTCCTAATCGGAGTCAGTCCATTCGTTTACATTCGGTTTCACAGTCACAACAACCCTACCATTTAAGCAACGATTAAGGTTTTTAAACTTTCAAGATGATTGAAAGTTGTAACAGTGGACATGACATATTACAGTTGTGGAAGTTGACAGAGCATTTTACACTTATATCAGTTGCAGGAGTTGACAGAGCAATTGTACTTATATATGACAGACTTCAAATTTGTATTCAGAGATCATTGTAAATCCTTATTTTTTTTCACATTTATGCTCTAAGCCTTGTAAAGCCTTTTAGGCTATTCCCAAAGCATTTATGCTCTAAGCCTTGTAAAGCCTTTTAGGCTATTCCCAAAGCATTTATGCTCTAAGCCTTGTAAAGCCTTTTAGGCTATTCCCAAAGCATGAAATTGATACTTATATGATTGGGAAGAATAAAAACTTGAGGTGTATTAATGGGACTCATTGTACTTTTGATTTTTCAAAGTAATTGTAGTTTGTCAAAGTACTTAAAATTTGTGTTGTGCTTGAATACAGGATGGATCTTGAGGCTACAGCATTTGTCAATGGTATGACACTGAAATACAATGGAAGAATATATGCCCCAAAGGACTTCACAAACTGGACAGTTGTTGACACAACAAAGAAAGCATGGTTCTTGGTCTTAAGTAAAGGAAATCTCATTCTAGTGATGACAAAGAGAGAGTTGGAGAAAGATGAGTGCGCATCAAATGTATCTTTCTCAAAGAGCAATTTGATTCAAGGGGGCACCTTAGTAGGAATAAAAATTGAAAAAGACAGCAGTACAATGATGATTTACACAAAGTCAAGAATGAGCTCGGGGGGGTCACTATGTATAAACCCTCTATATCACGTGCGTTCAAGGCCTCTATTTAGAATCCCTTATCTGTAAAATTTTTCATTAATAAAATGTACCCCTTTTCTATACAAATCTGTAAATTTTTTCCAAAACTATTTTAAATAGTCCCTTATGTATATTTATTTCTGTAAATTTTAGGAATAAAAAATATCCTTCTATTGAACTCACGTGATAAGGTTACATATGATGAGTGACCCCCCCGAGAGAATGAGCAACAGATCATTTCTTCTTTCTAAGAAAGATGCAATGCACTTTGTGATGCCGCCGCCAAAAGCACCTAGATTTCCTGAATTGGTTCCTGCATTGGAGATCCTTCAACATGTGTGGGAGGAATTTCCCATTGAGGAAGCAAGAAAAATGCAGTCAAAGATTACCCTTGAATACTTTCAGGGTGTCATCCAACAAGGTTCAATTTCATTGGAGGGACCTAAGGTGCAAGAATCCACACATGAGAAAGGAAGTGATGAGACACGCCATGTAGATTTGGTTCATGGTAATACAAATGAGAGAGGAAGTGGAGTGGATGAGACAGAACACATTGTAGCAATGGATGAGGGTCTTGTACACGTGGATGCTTACAAGGGATCTACATCTGAGACAGGAATTGAATTGGTGGAGACCGGACATGCACATGCATCTCAGACAAAAATTGAATTGAGTGAGACACGACATGCATCAAATAAGACAGGACATGCACACACATCTCTTGTTCATGGTATTACTCACTTAGATGGTGTAACTCATGAAGTTGATGGAATAACAGAACAAGTGAAGCCCTTAAGTATACCTGAAGTTGAGGCAATAGAAGAAGAAGTAGGGCGATCTAAAGCAGTTCACATTGAGCCTCTAAAAAATAAACCTCGACGTCAAATGCAAAAGGCAAGTACTTCACGAGCTACAGTTCCAAGTCCTATAACTGGAAAAAGAGGTCGTTCATATACAAAGAAAGGGCAAAGAAGAGAAGAGGAAGAACATGAAGAGGATGCGGAGGGTCTTGAAATGGAGTCAGATCTAGAAGCAGAAATGTTATCAATGAAGAACCTAAATCTTCGCTTGAATGAGGCTGTGACAGATGAGGATCCAGGATATATATGGGGCCAGAAGACTCAAGTTATATATGCTTCAACAGTGGTCAAAGCAAGTGTCTTCACCAACAGCAGGACCTTAGATACAGCCTATGCTGAAAAGATTTTTCAGGCTTTGATTGTTGGAAAAAAACCAGTTGTTTCTAATTTGGTACTCCGTCCAAGAACATTTTGGCCAGTCATGGGAGATTATAGTCAATCCATCAATTTCTCTCAGCAGCCTATAGATTTTGAGATGCAATTCACTAAGTTCCTCGGAAAACAAGTTCCCTCACTTCAAGAAGGACAGAGTTCAGTGAATGATCTAGAACGACATATAAGGGATGCCAAGAGAAATTTCTTAGCTCATTGTACATTTGAGGCAATAGATGGTCAGCACTATGCCTATGCTTGTAATGAGCGCTCTAGAGATGCATACAAGAAAGGAGAAATTACTTATCAAACTTTCACGAGTGTGCCTCAATTTCACTACTATTCTGCATGCATCTGTATCTTCAAGAACGAGAAAAAATATTTGATTGAGTCGGAAAGACTTAATCATGACATTTATGCACTACGAAAAATCACCTCCACTTCAGAGATGTTGCTCAAAGCTAGGACCATATGGAAAACTTTTAATTCTCCTTTGACCACTCTCAAAAGAATTGCAACTAAAGTGGAAGCGGATAATCTTGTTGACTTCTACACATGCTTGAGTGCCATTGTACCAAGGGGAAAGCAGGAAAGAGCTGAGGTGATTACAAGCTTCAAGACAGTAAGGGATAGGTATCAAGACTACACAAGCATACTTTTCCATAGTGATGAAGTTTTTCATCAGATCAAAGACGTGTGTCTTGCATGTGAGAAAGGAGATGTTACATATGAGGCTCCATCATTGATTAAAGAGAAGGCAAAGAAGATTGAGAAAAAAGAGATGACAGCTCGGATGTGGAGGCCTTTAAGAAACCTACCAGATAAATACGCAAGTCTTGCTGCAGAGAAATTAATGTCCAAAGAATGGTTTTTTGGCAAAAAGGATAAAGATCATTGCATGGAAGATAACATCATCCAACAGGTCAAGCGTGATGTAGTAAAGAGTGCAATTGAATATTTATTGGGAGAAAAAAATATTCCAATCAGCCAATGTAAAATTGATCATAACATTGTGAGGCAGATGGCATCAGCTTTACCGTCAGCTAAACAGAAGGCTTGGGCGCATAAATGGGTGAAGGTAGAAGATGATGGATCTGAAATTACTCCCTCTATGAGAAGTGACATTCCGGAAAATGTGTATGCATATGCACAAAAAGTCATCAATAACCACACTCTCAGAAAAGAAAAGACTTTGAACAAGGGCTTTTATTTCATACATGAAATCATTTTAGAGTCTGGAAAGAGTGTTGAGTGCAAGGGAGTTTCATTGAGTGATTTTTTGTCCGACGACACTGCTTGGGAGAGACCTCAGCTTTTCTTTGTCTATGAAATATCACCGGATGACATCCGTCCACTCCTTGAAAAAATATTACATACCACCATTGGTAGAGTGGGACAATGTAATATAGTCATATTTGCTGATAAAGATGACAAGGAACAAATGTCAGCTACCCTAGAAAAACAATATGGCAATGAGCTCAAGATTTACAATGGGATATACTCAAGAAAAAGGGACAAGAGAGAATGCGGTCTCAAGATATAGAGTCTAGAAACCTTTTTCTTGTGCATGAAGAGCCCTTACAATGATCACTCCTTACAAAACAATATAAGAGGGAATGCAAAGAGATTGCAACTACTGCTGGAAGAGCATGAAGCTCCAAGTCCCCTCCATCGCAACACAAATCACTATGAAAGGCCAACAAAAAGTGCTGATCTTTTAATTAGTATGATGGAGTTTTTGCTACCGTCCGGATGGGAAGTCACATTGTGCCGAATGGGACATCTGTTTGAAGCTCTTATCAGAAAAGGACACAATGTAAATATTATTGAGAGCCCTGCTTGCTTGGAATACCTTGATACCGTGGCTTCTCTCACAATAAAGTTTGATAAGAAAGATCCGATCTCACATGAAGAGGATGACATAGAGCAGATCATGTATGATGAGAGCAAGAAAGATGATGAAAATGATCAAAGCTCTGGATATAATAGTGAGGACACCAGCGATAGCAAGGAAGCAGAAGAAGATGGATATGACACTGACCTTGCCTCTGAAGGTTACATAAAAAGACCACGAAGATATGTAGAGGTATGAAGACTTATGTTTAATTTTCTTTATTCATTTAAAGGTCTTTTTAAATTTATAATTAATTTAAAATTTTGAATCTCATAATTATTTTATCCTTTTATAGGAGAAGGGAGAGGAGGAGGATGAGGAGGACATAGTTGGAGCAGAGAATATAGAAAGCTCATCTCAAGAAAGCAAAGCTGCTCTGGCTATCCATCGGATGACTCTAGAAAATAATCATACATTGCAGCAAATGGAGAAGTCATTTCAAGTTAGGTTTCAAGTTCGAGAACAACCTCTTACTTTTATATTCGATGAAGAGGACATTTCAATCCTCATAAACTTCAAGAAAGAGGTCAATGACAAGGTTATAATAGCCATCCTCAGGTTTGACACAAACTTTTTACTGACTTTATGCTTTTGTATTTCCATTGGATCAAATGAACTAATATTCTTTTCTTTTTATTGCAGTATGGTTTTACAACAGCTTCCGCTATATATACAAAGATGTGCATATATGATCGATCCTCTTGTTTCTAGTGTACTTAGCAATAAGCAGAAGACCATAGATGACGTTTTTAAGTGGTTGCAACCTATTGATTTGACTGCGGCGCGAGTTATCTTTACCGCATATCACGAGGAGTGAGTATCAATCCCTACCTAGCTTATCTCTTACATTGTGGAGGATTATATCAAATAATAATTATTCTTAATTGATAATGCAGCTTGCATTGGAGCTTGGTAATTGTGGACATCTTAGCCAAGCAATGCTTCTTTGTCAATTCAATAGCATCTATCCATGGCAGTGTGTCAGAGTAAGTATAACCTACTTGTGTCATAATTATGTCAATGAGATGCATCCTATGCAATGCGCACATTCATTTATGTTTTCTATTTTGATGTGTAGATCTGCTCGAAAGTTGGTAAGTGCTATAGATGCACTTATGCAAATGGAGGTTGACTTGGAAGATCAAATAGAGTATGTAACATGCCCTGCAGCGAAGCAGAATGATGACCACAGTTGTGGGTGGAGAGTTGGATATAACTGCTTCTTGCTCCTTGCTCAAATTTTTGATTTGAGAGGTGGTGAAACCTCATTGTCCACATATACAGACTTGCATCTATATGCATTTATGTCATCTATCATTAAGGCATTTATTGATAACGTGGTGGAGCATCCAGAGGAAACATTGGTTGCTACGCCCATAAGTTGTCCTGATGTAACCGCTGTATTGGACAAAATGGGGAGCTCTTCTGAGGTTAAGGTCATCATTAGCAAGCAACCTCGTGTTTTGACTTTTGGTAGCGAGGAAGTTACAATCCTCTCCGACCCTTTGAAAGAGGCTAATGACAAAGTCATGATGGCCATCCTCAGGTTTGATATGAACATCTCTTGACTTGATACTTCAATCATTTGATTCAATCTGCTTCTAACATTTGTTTATTTATTGCTGCAGTATGGTTATATCTCATTTTCCTAGATCAATACAGAATCGCGTCTGTATGCTCGATTCTCTTCTTTCAGCTGTACTTAGTGATACCAAGAAGACAGTAGATGATGTTTGTTCAATTCTACAACCTTTAGACTTGGATGGCATACTACTTGTCTTTATGCCATACTATGAGAAGTAAGTATGGTCTCAATCTTTCTTTTACTCTCTTATTTATAATATTGTGTCAATTAATACTTAATATTGTGATAAATCTTATCGCTCTTTATTGGTGATGTAGTTCACATTGGAGCCTGATAGTATGGGATCTTGATGACAACCATTGTTGGTTTTTGTCAACTCAATTACAGGCTTTCACAGGGTGTTCAAGTAAGTGTTCTATTATCATATCATTATGAACATGCATCAAGTTACTATTTACTACACAAATTCACTTTGTCATATGTCATGATGGACAGGTCTGCAAACAAGTTAGTTTCTGCGATTATGAAAATCAGGGAGCATCAAGACCAACCAAATTTCCAGACACGCCTCGCAATGGACCAAAAAGACATGTTTAGTAGTGGGTGGAGAATTGCCTACAACTTCATGTTGTATCTCAATGAAATTTTTGAACATGTCTCCATAGAAGCATATACCAAGCTCGAGCTACAAGATTTTGTGGCTAAGACTGTTCACTATCTAACTGCTATCATTGGGAAACAACATGATGGACTCAATGAAGAACCTGAGGGAGCCAAAGAAAAAGAAGAGACAATTCAGTCTCCTTCTGTATCACAGCCTCAAGTAGAAGCATTACAGTCTACACTTGAATTAGAGACTCAATGCATTCTTCCTACACAAGAAGTGGAGACTCAATGTGCATCTACAACATCACATCTTGTAAAGGAGGAAGAGATTAAGTCTATCCCAATTGCACCAGAAGTAGAATCTCAATGTACACCATCCACACAAGTAGAGACTCAATGTACTCTTAGAGAATCACAGCCTCAAGAGGACTCATCAGACTCTATTCAGTTGTAAAACATGTAGAAAGAAACATGAGTCCTTGAAGATTTTTATCTTGTTCGTATTGATTAATGATAGTGTTTTTAAAACTTATGTTAAATGTTGCAATACATTAGGATATTTTATGATATTTTTTCATTACAATACATTAGGTTTTACTTTTTTGAAAGTCTAATTTATTATGTACAATAAATATCTTATGATGAGAATCTAATAATTATATCATTCTTATGTTCCATCACTTTATTTTATAGATTTCAATGTACTCAAAATCTATAATTTATTATGTACAGCAAGTCTAACTTATATTATATCAAAAGAATATCTCATGATGAGATTCTAATAATTACTAACTTATATTATATTAAAAGAATATCTCATGATGAGATTCTATTAATTATATCATTCTTGTGTTCCTGTTGAGAGTTCACGCTCAACATCATGTGATCATGTGTGCATAGCACCATCACGTGATCATATGTGCATAGCACTAACCTTATAGAGTGCTATAAAGGAAAGGGTTAGATCCTCTAACCCTAACCCTAAAAGGGTTTGTATATATTCTATTTTTTCAACTAATTCTAGTGTACAGTTAGTCATTTTGTGGTGTGCTCTCTAGCTGTGCCCTCTCTCCTCATCTCCACTCTTCTCCTCTCCCCTCTTCATATTTTGTCATGGTATCAGAGCTCCCTTGTCTTCCGTTGAGACATTGTGATTCTTGAGAGTGTGAGAGAGATTGTGAGATTGAGAGTTCTCTTGAGTGATTGTGAGATCCTTCCCTTCACTTCCGTTGAGAGAAAATTCCGTCCATTTGGTGAGATATTTCCGTTCATCTCCTTCAAGAGTTTGTGAGAGATTTGATTCTTCTTCTTAAGAGAAATAGAGAGAAAGTTTCCATCCACTATTCTTGAGGTGTGAGAAAGAGAGAGATTTCTGTTTGAGAGAGAACGAGAGAGATTTATTTCCTTGAGAGTCTTTGAGAGAGAGATTTGTGAGAGTCTCTCGACTTGCTTCTACTCTAGCACTTCCTCTCCAACGCATACAAGCTTTCGAAGCCTTGCTCGCCATCAACAGCCTAGCTCTTGCTTCGATCAACTACTCCAACTAATACTCCAGAGGCTCTACTACACTCCAGAGACTCTGCAACAAGCACCGCTCAAAGACCATGCTCCAATGCCCTTCAGCGACTTTGCAACAACGACTCGGTTTATCCAAAGATAGCTTGTCCATCAACGACATCCTGTAGCGACCATCTACGAACAGCTATGCCCAATCCAACGAGCGGCTGCACGTAAAGCTCCAAACAAATCCAAACGACTGGCATAATTCATATACGGCTACTCCATGTTCAGCAGTAGTCTCTCCAAATGCCTCTTCAAATGGATTCCCAACGACGCACAACACTTGCAAATAAAGCAACAAACGAGGGACCTCCACAGGAACGACGCTTCAGCCGACATTCAACACACTAGGCAGCGGGCGCATGCCAGCCTCTATAACAAGCTTCAGGCTCCCGACTGCTCCAAAGCCTACGACGAAGACCTCTCAGCAGCAGCTACCGACAACAACACAAGCCTACAACGACCGTAGCTAGCCTCTCCTCCACGGGCTCCCGGCTCCTGCCAGTCCACCACTGACAACCGCCCGCCTAGCTTCAGCTTCAAAGCGCTCCATCTCCATCGACTTTAAGACGCCACCTCCAAACGGCATCGACGGAAATCCGCAGGGAGACGGAATCTCAAAGATTCTGTCAGAATCTCCGAAAGATTCCGGTGGCTCACCTTGCAACACGTGGCAGATAGGACCTAACCAGGCTAAGGTACAGTCAACCCCTAGTTAGGTGGTTTGATCCCAATTGTGCCACATGGCAACATCATCTTATCTGCCACGTCAGCTGACACATCACCAACTACCACGTCATCATCGACTGCCACGTCATCACCGACTGCCACATCACCACCGACTGCCATGTCACCTGCCATGTCATTAGTGCCACGTCACCTGTGCCATGTCATCTGTGCCACGTCATCAAGCCACGTCATCAGTGCCACCTCAGCAGTCCAGTCAGCACTGACCCCTGCAGGCACAGTCCCTTGCCAGGCACACTGTGCACACACTACATGTGCACACTCCTGCCACCTCAGCACAGAGCTTCACTGGCACACCTCTTGCTAAGCACAGTGCCACATCATCACTGCATGTGACTCACAGTGACACATCATCATTGAGCACCATTTGCACTCCTTTTGCCCCTCCACCTAGATCAAGTCATATCTCTTGATCCAGGAAGAATTTGAGGGTGCTCCAAAAAGGAAAGTCGCTCGATTTTTTGTGCTCTACGCGCTCGTTACATCATGCGCACATTTCGGTGCAGGTTACACTCACATTTGAGCCTCGCCGACAAAACCGCTTTCTTCACGCACATTTGCCTCTACATTGACGCATCTGACCCAGCACTTAAAAAGAACAAAGGAAAAGGAATTATTTGTTGCTCTTTCATCGATCGACGGTTGGTTTAGATCTAGATCAGAGTAGACTAGATCGCCATAGAGGGGACGATTTGAATTCCCCAAGTTGCCAATCTAAGCCATGCCCGAAATTCCCGACTAGTACCTACTCGGAGTCAGTCCATACGCTCACATCCGATTTCACATCATTACATTACCTGAAACCTTACGTTCATCAGTTCAGTGAGCAAACTTCAGAGTTCAGAGGCATTGCAGATTGATTCAGTGGGCAGATAGCACTTGATTTCACACACACATGCCACCATTGTAAAGCCTATTTGGCTATCTCACAGCATCGTGCACATCATTTTTTCAGCCTTGTAAAGCCTCTTGGCTATTCCCTGCATCATTGCCACAAGCCTTGTAACACAGATCAGATCTTGTATACTGCAGTTCTATCTTCACCGACGGTACAGAGACTTCACTTGGCATCTTCGGTGTATTTGCAGTTGATTCATACAGAGTTTTTCAGGACATTTTTTGAGTACATTGTTTGCACCATGTCGACTAGCAACCTCAATCTGGAGGCATCTGCTAAGTTAGACAACTCCAATTACGGTACATGGAAATACCGAATGGAGACCATTCTTGTGCTTCAGGACAAATGGGAGTATGTCGATGGATCCATACCTAGACCATTGGCCGATCCAGCCACTAGTAGCTCTACTCCATCTGTTGTCACAGCATCAGCAACGGGATCTACATCGGGATCTACATCTACACAAACAGTTTCCGCACCAGTAGCAGATCCTGCCATTGCTCGAGCTCAAGCAGAATGGGATAAGAAAGACAAGTATGCCTATCACCTGATCAAGCAGAATGTGTAAGATGTCATGCTAGGACAGCTCAACACAGTTAAGACATCAAAAGAAGCATGGGATATGTTCGCAGCTCTCTACGAGTCCAAGAACACATCCAGGATTCTCACTCTGAGAAACCAGATCAACCAGAGTTTCCGCAACAGCAGTGAAACCGGTCATGCTTATGTACTCCGCATCAAAGACTACAACAATCAACTTGCAGCAGCAGGAGAGACTATGAATCCCGCAGAAATGGTTCAAGTAATCCTGAATGGACTAGGAGAAGGATATGAGAATCTAGTCCAGAGTATTGCCATCCAACGGCAAATTCCAACACTGGAAGAACTTCAGTCAGTTCTACTTGATGAAGAACTCAGGACTCAGGCCATTCAAGCACGTAAAGGTCATTCTAATGATCAGGCATTCACAGCTTCAGACAGAAGCAGAGGCAAAAGCAGAAACAGAGGTAGATCATATCAGAAAAGTGGTCATCATCATCAACAAAATCAAAGTCAGAATCAGCATCAGCATCAACAGCATCCTCAGCAACATCAAAATCAGCAAAGAGGAAATCATTCCAACCGAGGAAGATTCCAAGGACGAGGGAATTCATCCACCAATGTGTCAAACATTCAATGCAACTATTGTCACAAGTTTGGACACTATGAAAGAGATTGCCGCAAGAAGCAGTATGACCAAGGCGGTCAATCCAGCAGTAATCGAGGGAATTCCCGAGGAAGAGGAAATCATCGTGGTGGACATTCTAGTCACAGTCATTTTGCAAATGAACATGGGAATATGTTTCTTGCAAGTGAGGAATTGCATCAGACTGATACAATGCACCTAGACACTGATTTCAATCCCAAAGAGGATTTCAGCTATCAAGTCGACCAAGTGGAACAGGATCCTTGGTACATCGACAGCAGTGCATCATCTCATATGACAAATCATCAGGAATGGTTCACAGAAATGAAGCCATTAGAAGGTCAAAAGAATGTCATCTACACAGCAGACAATACACCGAATCCGGTTCAAGGGACAGGTGTTATCCCTATGAACAATTTCACTGGTACAAAAGGATTAGTCAAAGATGTGCTCTATGTTTCGAAACTCAGCAAAAACCTTTTATCAGTAGGTCAAATGACGGAACACAACTACAAAGTCATCTCCAAAAGAGGTCAGCTAGTAGCAAAAGGTGTCAAGGAAGGACGCTTATACAGGATGCTAGCTACAGTACCAGATAAGCATGCCATGTCAGCTCAAATGCAACAGATGCCACTATCTGCAAAATGGCACAAGAGATATGGTCATGTCAAACTTCAAGTACTTGTTAGATCTCAGGAATCAAAATATGGCAATTGGGATTCCAAAGCTACAATTTCTTGGAAAAGTTTGTGAAGCATGCTGCTTCGGCAAACAAAAGCGAACCAACTTTGTTAGAAGTACCTCTCGTGCACGAGGTATTCTTAATTTGATTCATATAGATGTATGGGGTTATGCCCAGACCCGCAGCATCAATGGTTCACTTTATTACTTGATCTTCATCGACGACTACAGCAGATATTGTTGGGTCTACTTTCTGAAAGAGAAATCTGAAGTGTTTGCCAAATTTCAAGAATTCAAAGCCATGGTAGAAAACCAAACAGGCAGAAAGATCAAGGTCATGAGATCAGACAGAGGAGGTGAATACATGTCTTTAGCCTTCATCAACTTTTGCAAAACTCACGGTATTCGAAGACAATTCACATGTGCAGATACTCCTCAGCAAAATGCAATAGCTGAAAGGAAGAATGGGACTTTAGCAGACAGTGCTAGAGCAATGCTTAGTGTAAAGCATCTTCCGAATCAGTATTAGGTAGAAGCAATAGCTACAGCTAACTACTTGCTTAATCGGCTTCCTACCGAACCGATACAAGGTATGACTCCTTATGAAGCATTCACTGGACACAAGCCACGCATTGGGCATCTCCGCATATTTGGTTGCATAGCATATGCTCACATACATGATAATCATCGCAGGAAATTGGATGCGAAGTCACGCAAATGCATCACGGTTGGCTACAGTGAAGAAAGCAAAGCATACAAATTGCATGATCCCATCAACCGCAAAGTCATTATCTCCAGAGATGTAATCTTCGATGAGGAATCAGAATGGAAAACCTCACCTACACAGGAGATAGAAGCATCGACTTCACAGTCGTCTACAGAACAGGTTGATGAAGAAGAGCAAGAATTGCCAACAACACCCCAATCAGCGCCACAGCAGCTCAGACGGTCTACTAGGGAAAGTAGACCACCAGCCAGATTGACATATGCTCAGAAAGGCAAAGCAATTCAGGTGGAAACCACCAACTATTCTCTTATGACTACCATCATGGCTACAGAAGAGCCAGTGTACTTCGAAGACGCAGTAGATAAGCCAGAATGGCAAACTGCTATGAATGAAGAAATGGATGCTTTGTATAAAAATAACACTTGGGAATTATGCGACCTTCCACCAGGAAAGAAGGCCATAGCCAACAAATGGGTATACAAAGTGAAGTACAATCCAGATGGCAGTATTCAGAGATACAAAGCCAGATTAGTTGCAAAAGGATTTGCACAACAATATGGCCAAGATTATGATGAGACTTATGCTCCAGTAGCAAAGATGGATTCCATTCGGTTCTTGATATCACTAGCGACACTCAGTAAATGGAATGTGTATCAGCTCGATGTCAAGAATGCATTTCTCAATGGTTATCTAGACGAGGAAGTCTACATGCAACAACCAGCCGGTTATGTTGAACCAGGAAAAGAGAACAAGGTTTGCCATCTCAAGAAAAGTCTCTATGGCTTAAAGCAAGCACCCAGAAGTTGGTACAGCGGAATTGACAAGTATTTTGCTGATCTGGGATACATGAAGTCCAATGCAGATCATACTCTCTACTACAAAGTTCAAGGGGAAGATATTACTATTGCACTTTTGTATGTAGATGATCTGATTGTGACAGGAAGCAAGGATAGCTTCATCAGAAAGCTAAAACAAGACTTATCTGCAGAGTTCGACATGAAAGATCTTGGACTTATGCACTATTGTCTTGGAATTGAGTTCTGGAGAGATTCAGATAGCACATTCATGAGTCAGCTCAAATATGTTGACAATCTCCTGAAGAAGTTTCATATGGCAGATTGCAAGATTGCAGCCACTCCCATGGAACAGAGTTTGAAACTTACTAAAGATTCAGAAAAGCCTACAGTCAATGACAGATACTACAGGCAACTCATTGGATCTCTTATATATCTGACAATCACACGGCTAGATATTTGTTATGCAGTAAGCTCACTAGCACAGTTTATGGCAAATCCAAAACAGTCTCACTGGAATGCAGCCAAAAGAGTCTTGAGATACATCAGAGGTATAAGACAATTTGGGATAGAATACAGAGGAAGTCATCCACGGTTGCATGGATACTGTGATAGTGACTATGCTGGAGATCATGAGACCAAGAGATCGACACAGGGATATGCATTTTTCCTTGGTCAAGGTGCTATATCATGGTTGTCAAAACAAACAGCCAACTGTTTCTTTGTCTTCAACTGAAGCAGAATATAGGGCACTCACTACAGGTGCATGTGAAGCTATATGGCTCAGAAGACTATTGTCAGAAACAGATTACTTTGATGAATCAAAGCCAACAACAATATACTGTGATAATCAATCGGCTCAAGCATTGGCCAAAAATCCAGTATATCACTCCAGAACAAAGCACATTGATGTCAGAGAGCACTTCATCAGAGAAAGAGTGTTACTTGGTGACATCACACTGCAGCATTGTGATAGCAAAGAAAATGTTGCAAACATCTTTACCAAACCACTCGGTAAAGAGCTATTTGAGAAACACCGACTAGCTCTTGGTTTGATGTAGAGGAAGGACATTCCCATTAAAGGGGTGTGATGGAATGTAATGCTCAGTTGTTCTTCGATTCCCCAGAATCATCATCTTGAGGGAAGGCCTACTTCATGATGTTGATCTTGAGGGAAGGTGTTGAGAGTTCACGCTCAACATCATGTGATCATGTGTGCATAGCACCATCACGTGATCATTGTTGAGATATCAAGCTCTACCCCCGATATATCTCCTGGATGACTATCATTTATGTCACCGCCTATGTTAGTTGTACTCGTGGTGTAGTTAGACTACCACGTATGTTTTTGGTTTGGGTTCACATATGAACCACGTATTCTAGGGTTTGACATATAGGGTATTTCCCTCTTCTATTGTATTGTTGTTGTGTGCAAAAGTAAAGAAAGGCTTCACCCTCCAACCTTGTGTCCTCTCTCTTTTGTGTGTTGTGAAGAAAGCTGAACTTGAGTCTCCTATCTCTCTCCTTTATTCTTTACAATCATATGTGCATAGCACTAACCTTATAGAGTGCTATAAAGGAAAGGGTTAGATCCCCTAACCCTAACCCTAAAAGGGTTTGTGTATATTCTATTTTTTCAACTAATTCTAGTGTACAGTTAGTCATTTTGTGGTGTGCTCTCTAGCTGTGCCCTCTCTCCTCATCTCCACTCTTCTCCTCTCCCCTCTTCATATTTTGTCAGTTCCATCATTTTACTTTATAGATTTCAATGTACTATCACTATCTTATATGTCTCAAATGTCTCCCATTACGGTCTTGCATCCCATCATTTTATTTTATAATGTCTCGCATTACGATCTTGCATCTAGTCATCTCGCATTACGGTCTTGCATCTGTAGTTCTATAAATTCCCTAGTAGTCGTTCATCTTCTATATCTCACCCGCAGCAGACACTTCTTCCACTTTGCTCTTCTTACCTTACTCCTCTCCTCAAGCTTGCTCCTTCCTCTCCTCAAGCTTGCTCCTTCCATCTTGCCCGCAGCCTTGCCTCCTCTTCTCAAGCATACTCCTTTCATCTTGCCTTATCTCCTCTAGTTACCTTCCTCACTCTCGTTACCTTCCTCACCTCGTTCATCTTCTATATCTTTCCTCACTCTCGTTACCTTCCTCACCTCGTTCGTCTTCTATATCTCACCCGCAGCAAAAACTTCTTCCACTTTACTCTTCTTACCTTACTCCTCTCCACACTTCTTCCACTTTACTCTTCTTACCTTACTCCTCTCCTCAAGCTTGCTCCTTCCATCTTGCCCGCAACCTTACCTCCTCTTCTCAAGCATACTCCTTTCATCTTGCAGCCATTATGGATCTTTTTAAGGTAATCGATTCTGTCGAGCAAGCCATTAGCAGCCTCAAAGAATGGATTGCCGAGAACCAAGGAAAGAGAGAGGAGAGAAAGCAAAATCCAGCTCCATTAACCCAGTACGAGAAGGATGACTTTGCTTGTCAGAAGGGCTTAGAGAAGAAAGAGGAAAGAAAAATAAGTATGGCTACTACTGAAATAGATAAATTGCAGTCATATAGGAGAGAGTTGATAGACTTTCAAAGTGAGATATCTTCGCGTGTGGCTCGTTATGGAAGATTTTCCCCCGAGGAAGCGCAAGCCATTCGGAACAAACAAAGTGTTATGCAGGAGAAAATTCATCAATCCTTACTTCTCTTCTATAATTTTAACTACATCGATGAGGAAGAGATGAGCTCTGTATATCCTCCTCTGAATATTTGAGCTCCAAAGAGTCTTCCCATGAGATCTGTGGCTTAAGTGAGAAAATTTCTTTGAAAATCAACATGCAGTTGTAGTTGAATTTAGGCTAAGGACTTGAAAATAGAAAATTCATCAAATTGAATGGCTGTAGTCTTGAAAATCTCAGGCTTAACTTTTGAAGGTGTTTATTAACACCATTAAATATTAAGAGAGTTTACAACAACCGAATCTTATTTTTTCATGTAACTTATGTAGTCTTGAAAATCTCAGGCTTAACTTTTGAAGGTGTTTATTAACACCATTAAATATTAAGAGAGTTTACAACAACCGAATCTTATTTTTTCATGTAACTTATGTAGGCTGCGTTAAATTTTATAATTTTAGTTTCATGTCCTTAAAAAATATATAAAAAAATGCTTGCTTTTATGTTTTTATATGTGCTTTGAAGATTGGGTTTTTCTTAAATTTTATCTGAAAACTAGTCCAAAAGTATATGTAAAAATGAATTTGTACATTGACAAGTCCAAAATTAATGAAATAAGTGTTGCACCTCAAATTGATTTCGAAATTGTGAATCTTTCTTCTCCTCACATCCTCATCCTTCAATTTTCGAATCTTCCAAGACTTCTCTAGTGAGTCCTTAAGCATTTGGAAGAGCCATGGTGTTAAGCATTTGTAGGAGCATTTTGGATACCCTTTCCATTGAAATGGACAGCGCGTCAATGCGCTTTCCATTTCAATGGAAAAAGGCATCTAAAATTCCTCTTGACACGCTGTCCATTTCAATGGAAAAATACATCTAAAATCCTCCATTGTATCTTTCATGTACCACATTCATATTTGAGTAAAGAAGGAAATTTTGATGCTTGTGACACCAAAATGGACAGCGTGTCAATGCGCTGTCCATTTCAGTATCCCAAGCATCAAAATTGGCCTCTTTTAGGCTTCATAATAGAATTTCAGTGTGGTGGCATTTAGGTGTCAATGCGCTGTCAATTTTGGTAGAAAGAGCTTCACAGTTTAGGACATTGACATGCTCCCACACTTGCAACAGTCTTACTACAATAAGATTGGTTGTTGGGATCAAGAATGCTACCACACTTGACCTGCATGGTGACTTGAAAATAAAGTTAGCTTCCAGATCCCAGAGTTACCATGGCAAGTCTTGCTCAATAGTGGCCTTGTATTGGGGTAGCATTTTATATGCCCTTCTCACCGAAATGGATAGTGTGTTGACGCGCTGTCCATTTTGGTAGAAATAGCACTAAAATGCACACTACTAATGTGTGCTTTCACAGTTGCATTCAACCTATACATTTTAAGATTTTTATTAAATATGAATGCTCTTTGGATATAAGATCTCAAAGAGGAAGAGTGAAGTAGATATAAGGTCGACATAAATGTCATCTATGTAGCTTTCAATTCTACAATTATTTTGACCACAAGGACTTATTTTGCAGTGTTTGTATGTATTATAGAAGTGCCATAAGTCTTAGTTGTGTGAATACTATGTTTTTCACTTGTGTAGATGGATTAATAGAGAGATATTTCTTGCGAAAGTAGAGACCCAGGCTTTGAAAGTTCTTGATGACTTGACGATTGTAACAACCATGGGCATTCCTTTAGAGACACCAAAAGATTACACAATGCAACAGTACACGGAGGACATAAAATTAGAAGGAAGAAAGCATTTGTTCTTAGCTCTACGATCAAAGGATTCAAAGATTGAGAGTAAGGGAGGAAAGAAAGCAGACGGTCTCTCTGAGTTGGACATGGCTGCTCACAGGGTCATCTACAGGTTGGTCCCTTTTAGTTTTAATGATGGTGCTTCTCTATATGTTTTGTGAAGCTTATAACAACATTGAACTTGACAATCATTTTTATTTGTCTCAAATTTTTTGTGAACCTTTCTTTATATAGGAGGTCCAAATAATTAGTGATTGTTGATTTGTAGGTATCTTGCTCATTTGGCAAGAGAGAGAAAGATCTTAGAGATTCCAAATTTGTGCAAGAGTTGGGTAGAAATTGGTCATGCTGCTTGTATGTATCCTCCTGTCATGCACAATCACTCTCAATGGGAACTTGCAAATTGTCCTTGGTGGATATACTTCCCCAAGGGACAAGTCTTGGTGCGTGAGAGAGACTTTCACAAGAAATATGCCTCATCTAAGGACATTGAAGAAAGTAAGGATAAAATGGGGGGAAGCTCTAGAAAAACAAAAACACAAGAACAAAAACAAGAACAAGCTCAAAACAAAGGTAAGAAATATACATACATGTTGAGTTTCTAATGTTGTTTATGATGAGGGTTTGGAATAGTATACTAATGTTATTCTTTCCTATCCATTTAGATGAGGAGCCATCTAGTCCACCAAGGCAAGATAAGGATCAAATGGAGCATGCAAGTAAGGTTCTAGTTTATTTTTGTTCTTACTATCGGTGTTTCAAAATTTCCTTTGGTTGTGTTTGATAAAAATTTTCCATGTAGGTTCACAATCTATCACAAAGTTGGTACAACATTATGTATTTCATAAGGCACAGTCACCAGATAGTCTATCGACTCGTGGTATCACTCCATTATATGCTTGTATGGTGGTGATTACATAACCATGGGCATGGACTTTTCATAGTCCAAGAAAAATGAAAAGTATACTATTTTGCATGAGTTTTTCATGAATGTAGTTAGCCCTGATCGAGACTACATGCGGCTGGGTAAGAAGATTAAGTGGGCTGCGGATTTTATATTGGTTGACTTTCCCATTGGTTGATGAGAGAGAACCCATCCCAGTTTGGAACCTCTTATTGGAGGACCATGTGCGTTATGGGCTTGCCGTTGCAGCAGCTTCATTATCAGATAGTGGTTGGCTGGCAGTTATATGTCCTATGGCAGGTAATGTTCAATATCTAGCACTATTGTTGTTATTTGTCCTCTATTCCCATTTTTCTTGCATGAGATAGTGTCATTTGATTGTAGGACACTGTATTTCGTGGATGGAGCGCTTTGCATTTGTTCAAGGCTTGGAAGTTGTCAGACGTGTAGTCATTCATGACAAGATTCCACATGGATATTGTAAATACCATGGTGTAACTCTTAAGGTATGCTACAATTCCATGCATGGTGTGTTGTAATGCTACATTCATGAACTTTTTAATGTGTTTCTTTATGTGGGATTGATAGATGCCATGTTACATGTAGTATGCATGCTAGGTTTTGATGGTAAAATCATATATTTCATTTTTGTTCCATATGTGTGGTCACATGTAGTCTTTCATGCTATGATACTTGTTGGCTAAGGTCATTCTTTGGTATGTGGTTCTCTATGCATGATTCACAGATGCAGTCATCTATGTTGGCTCTAGTATGTAGAGCTAAGAAGACTCCATCAATTTATTTGGAAGAGAGTGTTCCACTATTTCAAAACCTTTCCATTGATCCGCTATCTGATTTATGGACTCACTATGTGCCTCTCAGTGAGAGGACAATAGTTCCTATGTCTTCTCAGATGGCTCGAGGTGGACTTGAGCGATGTTGTTACTTTGTTGGGTGCCTTTTGTCTCTCTTATGTGTTCCAGGAGGATTGGTTTTAGAGATGGGTTGTGGCACAGCTCCTCTCATGCGTGCTTGTTAGGCTACTGGTAGACCTTGTTTTTCTTTTGATTCAGATAGCAGTATTATGGCTACCATTGTTGAGCCACTTGTAGCAGACCATTCCGGGAAATGGGTGAGGTCAGAGCATGATGGTGATGGGGATGAAGATAGAGTGGACCCCATCACAAATCCATATGATGATTAGTATGGTACTGAACTTAGATCTTTCTTTGATGACATTTGGATATTTTTGGATTGTTGTTATTGTGTCTTTAACGTTTTGACTTACTATGGTTTCAAATGTATGTTTGATTGTAGTTTGTTACCATGCTATGCAAAAGAAATGGCAAGATTCATGTCAACTAAAAGAAGATATGATGAGAGGCATTCAGATAGGTCACGAGCTCGCATTTATTTTGTTGATGATGAGTGCCAAGAGGAGTAGAATATGATTTAAAAGACCATTTTGATGAGAGCTTGGTGATATTTGTGAGAAGAAGTCCCATTTTGAATATGGTAATATTGCTCTATGTATTATGAAATCCTATGCTTTCAAATGACACTTGGGTTTCTTGACATATGGGTGAGCTGACAGTAATGTGGTAATATTTCTCTATGTATTATGCAATCCTATGCTTTCAAATGATACTTGGGTTCTCCCACATATGGGTGAAGTGGTATTAATGTTATTAAGTATAATTTCAAGCAATGTGGATGTTTTGATTGTAGGAAAATAAAACCCATTTTGAATGCAGAAGAATTGTTGTGTATGTGATGCAATCCCACGTTTTAAAGTGACACTTCAATTTCACACACTCAAGGGTCAGTGGGATCAGATTCAGGGAGAGTCCCGAGCAGGGAAGGAAAAGAGATGATGCTTCCTTCGCGACTGGGACCACCGGGAGTTGTTCTTCTAGCACTCTACTCAGAGTCTTTAGTGGCATTACGCCCCTCCACCATGGTTGTTTGTCCACTCTCTGATGATTATGCCCGAAGAGGCTTGTATTTATCATTTTGACTCCTCGGGCTGAATCCGTTTTGTAATTGCAGCCCGTTGGCCTTAAGGCCTTCTTGTACTCTCGCTTTCAAGTAATATAACTAGCACTACTTTTTGCGCAAAAAAAAAAAGGTCACACACTAGACACATCATAGCACTTGATGTGCCTTTACAACACACATGTGACTCCCCTAGATGCACACATGCATCATAGAGCAAGCCCTTGATCATACTTACCCCAATAGTTTCTGTTTGCGAGCAGATTAAGAGAGATGGCCCAGGTCGCAAGACTGTGAATCCCACTGTTCGGCGAAAGCAAAAAGTTGGACGACACTCACTATCCACTCTGGAAGTTCAAGATGAAGACCATCCCAAGCGCATACAAGCTTTGGGATACTGCTACTGGGGTGGACGTGAAGCCGCGAGACCCGGATCCAACCAATGCAGGACAACAGATAGTACCAACTGCGGATGAGATTCTCACGTGGACAAGAAGAAATGCAGATGCACTGTGTTCTATTGTTTGCAGTGTAAGTGATTCTATCATGGTGTTAATTCAACATGTCACCACAGCGGAGGAGGCAGGGATGGTCTTGAAAAATCAGTAGGAGACCACGAATCAGAAGCGGATCAGAATCTGGAGACTCAACTCGTGAATGAGAAATTGTGTGAGTCTGAAGCGGTTGAAAAGTTCATCACCGGGGTGAATAATCTACGCGATCAGGTGACTGTGATTGGCATCACCATCACCAACAAGAATCTATCACGAAGGTGTATATAGATTCTCCCACCAAAGTACGACGGTCTTGTTACGGTGCTGAATATGCAAAATAGAAATCCACCCCTCAACTTTTGGAATGCTTCTGGAAGAGGAGATGCATCAAAAGATGAGGACTGGAGAAGATTCGGATTTCTCAACTGGATCAAAGAAAGGTAAGGGTAAGGACTCTGGTAACCCATCTTCTTCTGATGATAAAAAGAGAAAGAAGAAGATCAAGTGCTTCTATTGCAAAGCAGGGCACAAGCAGAATGAGTGCTGAAAGAAGATTGCAGATGAGAAGAATAGAGTAAAGAAAGAGTCCAGCAACAGCACGTAGGTAGTACCAGTAGAGCTGTTCATAGCAATTGAGGAGATTTGCATGGAGGCAATTCATGTACCTGCAGATGAACCTTGGATTATTGACAGTGGTGCATCGCGCCACATGACCAGTCGGAAGGATTGGTATACCTCTCTACATCCGGTAGGGAATGACATCCTGGTAGGAGTCGGCAATGATGCAAAATGTCTAGCAAAAGGAAAAGGTACGATTGCTCTCAAGCCAGATGGAGTTGTAAAATAGTTGTCCGATGTTCTTTATGTGCCAGATATCAAAAGGAATTTGTTGTCCGTTTCTGCGATCATGAATTGGGACCTCAAAGTTCACTTCAATAAGAATGGTGCACAGATTTTGGATCTTCAAGGGAAGGTCGTTGGTAAAGGTACATGGCGCAACAACATCTATGAACTCTCAGCTTTTAGTTCTCGAGCCGATGTGAGCAACACTAAGCTATGGCATGAGAGGTTTGGTCATCTAAACCTTAGTTCTTTAAAGGAGATGCATAAAAGTGGAATGATTGCAGACCTACCAGAAATTATAGATCTTCTCGATGTATGTGAAGCTTGCATGATGGGCGAAGGACCAAATGGGAACCAAAGAGCCGGAAGTGTATTTTCTTGGGCTACAGTGAAGAGGTGAAGGGTTACCATCTGTATAACCCTGTTACCAAGAAGGAAATGGTAAGTCACGATGTGGTCTTCTCAAAATAGCCGCATCAATTGGAGGAGGATGCTTCCTTCCCAGACAACTAGGACCAGAATATCCATCCAGTACAACCACCAATAGCAGATCGAACTCCCCCAATGGTGCTTGGGAGGATTCAAGATAAAGAAGAGGAAGAAGAGCCTGCAGAACCACAATGGCAATAGCAATTCCCGAAGTGGGTAAAGTAGCTTTTGGACGGCAGAGAACCTCCAGCCATTGAGGAGGAACCATCCAAACACCTCTGGTCCAAGAGATTAGAGGAGCAAAGAAGGGCACAGGAGCACTTGGTCAACTACACTTTGATGATGGAGGTGATCCATGCTAATGAACCCAAGTGTGTTGGCTCTTCCCTACTACTTTCGTAGGAAGAGCTGGGTATTCTATGTTTGTAGGATTCCGAGGCTTTTTGTCACCTACAGATATATTAGAGTTGTCGATTGTAGTATACGTGTAGCTTAGGACCTCGAGTCGTGTTTCGATGAGAGACGTAGGCTTAAGTGTGGTAAGCAAACAAAGTGCATGCATGTGTAAAAGGAATGTGTATCATCATGATTCAGGTAATGAAGGCTTTCGCCTTCATTGGGGGTTGTAGGGTTTAGGAGGAGTTCCAGGGTTCAGAAGGAGGTCCCAAGGTTTAGAAGGAGGTTCCAGGGATTAGAAGGAGTTCCAGGGTAAGAAGGAGGTTCTAGGGTTTAGAAGGAGGTTCTAGGGTTTAGAAGGAGTTCCAAGGTAAGAAGGAGGTTCTAGGGTTTAGAAGGAGGTTCCACGGTTTAGAAGGAGTTCCAAGGTCTAGAAGGAGTCCATGGTTAGAAGGAGGTTCCAGGGTTTAGAAGGAGTCCAGGGTTAGAAGGAGTCCAGCGTTAGAAGGAGGTTCCAGGGTTAGAAGGAGGTTCCAGGGTTTAGAAGGAGTTCCAAGGTTTAGAAGGAGGTTCCAGGGTTTGAAGGAGGTTCCAAGGTTCAGGGTAGAGTACATGGTGGAGAACTCGTCTCCCTCGTAGATGGTGGAGTTTAAGGGATGAGGAACAAAGCATTTAGGGGAGCATAGGAGTGGGAGAGGAAGAAGGTGTAAGAGCATGGGGGAAAGAAGAGAGAGGAGGGAGGAGGAGGAGGGAGGAGGAGGAGAGAGGAGGATGAGGAGGAGGGAGGAGGAGGAGGGAGGAGGAGAGGGAGAGGGTGGGTTGCAAGGTTGGAGGAGAGGGGAGGAGGAGTTGCAAGGTTAGGACATGCTTTTGGACGTGGAGTGCAAGGAAGCGAGGATTACCAAAAAGCGAGCGAGGCCAAATAAGCGAGCATGGACAAACAACAATGAAAGGTGTTATCTGTTTAACAACAACCACATCTATTCATCCAAGACAGCCAATTGCCACAATTTATGCTCCAAGAAAGCTTACCCACTCGCCTGCACCTTGGCTAGCATGTTTTCAGAAGTACATGTTCAAATCATGTTTCCTTTGCTGTGAAAAAGTAATGATAAAATAGAACATTGAATGCTTTCAATAATGAGAATAGTTACATATTACTTTATTGCTCTTCATGTTGTCAGAAGACACCTTTTTTCTAAAATTTATTAACTCCATAGCACAAAAAGCATATGTCATACAAAAAAAATTAATAAAAAAATTTGATGCTTCAAAATATCTTCCAACCCTTGGAATGATTGTACAAAATGTTTTTTCGTGCATTGCCAAAACATGGAAGCACACCTATGTATATCATCCGCTTCCAAAGGAAATATAAAAAAGGGACATCTAGGCTGCCTACTAAATGCTTGATGGGTTTCTTCAACCTTCAAAAAATACAACATAGTGCAGCTTCGTGCAAGGAAGCACAGCTACATATATTATCCGATTTTGAAGGAAATGCAAAAAAAGGGCATCCAGGTCATACACTACATACTTGATGGGTTTCTTCTACCACCCAGAGCTTGAAACAATTCAACTTTTGTCAATGCAGCCTGATGCATAAACTGATGCACCATTTTAGTTAAGCCCAAGACAATAATAAACACGAAGTATATGTGCTTGCAAGGCATGTAGGGACTTTTTCTTGCTTTCCTTTTTGTGAAATCAAGGCATGTGCAATGTGGAAACTCTGAAATCAAGACACTATATGTTAGCCCCTTGGACATTGATCCTGTTGTACGAACATAGAATACATGCACCTCATGTGGAATAATGATGTTCTCTCTCACCACCTCCCCATTTTCTGTAACTGCCTTGTGTATCCTTTCCTTGAAATCTTTATTCAACTTACTTCTCCATGAAACGAGCTTTCCATCACGATGAGAAGGGTGCACATGGCTAGGTGTATGGATTTGTTGTGCATAAGGAGGTCCCATCACACCAATAGAATCATCACTATTAAATACGAACCCTGCCCTTACAAGGGCACCCCTATCATCTACAGTCATTGATGTCCCACTTGCAACCTTCCATACACCTGGAGAGACCCTTGGAACACCTTGAATGGATTTATCCACATTCCATGTATGGGTGACAGAAGTATTACAAAACCATACAAATTGCTCTATCACTCCATGAGAATGTTGCCTTCTTCCCTTAAAACAAGGGGCTAGCACACCATAACTTGCACTTCTACCGAGTGAATTTATTAGTGCCCCACATCATCTCCGACTCTCTGCCAAGTAGCCAAAGCATGTGACAACGCAATGTGGTTTGGTTCTCCTGATCGCCCAATTGGCTTCATGAATATCTATCTCTCTACAAAGTTGTATCACAAAGTTGTAACACAAAGTTGTATCACATTCTCTTTCTACATAAGTTCATGTTGGCATAGAGTCAACATACTCCCGGATCCATTTTATTACCCATCCTCTAGTTATGGCTTATTGCGATCATGTACCTGGGTTGCCATATTTTTAGTCCAGTGACTGTGGAACTTGTGTTGTGCCAGTCGATCCTGCTGTAAAGCCTTAGCACCATACAAATTTTGCATAGTTTCTAGGTAGCTTGTATCCACCATTTGCTCGAACAGAGATATGTGGCATGCCTCTAAGAAGATCACTCTTTGATAGAGCCGGCTTGTAATCTGAGCATCAATCCTTTCATTGGGATTAAAGCTGAGTGGAGGCAAATGGGAATCAAGGTAACATGGGACTTCCAGAATGAATTCCAATGTTTTACAAAATATGGCACTTTGGCGAAGGAAGCGATCAATGTTGCCATATTCTACTGCTGAAGTTCTCGGACCATGGTGCCTTGGATATTCCATTCTACACCAGAGTAGGGTTCGATCATTGGCCAATTAATGACTCGATCTTTAGCCAAAGTGTGTATGTTGGCTTCCCATTTTTTATGCCGTGGAACTGCATAGAACTTGGGATGGGTTCTGAGACATGGAGGTGCCCATAAGTACTCCTTTAAGAAGATTACATCAAAGAGCTTGGGACGGTGCCAATCAGGTTGTGGATCCAACTTGCTAATCCAACCTTCACTTATTTGATGTTGATGAAGGTTGGTAGAAAAGTTGTCCAGTGTCCATCCACCTCGATTTTTCATATCAGGATATTTGCCTTGATGGGGTTAGTGGGAAGTGGTATATCATCAAAATCATACCCATCATTGGAACTTGGCATGGGCGTATGAATTGGATTATCTGGATCCTGATATTCAAAATCAAATATTGTGTCATTTTCTAATAATGGAAGCACCAGAAGTGTCAGAGGTGATGACGGGGCATGGAGAGAATCGGGGGACATTGGGGAGAAATATGGCAGAGTGATAGTGGCAAAAGGGGGAGCAGAGGGGAGGGGGGGAAGAATTGGGCAAATGGTTTGAGCAGCTTGGTAATCCTCAAGGGTAGGATTAGCAAGGGAGGGGAAAAAGCTAGGTGTGAGGGGCTCGTAAGTTTGTGACCGTTGGGTAAGTTAAAAATGGTGAGAGGCATGAGCAAAGAAATGATGGAGGGAATAGATGTTAGGATGGAGCTTGGGGAAGGTTAAGAGGGTGGTAGCAGCAAGGGGAAGTTAGGTTATGATGTTGGCAGAAAGAGTGGTTAGATATGGGAAGTTGGATGTGAGATAGGCCTTGTCATCTTCCGACACTTCTTTTTGCTGGTGTGATGGGATGATCAGCTGCATGGGTGGGATGTCGGTTATGTCGTGCCATGCAAATAATAGGGATGTCCATTGTAGCAATGGCAACAAACCTACAATAACCCTGAGGGGAGGACTACCCATGAGGCAGACATATGCAATGAAAGCATCCGTCCTGAGTGTATTAAACCCGACATGTGTAGATAGGCAGAAGATATTTTTCTCATCTTCAGACAAGTCTTGGCAAATTATGCGTAGGGTTTTAGTCCCGATGGAACGTTCCCAATTGATTGTTGGATGAGCAAATATGATCCTGATTTGGAGTTGCTTGCACTGGATAAGCACGCATGCGTTGAGGTGATCTTCCACTTGTAGAGCAGCCACAAGCTCTTAGTACACCACAGTTGTGCATTGTAGTGGGGCGTCATTGGTGTTGTCTTCCAATGCCTCATTGTTGTGCACTAGTAATTGGAGTTCAAGCTTGGAGATTATTATTTTTTGGGAGTGCATCTCATTCATTTTTTCTTTGTATTGATGGTAGATGGTTGTGTATGCCTCCTTAAGCTTTCTCATTTGCAAGGTGACCTTTGCCTGTTGAGGAATGTCTTCAGTGGTATTGGACCATTGGTCCAAGACTTGGGATTGTGAAGTGCTGGCCTCTTGAACGGTAGCAAGTTGGTCTTTTAAGATTCGGCATTCCCTTGTAAGCTCATCAATGCTGAAGGCACGTACTACCAAAGATTGTTTCATATCTTCAAGCTTGTCTTTGCAATCCTGGAGCTCTTCTTCTTTGTGAATTAGAGTGAGTTGAGCTTGTGCCACTACCTCCATCTGTTGCGCATGTGCCGATGTCAAGGAGTTATAGTAGATTTGTAGGATTGCCATTGCTTCTACTGCCGCAGTCAGCTGTGTTTGACTTTGGTGGAGGTTGGAGGTCACATCCCTTATTGCCTTCTCTTGAGCTTGGAGAGCTTGGTTCATGCACACTTCTTCTACCCCCTTCTCATCTATCTGTGCTCGAAGTGCCTTGACCTCTATGGCGATTGCCTAGAATTGGTCTTCAATTTCTAATGCAGTCTACCTTTCCAATTCTCTTGCATATTCTTCCTTGGCCAAGCTAGTGAATAGTTCTCACATTTGGATCATTTGGCTAGCTTGATATTGGAGAATGATAGACGGTGATGAGGTCTGGCGATATTGCTGATACAAGTGGTGCCCATGTAGCCATCGCGATGATTCTATAGTACTTGGGGGAGGTTGTTCCAATGGCATTTCAATCCCTTGTGTACAATAGTCATACTGCTGATCTGGCACTAGCTCCCCTTGTGGCTCATCAACTGGCATGGCGTCGATGGGCGGTTCGAGTGCTGATGTAGTCTCAGGCTCTAGTGCCGATCTTTCCTCAAGTTTGCAGGTGCCGACCTTGTCTCGTGCTGTTGGTGGAGACTTATTGGTTGTAGTTGTGCACCGAGCTGTAGCATCTCGTGGGGTGATTCCGCAATCCCGACCTCAAGAATAGGTACTTCTGCTAAGACATCTGCACTTATCAATGTGATAGTTGGAGAAGTTGGTGACAGCTCCCATACTGGTGAGAAGGGTATGTCCAACTCCTCAATTGGTTTTGGTGGCTGGCAGAGTCATTTCTCTTTCTTGTAGTTCTTTTTTTATGATTATAGCCAATAAGTGTGGAATTTTACATTTTGGCCTAAAGAACTATCGAGTTTTTTGGTAAAGAAAATGACAAAGTGCTAGACCCAGTCTTGTTTTAGCTTCCTACTCAGCAAAACAAATGTGCGGAGTGGAAGGGAGCGATCTTTGCCGTACTTAATTCCCAAGATTGTGGATAGGAATTGTGCTACTTCCTTGAGGCGATGGTCAAGGTTGTGCGAAGCAATATGCCATCTCTATGGATTAGTGTGCCCTTGGTGAGGAGAGACTGTACTTCGATAAACTTTCCATTAGTAGACCATTTAGGGTATTTGCCACCTCATTTTGGTAGTGAGAAAGCCCTTTAAATGACAATACTGTCGAGGATAACGTTGAGTGGGCTCTGTTGTACAGTGATTGTACCGTACTTGCCATCCTTTGCATTTTTGGAGTAGTAAGTGTTGGGATATCTCAAGGTGTATGCATCAGGCACACCTTATGTTTCTATGTGTGAGTGCTAGAGGCACAGTTAGGTGCCCACAAGCACAGTTAGGTGGTGGAAAAGCCACATAGGATGATTGAGTGAATCTAGGAGCAGATTGAGGAGATGATTGAGGAGCTTTGAGGTCATCAGTGATGTCAGTGACCTTGTATGAGGTGCCTACTTAAGGACCTCTTTCTTCTTCATTCTATAAGCAAGTATTCTGAGTTTGTGTCCACTCTACTCTTTCTTTTCAGTATTCCAACATGGTATCAGAGCCCTTCGATCCCCCTTGAGCCCATTTCTGCCACATTATCATCTTCTTCTTCATCTTCTTCTTCTCCATTTTCCTCTTTCTTCCCAAAATCTTTGAGAGCTTGGTTCTCCATCTACAAACGTCCATTGCCCAAACCCTCTGAGCTGGAAACTCCTCTAGTATGGGCAAACTTCCACCTGCAAGCAATTGAAGAAAAAACGTCTGTGGTGGCTGCCATTCTCCAAACAGCGAATTTCTTCTGTTGCTCAATACTCCCTGTCTGCTCTGCCATTGCCTGAGCCCTCTTAGGAGTAGATGGGCGACCTCAAGACGAAGATTTTGAGCCACTTTTCATGTCATTTGGTTCAGTAACGAGAGAGAAATCGTCAAAACTCAGTTTCAGCCTGTAGCAACTCTCCCGGGCAAAAGTGCGCACCATTTCGTCCAACCTCTGTGCTGGACCTTCTCTGGTATATGAGCTTTCTTTTGCTTCAAAAAGCCCTCTTTTTCTTGCTTTGAAGAGTGAGCTACAAGCCCTCCAAGTTCAGCTTTTCAGTTTCGACAGTTTTGGACAAGTTTTTGAAGATGATGCTACATAAAATGCTACTCTAGCATTTCTGGTTTTTTGAAGCTTTCAATAACTTCAGTACAAGTGTGGATTCAGTTTTGTTTTGACTTGCTAGACCTGGTTTTGATTGGAAAGTGTTTATTTCATCCACTTCTATGAAGCATGTAAGTGAAAGCATCATTGTTTGAAATTTGGTCACAAGACTTTGCTACATTAAATGCTTATATTTTGAAGCATTTCAGTTGTTATTCTAAGCCCTGTAAGAGAGAAGACACTACCCAATACTTGGGTTAGAGCCTCTCATGGCTTGCTTATGCAAAATATGTGAAAAGCCAAAACATAAAGCAATGTCTTGTTATGCTACAAAGGATGAAAATGCCAACCTGACTTCCTTGTTGAAGATTGCCAAAACAATGGTTGCCAAAAAGGAAGCAACTACAGAGATCTACCCTCTCATGGCACTTTTATTTGACTCCAAGTACAAGAAAAAGATGAAGCTCAGATACCTAAGATATGCTTCTCTACACAACTATGGAGATGACAAGATAATTGTTCTCTTGAAGGATATGACTTTCAGATCCACTTGTTCTATCATAGTACCATCTTATAAGGCACTAGACACTGCCCATGTGGTAAGACCTTGCCTTGACATGGATATTTTGCCTCCACAAGATGAGGCATCCCATGAAGATTATGCATTTTAAACTCATCTCTATGTATGCTCCAGATCTCTCTTTTTATGTCAAGGTACTCAGCCTGGATAGTCCTCCAAAATGAATGAAAATAAACTATTGTGTTGTGTGTGTTTGTAAACACCTCTGGTCACCTTATGATGTAGGCCATGTGTATGTTTTGTTCCATGGTACCTCCTGCAGACATTGTGTGCATGTACATGCAGGGGAGATAACCATTGGAAGGTCTTTTTGTATCCCTTTTTGTTTACCTTACACCCAAGGGAACTCTTGCTAGCATGAGAACCTAGCCATAGATTTATCCTTGACCACCATGAGATGGCATGAGAAACTATGAGACTAGATGTATCCTTGACATAGCCTGAGGCATTTCCTTGAGGGGGGGTTTGTTGGGATATCTCAAGGTGTATGCCTCAGGCACACCTTATGTTTCTATGTGTGAGTGCTAGAGGCACAGTTAGGTGCCCACAAGCACAGTTAGGTGGTGGAAAAGCCACATAGGATGATTGAGTGAATCTAGGAGCAGATTGAGGAGATGATTGAGGAGCTTTGAGGTCATCAGTGATGTCAGTGACCTTGTATGAGGTGCCTACTTAAGGACCTCTTTCTTCTTCATTCTATAAGCAAGTATTCTGAGTTTGTGTCCACTCTACTCTTTCTTTTCAGTATTCCAACAGTAAGAATGGAGAAAGTCCTTGATGTGGGTGGTCAGGGTAGAACTGTCCTCCAAGGATTTGAGGCTCTCATGCAAACTGCCTAGACCCCGTTGCTTTAAGTAAGATGTTGCTTCTTGGGAAAGAGCATAAGTCGATGTGGGTGGCCAGACAAGTTCCAGTGATTGGGCCTTGTTAATGGCTATGTAGGCCGGTTGTGACTGGGGTGGCATTTGTTCTACTTGGTCATGCACGGAATCTTCTTCAGAGGTATCGCTTTGGACCATGAATACCTGTGGTCTCCGTGGTTGAGAGGATGTAGATGGCTGCGAACTCTGGAGGGGGTCCTGTGGTTGAGGTAGTGGGCTCTTTCTGTGCATCCTCTTTAGTGGCGGCATCTTTTCTGGACCTGCATCAATGTGCATAAAGTGTACCATTGATCATTAGATTGATTGGCATGCCGGTATGACCTTTCTGTGTGTGTGTGTGGGCGAGAGAATTTTTTTTAACATGCTTTGAGAGTGTGGAATGAAAGTGTGTGGTACAATTATTCATGCAATCATCTATGTGTCTAAGCAAAAGTGTGTGAGTGCATGTGACCTAGTAGCTAGGTAAGGACTAACTATATGCTTTTTTTTGCTGGGATTTTCATAGGGCAGCTAGAACTCATTCATCACTTGTGAGCCCTAGGTAAAATCGATTGATGCTACCTATATGTGCGAAGACATACATATGCAAGTGAGTGCTCGTGATACAATCTAATCCTAACTAAGGAAGACTTGGTTTCCCAAATCTTCATTTTTGTCGGGGATGGCTTCCGTGTTGATGTAGTAGCGCTTTAGTCGGCTTTCGTTTATTGTTGTGTTGAATTGGACTCCATCCAATGTTTCAAGTAGCACAGCTCCGATGGGATTCATCTTTCATACTCGGTATGGTCCTTGACCTAGATACTTTAGTTTCCCCTTGTGTACTTTGGCATTGTATAATAGGAGTAAGTCACCTTCCTTGATGTCTTTAGATTTATGGTTTCTATCAAACCATGCCTTTGTTTTGCGTTTTTCTATTGTCATGGCATGGTAGGCGACTAGTCTTGTCTCTGTATGCTTTTCCAACTGATAGAGCCTTTCTTTCAAGGATTCATGGTCACCCATGCATTCCTGTACTGCGATGCGTAGACTTGGTATTACAAATTCGAGTGGGACCACAGCTTCAAGTCTGTACACCAATTGAAAAGGTGTGTTCCCTATACTGACCTTGAATGTGGTTCTATATGCCCATAAGGCAGCATTCAGTTTCTCTACCCAATTAGAACACTGTGGTTCTACTACCTTGGTGAGGATACTGCATATTATTTTGTTGGTGGATTCTGATAGTCCATTCCCTTGGGGGTAGTAGACTCGAGACATGTGATCGGCAATGTAGTGTTGGGCACCTTTGCGGACCATGATTTTGAAGTTGAATTCTTGCAGCAAGAGGAGCCATCTGGTTATTCTTCCTATGGTACATGGACGGTTCACAAGATAAAGCAATGCTTGATGGTCGGTGTAGAAGACAAAATCATTTGCCAGTAGATAGTGCCAAAATTTCTTTACACTATACACCATTGCTAGGGCTTCTCTTTCTGTGGTTGTATAGTTGATCTCTGCATCATTGAGTTGTCGACTGGCAAAGTAGAAGGGGTAGTCTTTCTTATGTTCACTAGGTTGACAAAGCACACTCCCAATTGCATACTTGGATCCATCAGTATGTACATGAAAATCAATGTCCCAATTGGGAGAAATAAGGATGGGTGCTGTGATTAGGTGCCACTTTAAAAGCTCAAAGGCTTGGTCGCACTCTTCGGTCCATAAGAACTCCACTTATAATTTGTAAAGTGGTCTAGCTATCATGGCATACCATAATATAAATCTTCTATAATAGCCGACATGTCCCATAAAGACCTCTGTACACCTTTGGAATTTGTAGGAGGAGGCTATTCCATGATGATTTTGATTTTGTCCATGTCAGTTGCAATCCCATGTTGAGAGATGATGTGTCCCAAAACAACTCCGTGGGTGACCATGAACTGGCATTTTGTTGGATTTAGGGAGATGCCATACTCCCTGCATTTGATTAGTACTTCTTCAAGACATTTGAAGTGGTCCTGTTTGTTTGAATGGATGCACAAATCATCCAAGAATACCTGTAAAAACTTATTCAAAAATGACTTGAAATCTGTGAACATGACTCACTGGAATGTGGCCGGGGCATTACAAAGGCCGAATGGCATGACTCTATATGAAAAAATACCCCATTCTATAGCAAATGTTGTTTTGGATTGGTCTTGAGGAGTAATTTGCACTTGGTTATAGCCACTGAAGCCATCCAAGAAGCTATATATTTCGGATCCTGCCACCTTTTCCAACAATGTTTCTGTTAAGGGTAGGGGATAATGATCCCTAATTGTGGTGGCATTCACATTTTTTAAGTTTACGCATATTCTGAGCTTCTTGTTGCATTTAGACACAATGACAATGGGTGAAACCTAGTCAAATTAATGTGCTCTATCTCGTAGATGAATCCGGCATCTAGGAGTTTTTCCAGCTCGTAAACCATGGTGCCATATTTAGGATTTGTGCGATAAGGTCCACATACCTTAGGGTGAGCACCTTCCCTTATAGGTATCGTGTGTACTGCCACTTCTGGTGAAATTCCTTTCATCTCTTTGTATGACCATGCCAGGCAGTCACAGTATTCCATTAAGAGTTCTTTGAGTTTGGTTTCATCTTCTTGACGGAGCTGTTTCCGAATGAAAACAAAACTTTCTTTCTCCCCTTCAAGGGCAAGGTTTATTGTGCGTGTTTTTGCCTGTCCCTCATAGATTGGAGTTTCTCCAATGCTATCGGTTTCTTGAACTTCAAATTCTCTGAGTGGTTGTGGCATTGCTATTGGCACTGTTATGGATAAAATTGTCTAAGGAAAAAGGCATCAATATGTATGTGTGTTTGTATATGTGGCAATAGTATAATCAAATATGGTGTGCATAGGGCCCAAGGTTGAGGTGGCAAGGCATGACCATGTGCCACCCTTCCATGTAAGCGGACCCATAGGGTGTGTTGTACATAATCCATAATAGTAATATTATAAAATGCAAGGTGGCATGGCTCCTCCATGTGCCACCCCTCCACCTAGGATGCAATAATTGAGATATGACTCAAAGTCCATGGGAGAAGCAATATAAAATGGGTGGAGATGGCTATTATATTGAGTTATTCCCTCCATATGGGATAGGCCCATGTGGGGGAGGTATAGAAGGACAAAGAGAGCTAGTTAAATAATGGGGAAAGTAGGATGAGGCGGCAAGATTCCTTGTGCCAACCCTCCACTTGTCCTCCTAGAGGTTTGAACCTATTATAAAATTGGAAAGAGACCAAGGGAGTATCATAGACTTGAGATAAGGGGCTTGATTTATGCGGAAAATGGAGGCAAAGGGTTGTTGCACACAATTGAGAGTGCGTACCCACCTAGCCCACATGGAAGACTTTTCCACACACACCATGCATGTGGGAGGATACATTAATGTGGAGAGACCCCCTCTTTTGGCTATAAAAGGAAGGGGCTATTCCTTGATGAGACACGCTCATTCTTGTAAAGCCACCTAGCTAGTATTTTGATATTTCCCTCTCATCCCTCCTTTCCAATAAAGTATGGTTCACTTCCCTTGATGTCTACATCTCAACATTCCTCTTCCTATCATGTACTTGCTTCTCTTCCCACTCTCCCTTTCCCCTTGTGTCATAGTCTCCCTTTTCCTTCCCTCCACTTCTAATTCCTTATTCACCCCTATGACATCCCTTCGCCCTCGTGATCTCCTTTTCTCTATGGCCTTTGAGCGTCGCCATACTTAGTCTCTAGCCTTTGGTCTCGGTTTCTTTTTCGGCTAAAAGTTTTGGTGTGGCTGCTGGGATACGAATCTCCACGGCTGTTGGCGAATCTTCTATTCGTACGGGTTACATCAACAGAACTATACCATCTGTGCTCTTTCTTAGCTACTGCGCGTGCATTCGCTTCGTGCGTCTCCTGCGCTTCAGTTCTCTGGACTGCTGCGACTTCTGGTTGCGGACAGTTTTCTGCGCTTCAGTTCTCTGGACTACTGCGATTTCTGGTTGCGGACAGTTCTCTGGACTACTGCGACTTCTGGTTACGGACAGTTTTCCGCGCGACAGTTCTTTGGACTGCTCTGGTCGCGGACTGTTTCCTGAGCCCCTGCAAAAGAGTAACAGCAGATCCCGCGCCCCCCCTATCTCTTCTCTTTCTCTTTCTCTTTCTCTTCTCCTTCTCCTCTCCTCTCCTCTCTTTTTATTAAAGAGTAGGATTGGAACCCAAGACCTCCCCCTTCATGAAAGAAAGTCTTATCATTGGGCGAACAAGTTGGAAGTGGTAAAAATGTAATGATTTTTGTTCATATATTGAAATTGCGGGAGCTGTAACTCTCTAACCATAAGGAGTTTTCTCTTGTTGTAAAAAGCAAAAATATTTCATTTTATGTTCTCTATCCACTTCTCTTGCTAGATCGCCAATTCAGAACTTCTCCAAGCCCACTTCACGGACGCACGCCTCACGAGAAGGGTGGACATTTATGTCACTTCTCGATGCGTTTAAGGAATTGGTGCCTGTTCCTCCGCACCTTACGGCTACCAATGCACGAGATGTATTCCTTGATCTTCATGTCGACCTTCAACGGCTGATTGTCCAGTGCATTATTGATGGTGATGATGGGTTGAATGACACACCGTGGATGATTCAGGGTGACAAACTACTGATACGCTGGGAGGATTTTGACTTTACTTCTACTCATTGTGCGGTGATCGAACTACTTGCTGCTTCAGAGGTAATCAAAACGGTTTCCTTCTTCGAAGGGTGGGATGTTCCCCAAGCTTGGGGGGAGATTTGGCGCATCTGCTTGTTGATTCCTGTGGAAAAGCTCGTCCTGAATGGTCATTTCACAATCTCATTACAAAGGTTTCTAGGCCTTGGCTATGGTTGGTAATGTTTCGACCAAGGAATCCATTTGTACCTAATCAGCCTTTTGTGCCTCATTTCGAGCTTCAAATTGTAATTCTTTTTGGGCTTAAGATAAACTATCAACAAAGAATTGCAAGTTTATTTGGTGCTGAACGTTTGGCTCAAGTGTTGAATTCTCCCCACCCTCTCCTCCTACCTATCTTGGACTACCGAGAAACTTGGGATGTCCGAATTCTCGTCTTGGTGTGATGACATCTTGGATTCTTCAATTTGATGGAGCTTACAAACCTTCGACCAAGGCGGCTGGCGTGGGTGTGAAGCTCACTTCACCGAGTGGTGAGGAGTTTTGTTACAGCAAGTCTTCGCCCGCAAGTACTTGCAATCAAGCTGAGTACTCGGCGCTCATTTTTGGGCTACAAAAGGCACAAGAACATCATGCCAAGCAATTGGAGGTGCAAGGAGATTCTCAACTAGTGTGTGAACAAGTTAGTGGAAGGTGGAAGGTGCGGAGCAAAGGCTTGGTTCCACGACATCAACAAGCCTTGGAACTTTGCAACCAATTTGAAGAGGTAAAAATTCAGCATATCCCTCGAGCTCAAAATCTTGTTGCTGATTTCTTGGCATGTGAAGCTTGTATTTCAATCACGCATCACGCGAGTGGAAGCGCCACCCCAACCAAGCCGCAAGCCACGAAGGAGGGTGATCATTTGTAAGGAATGCAAAGGTTGTGGTCATCATGAAACTAAGTGTTGGGCCTACTTGATACGAGTTCACCGACTTCGGCAGACCATCAGGAGGGCTCTCAAGGACATTGCTCAAAAGAAGGATGCCAGACCGCACACCCCTTGAAGAAATAGAATGGCGACTACAAGAACTGGAAGAAGCTGAAGGTGATGTGCAAGCTCTCCAACTGTTGACATTTGTCATGGCATTCTTGTTTGCCTTGATGAACAACCTCATGCGACGCCGCACCTCTAACCCTCGCGTGTAATGATCAAAGTGATATCATGAGGATTGGTCCTTTTAAGATTGTCTATGTGCTATTCTATGCTGAAGATTCTTCTCGTGTAATATTTCACACTACACCAGTGACACCTTACCCTGCCTATGTGTGCTTTTTGGATGTATCTTCACCTGATTTTCAGTTCAAGCTTCCTCTTACTATTGTTCGTCCATAGATAAGCCCCTCTTTCCCATCTTCCAAGCATGGCTGACATTCCCGTGTTTTGTGGGCGGGTAGAAGAAAATCCAAATGAGTATCTTGTGGCTTTCAAATGCCGTTGTGTCTCTCTCAACTTTCTTACTGAAGACAGATGGCTATTGGTTCTCCCCACATTTCTAGAAGGTTTGGCTCAAGTGTGGTATGAGAAGCAAACCGAAGATGTTCGCCAAAGCTGGCCAAGGTTGACAGCAGCAATGATTGAGTATTTCGGCAAAGAAGAGGAGCCAGAGAATGTGTACCTGCAGGTGGCAAATTTGAAGCAGTCAGAAGGTGAGACGGCGCGTCGATATGTGGATCGAGCGGCCGTGCTCCTGGACCGTTTGATTGCCACACAGGAGGACAATGCCGGATTTCGAGCTGGAATGACTCAGCATGTGCTAGGCTACCTTGTAGCAGGAGCGAGTGATGAATTCCGCCTCAAGCTTAAATGGGAGAATCTAGAAACTATGGTGCTAGCACATGAGATTGCTCAAAAGTTTGACAAAGTTCAGTCTGACCCCGCTTCAAAGAAGACAATTGTCCCTCCGCATCCCCCTCCATTCCTGCAACAACAACCTGGGGGGTCTAACTCAGGGGCATACCCCCACCCCTCAGGGATGTATCCACCGCCTCCACCTCAGATGTATGGTCCTCCCTTAGATGTTTACCCTCAACAAGGTGGATATCCTCATCCTCCGCCTCGAAGATTTCCCCAGCCTCGCCCACGAGCTCCCCTCCTCTCTACTCCCGTGGCCCCTCCAACTAAAGAGGCCCCCCCTGCAACAGAACCTGGAGTCAATGACCTAGCCAAGGCCCTGAATGATCTTCGGCTTGAGATGGTGGGCATCAGGAATCAAGCCAACCGCCCTCCAAGAGATTGTGCTAATGTTGTATGCTACGAGTGCCACCAGAAGGGTCATTATCGCACAGAATGCCCCAATATTCCAAGGGTGAATCTTCTAAGTGAGTCGGGCACTGAGGATTCTGATGTGGAGATCCTTGATCTCGGGAAAAGAACTCGTGCTACCTCGGACCCCTCTCCAAACCGAGGACCGCCGGGCCGCCCCAGGAAGAAGGTGTCCTTCTCAGAGCCCTCAGACGCTGAGATGGCAGACCCACCAACAGAGAAGACTAAAAGATCTCGCAGGAGTAAGTGGTCACCCTCGGATTTTCCTATCGGCTCAGGGCAAGAGGGCTATTCGGTCGTTCAAGACCTTGCTCATCGTTCTTTGAGCATCACACTCCCTCAACTAATAGCATTAAGCCCTAAGGTGAGACGTGAGCTGCAGCAAGGTCTCTCAACAAGGAAGAGCAAGAAAAAGGGAAAGGTATGAGAGGTATCTTCTATCTCTGAAGAAATTGATCGGCACCCACACACAGTAGATGTCATCATAGATAATTGCCGTGTCAAAAATGTGTGTGTTGATGGGGGAGCTGCATGTAATATCATGGTGCCCCGCATCATGAAGAAATTGAATTTGAAATGTACAAGGCGTTCCTCCACTCGAATCAAGGTAGCAGATGGTCGACGACTCGCCACCATGGGAGTCATTGAGGATTTGCCCATCACTGTCAACGGGCTGACCACCACTGTCAATTTCTATGTAGTGGACATTGAAGATACAGGCAGAAGTTACCCTGCCATACTCGGGAGACCATGGTTGAGAAAAAGTGATGCAGTCAGCTATTGGAAGACAGGACACATGTCTTTTGGTGCTTCCAAGGAGAAAATCCCTATGCAACCTGGTGCTATGGAACCGGAAGAAGAAGAGGAGCATGACAGTGATACTCTCTCATCTTCAGTGTCTGAGTCCATGTGAGTCCATGAAAGAATCAGACGGGGGGGAGGAATTCTCAGAGGAGGAATTTTACATGATGGGGGTGTCTCCGACCCTGCCACCTACAGAAAAGATAACAGCTAGTCCTCAACAGCTCGAATCAATGCTTTCTCCAGACCTCACTCCGGGTAAGAAAGATGAGTTTCTTGAAATGTTCAAAGATTTCCCTGACCTCTTTGCAACTAGCTACCACCACCTTCGCCATGTGACTGCCATAGAGCACAAGATAGAGCTGAAGCCTGATGCAAAGCCTGTGGCTCAGAAGTATCGGAGATTAGGGCCCCTACAGACTGACGCTTTGCGATCAGAGTTGCAGAAGCTTGTAGAGGCTGGGTTTATTGTTCCGGTTCACAATACTGAATGGGTTTCACCAGTGGTAGTCATCCCAAAGAAAAACAACAAGTGGGGGGTCTGCATCGACTATAAGAAGCTCAATGCTGCCACCAAGAGGGATCATCATCCTCTACCCTTTCAAGACCTCATTCTTGAGAAGGTAAGTGGTCATGAGATGTATACTTTCTGTGATGGTTACTCTGGGTTTTATCAAATCAGAATTGCCGAGGAAGATGTGCTTAAAACCACATTTGTTGCCACACCCTGGGGGACATTTGCATTCAAAGTAATGCCATTTGGCCTCACCAATGCTCCGGCCACCTTTCAAAGATTCATGCAGATGGTGTTTGCTCCTTATTTGGGGGATTTCTTGGAGGTGTTTTTAGATGATTTTTGTATATTCTCATCACGTAAGGAGCACATCATGAAGGTTAGATTGGCCTTCCAAAGGGTCAATGATGCAAATGGCAGTCTCAACCCTGAGAAATGCACCATTGGAGCCACTCAAGGGAGGTTATTGGGACATGTTGTCTCATCCGAGGGCATCAAGCCTGACCCCGAGAAGGTAGAAGCCATCCTCAAGCTCTCCCCACCTACAACCAAACGTCAGGTATGCTCATTTGTCAATCTAGCAGGATACTATCGCCGCTTCATTGATCAGTATGCTGCTTTGACACGGCCCATGACTATGCTATTAAAAGATGGGGTTGATTTCTCTTGGAATGAGGATTGTGATCATGGGTTTGCACAAATCAAGAATGCTCTAGCTTCAGAACCCATTCTACGTAATCTAGACTGGTCAAAGACCTTCTATATCAATCTTGGGTTTGGTGAGCACACTCTGGCAGGTATTCTTCTCCAGCAAGGGGAGGATCGGTTCATGTATCCCGTTCGATTTGCTTCTCGACAATTGCTCGACACAGAGCGACGCTATTCAGAGGCCGACAAGCATGCCTTGTCTTTGGTGTTTTGCATTGAGAAATTTAAGCATTATGTGGCTGGAAGGTCCTTCTTTATACTCACTGACACTGGTCTTGCAAAGCAGGTTCTTCAATCACCAAATCCCATGGGCCGGTTGGCCAAATGGTTGGCAATTCTACAAGAATATGATTTTTCTTTCAAAATAGGATAATGGCAAAAGTTTCAATGCACATGTATGTGAGTTTGATGATCTCATTGTCATTATGTAGTTGCCAACATGATATTGGCATCACTGCCATTCTCCACTAGTGGTAGTGCCAATGCACATGTGAGTTTAGGATTCCTTAAGGGTGCATGTTTTCAGGTCATGGTATGAGATTGGCACCACTGCCATTCTCCATAGAGATTGACACAATTCCATATGATATCTACACAATGATATCTACACAGCAAAGACGGTGATCACTACATAGAAGAATGCACATGTAGTGGTAATCTAGACAAACTAAACCTATAGATTGACATTTAACTAATTTTATTGGCTGCACATGTGAGTTTAGGCTTCACAGGGCCATTTTCTAGGGCCTAATAAGAGATTGGCACCACTACATAGAAGAATGCACATGTGAGTTTAGGCTTCTCAATGTCATTTCTTAGGGCCTAATAAGAGATTGGCACCACTGCCATTCTCCACTTGTACAAATGTTTACCCTGCTATTCTAGGAGGGGTATTCCATTGATCATAGGAGAGTGTTGTCCGATTCCAATCCACATGTGAGTTTGATGATCTGAGAGATTGACACATTTCTATATGATCTCTACACGGCAGAGACAGTGATCACTACATAGAAGAATGCACATGTGAGTTTAGGATTCCTTGTGCACCACCACCATTCTCCACTAGTGGCATTCTATAATGGCAAAAGTGCCAATCCACATGTGAGTTTAGGATTCCTTGTGCATGTCTTCAGGTCATGCTATGAGAGGGATATTCCAGTGATCATAGGAGAGTGGTGTCCAATTCCAATCCACATGTGAGTTTTATGATCTCAGAGATTGACACAATTCCATATGATCTCTACACAGTGGAGACAATGATCACTACATAGAAGAATGCACATGTGAGTTTAGGATTCCTTGTGCATGTTTTCAGGTCATGGTATGAGATTGGCACCACTACCATTCTCCACTAGTGGCATTCCCCACAGAGATTGACACAAATCCATATGATCTCTACACAGCGGAGACAGTGATCACTACATAGAAGACTGCACATGTGAATTTAGGCTTCTCAATGCCATTTATTAGGGCCTGATAAGAGATTGGCACCACTGCCATCCTCCACTTGTACAAATGTTTACCCTACTATTCTAGGAGGGGTATTCCAGTGATCATAGGAGAGTGGTGTCCAATTCCATTCCAAATGTGAGTTTAGGATTCCATATGATCTCTACACAGCGGAGACAGTGATCACTGCATAGAAGAATGCACAGTAGGATAATGGCAAAAGTGCATGTTTTCAGGTCATGGTATGAGATAGGCACCACTGCCATTCTCCACTTGTGGCATTCTCCACAGATATTGACACAAATCCATATGATCTGTGCACATGTGAGTTTAGGCTTCTCAATGCCATTTCTTAGCTGGAACTCTTTCTGAACCCTGGAACCTCCTTCTGAACCCTGGAACTCCTCCTAAACCCTGGAACTCTTTCTAAACGCTGGAACCTCCTTCTGAACCCTTAAACTTCTCCTAAACCCTACAACCCCCAATGAAGGCGAAAGCCTTCATTACCTCAACAAAGATGGTTTACGTGCCTTTTACACATGCTTGCACTTTGTTTGCTTACCACACTTAAGCCTATGTCTCTCACCGGAACACGACTCGAGGTCCTAAGCTACACATATACTACAACGACAATCCCAATATATCTGTAGGTGACAAAAAGCCTCGGAACCCTGCAACATAGAATACCCAGCTCTTCCTACGAAAGCAGTAGGAAAGAGCCAACATTTGGCGCCATTGCCGGGGAGACTGGCATCTCAAGTAGTGAGTAAAACATACGTAGGTATGTGTAAAACAAGACACTACTTTGAACTTTCACGAAGATAACACTCAAGGGCAAGGAGAGTTAAATTTTTTTTCCAATTCTAGCCAAACATATCAACCCCAAACATCCACTTTGGGTTACTACCTTAAGAAATTTTCTTAATTTCTTAAATAGAAGCCACATGATATACAAACAAGCTAGGTAGTGGACACAGATGCGTAGAGCTTTCAATTTCGATCATTTTACCTTTTTACAGAAAAGCAAACTGAGCTCTCCATAAAGAGTTATGGCTCGGGAAGAGTTTAGGGTTAAACCCTAAACCTAAACCCTAAACCTAAAATCCAATCATATAAAAACCTACTCCACCCCCCTCATTCTTCATCTTTCACTTTTTGCCTCCATTCTCTTCTTCATTCCGAGCCCCACGCAAGACACTCCTCCCTCTCCATCGACCACCCCCTTACTCCTATCCTCGCCATGTAAGTGACATCGAGCCCTTCTCGCAGCAATGACCTAGCCTTCCACCCACCGTCCATTGTTCTACAACAATCCCGATACATCGAGAAAGACTTGGAGAGCGTTCAGGTGACCACTTCTCCCTGCTTTTCGATTTCCGTCTTTCAGTTTTTTTTTTGCTCTTTTTTACACCTCCCCCCCCCTCCATCTCCACCCCCCCCCTCTCCCCCTCCCCCTCCACCACCACCTCCCCCATCCCCCTCTCCCTTCATCTCCACCCCCCCTCTCCCCCTCCCCCTTAATCTCCACCCCCCCTCTCCCGCTCCCCCTCCACCTCCACCTCTCCCTCTCCCCCTCCCCCTCCACCACCACCCCCCCTCTCCCCCTCCACCACCACCTCCCCCATCCCCCTCTCCCTTCATCTACACCCCCCTCTCCCCCTTCACCACCACCTCCCCCTCTCCCCCTCCCCCTCCACCACCACCTCCCCCTTCCCCCTCCCCCTTCATCTCCACCCCCCCTCTCCCCCTCCCCCTTCACCTCCACCACCTCCCCCTCTCCCCTCCCCCTCCCCCTTCATCTCCACCTCCCCCTTCACCACCACCTCCCCATAATGGAATGAAGCCCACACTCTTGGGGCATTGTGTTGAGTCTACATTGGTATTCCAAGCATTTGTCTACATTGGTATTCCATTGAAGTGTCACCTACAGATATATTGGGATTGTTGGTTGTAGTATATGTGTAGCTTAGAACCTCGAGTCGTGTTCCAGTGAGAGACGTAGGCTTAAGTGTGGTAAGCAAACAAAGTGCAAGCATGTGTAAAAGGCACATAAACCATCTTTGTTGAGGTAATGAAGGCTTTCGCCTTCATTGGGGTTTGTAGGGTTTAGGAGGAGTTTAAGGGTTCAGAAAGAGATTCCAGGGTTTAGAAGGAGTTCTAGGGTTCAGAAGGAGCTTCCAGGGTTCAGAAAGAGTTCCAGGGTTCAGAAGGAGGTTCCAAGGTTTAGAAGGAGGTTCCAGGGTTCAGAAAGAGTTCCAAGGTTCAGAAGGAGGTTCCAAGTTTTAGAAGGAGTCCAGGGTTAGAAGGAGGAATTCCAAGGTTCAGAGTAGAGTACATGGTGGAGAACTCATCTCCCTCGTAGATCATGGAGTTTAAGGGTTTAGGAAAGCATAGGAGTGGGAGAGGAAGAAGGTGTAAGAGCATGGGTGAAAGAAGAGAGAGGAGGAAGGAGGAGGAGGGATGAGGAGGAGGGAGGGAGAGAAGAGAGGAGGAGGAGGAGGAGGGAGGAGGAGGAGGAGGAGGTGGAGGGAGGAGGAGGAGAAGGAGGAAGGAGGAGGAGGGAGGAGGAGAGGGAGAGGGTGGGTTGCAGGGTTGGAGGAGAGGGGAGAAGGGTTGCAAGGTTAGGACATGCTTTTGGACGTGCAGTGCAAGGAAGCATGGACACTTGAGACAAATGCTTGGAATACCAATGTAGACTCAACACAATGCCCCAAGAGTGTGGGCTTCATCTCCACCCCCCCTCTCCCCCTTCACCACCACCTCCCCCTCTCCCCCTCCCCCTCCACCACCACCTCCCCCTCCCCCTCCCCCTTCATCTCCACCTCCCCCTCTCCCCCTTCACCTCCACCACCCCCCCCTCTCCCCCCTCCCCCTTCATCTCCACCTCCCCCTCTCCCCCTTCACCTCCACCACCCCCCTCTCCCCCTCCCCCTCCACCACCTCCCCCTCTCCCCCTCCCCCTTCATCACCACCCCCCCTCTCCCCCTCCCCCTTCATCACCACCCCCCCTCTCCCCCTCCCCTCCACCACCACCTCCCCCTCCCCCTCCCCCTTCATCTCCACCCCCCCTCTCCCCCTTCACCACCACCTCCCCCTCTCCCCCTCCCCCTCCACCACCTCGCCCTCTCCCCTCCCCCTTCCTCACCACCCCCCCCTCTCCCCCTCCCCCTCCACCTCCACCTCCCCCTCCCCCCTCCCCCTCCCACTCCCCCTCCCCCTTCATCTCCAACCCCCCTCTCCCCCTCCACCTCCACCTCCACCTCTCCCTCTCCCCCTCCCCCTTTCTCTCTCCTTTCTCTCTCCTCTCTTCCCCTTTTCCCCTCTCTCCTCTCTCCCCCTCGTTCTCTCTCCCACCCCCTTTCTCTCTCACTCTCTCATCTCCAGCCCCTTACCCCCTCCCCCTTACCCCGCCCCCTCTCTCTAACCCCCAGCCCCAATCCCCCGCCCCCCGCTCATGGCACCGCGGCGGCGCCCCACAGAGGCGCCACCGCAGCGCCTCCGCCGGCGGCCGCCCCCGCGCGCCACCGTCCACCCGCCCATGGTGGCGCCGCCCCCCGCGCCACCCTCGCCCTCTCCCGCCACCCCCGCCCTCTCCTGCCACCCCCCCGTGCCACCCCGCACCCTCCCCCGCGCACCCCCCTCGCCCTCCCCCGCCGCCCCCCGCACCCCCCCGCCCTCCCCCGCGCACCCCCCTCGCCCCCCGCACACCCCCCCTCCCCCCTCGTGCACCCCCCTCGCCCCCCGCGCGCCACCCCCCGCCCTCCCCCGCCGCCCCCCTGCGGCACCCCCCGCCCTCCCCCGCGCACCTCCCTCGCCCTCCCCCGCCGCCCCCCCTCCCCCCCCGAGCACCCCCCTCGCCCTCCCCCGCCGCCCCCCCGCGCAACCGCCCCCCCACCCCCTGCATCAACCCCCCTGCGCAAAACCACCCCCCCCCCCGGGCGCCGCGGTCGGGCAGCCCCACATCACCAAAAAAAAAAAAAAAAAAAAAAAAAACCTAACCTAAAACTAACCTTAGGTTAGTGACTAACTGCAGTTAGGTTAGTTGGATAACCTAAGTTAGGTTAGGTTAGGTTAGTGGTGTTAACCCTAGGTTAGTTAGTTACCCTCAGTTAGATTAGTTCACGTAGGTTAGGTTAGTAGTAACTGAAGTTAGGTTAGTTTAGTTAACCCTCAGTTAGTTAGACTAGGTTCGATTAGATTACCCTCAGTTAGGTTAGACTAACTCTTCAGTTAATAACTAACTACAGTTAGTTAAACCTCCCAGTTACAGTAACTAGGAGGATCTAGCTTACTTCCCTTAACTAGAATCACTTGGTTTCAACCCCTCAGTTGGACCTAAAGTCCATTCACACCACAATTAGGACCCCCCCAATGCCAAAATTACCCCTCCTTTAACCTCTCGAAAGTCATCCGTTTGGGACCCAAATTGAACCCCGTTCGAACCCAAATTTCACACACGGAAACACCACGTTACGGGGTATTTTTCCAGCCCATTACACACCATTTCGGCATCCCTCGCACACGTTCATTCGCGCCCCCGTGTGGGCCTCATTTTGCACAAATTCACTCGTATTTTCATGCCGTGACCTCCGATTAACGATCCGTCTGGACCGGCACATTTCCCCACTCACGTAGGACAATATTAGGCACATTATTAACACGACAGCCCCTACACAAACTAACATCACTCTAACTCTCCACCTCCACAAACGCCCTTGGGGTAGCGACACCCTTGGCAAATCGTGCACAATCTGCATGCAGTTACGTTCCGGCCAATGACTTCGACTCCAACGCTCACCCCATCCGCAACTAACTCCACTGCAACAACTGCCCCTGCCAATCCTCTACCTCGACTCCCCCCCTGAGATTCAACAACTTCCTTTAACTCCTCCACGCCCCAACATGGCTGGACGCCGTCATGAGCATGATGGGGATATCGAGCTCGATGCCGAGGCTGACAACTTCTTCAATCGACGAAATCACAACAATCACTGCCGACGCCCCTTGGGAAAACTGGAACTTCCCAAATATAATGGTAGGGGAGACCCAGCTCGCTTCCTCCAGCATTTTGATGCCGCATGTCGAGCAGGTGGTGATCAATCCCATGAAACCAAGGTGGCTTGGTTTCCAATGGCCTTAACTGATGAGGCATCAGAATGGTACCTCGACCTTCTCATGGAAGAACGTGCCACATGGGACCTACTTCAAACCGAATTCAAACGTCACTTTCAAACGGAGAGGCTACAAGATGATCCCACTCTCCAACTCAGCAAGATCGAACAAGGCCGGAGGGAAGATGTACGCACATACCTAGGAAAGATGAAGAGATTGATCGCCAAATGTGACCCACGCCCCGATGCAAAGTACCTCACGGCATGGTTCATAGCAGGTCTAAGAAAGAAAATCCGCAAGGATATGAAAAAGATAAGTAGCTATGAAACATTCAGTGCTGCTCATGCGGTAGCCATTGACATCGAAGATGGCATGACAGATTCAGACACTAGCAGTGATGATGCCAGATCACATACACGAGATAAACGCTCGAAAAAAGGTAAATCAAAGGACACTACCGAAACATCCAATGAAGATCGCCTAGAGGCCATGACCTTGAAGCTGAAAGAAGATATGATGCAGGCCTTGGATCAAAAACTCCACTTGTCTCAGTCGCCAACTCAAACATATCCACGGCGAGAAAATGTCTGGTGCCCACACTGCTTGGCAAATCATATAGCAAATGAATGCCCAGTCCTAAGAGCAAGGATCACTGCACAAGAAAATCCACCGCCACAGTTGTGGTGCCATATCTGTGTCGTCGGCGGCCATGATGAGAACAGTTGCATCTTCAACATGCGCAACAATCCGCCTCGACCACCACAATACCAAGCAGCACCCATGCCAGTATACAGGCAACCGGCACTTGCACAAGCGCCCCCAGCTCCGAGACTAAATCCTGTTCCCGTTCGGACACAAGTCCCACAACTACTTAGGAATCCAAATCCACGACCGTATCCAAGAGCACCAAATACAGCTCCTCAGGCAGTTCCCATACATCAATTACAAGCCAAGGAAGTAGAA